>NC_136072.1:50982963-51455463 GCF_964261635.1 Lissotriton helveticus | reverse complement strand
GGAACTTCGCGAAGCGAAGCTGATTGGCTCTCCGGTGTCTGTCAACATTCTAAACAGTCCGGAGCGGCCGCCATCTTGTATCTCGGTAGGATCGAGAGACAAGATGTGGTGAAAAACGAAGGGGGAAATGAAGGAAAGGGGGCAAGGTAGACCCCTCCTGACCCCCTAGGATTGATGAGGGGGATATTAAAGTCCCCCGCGGGGCAAAAAAAATAAAAAAATTGTTGCGATTTTTCGCGGTAGAGGCGCTTCCCGGTACGCGAACCGGGCAGCTAACCGGCAGCGTAACGGGAGTCCGCCATCTTGTGTTTTTGGAGCGTCCGGTTTGCGTACCGGGTAGCGTCCCGGTAAGCGTAACAAGGGGAAAACCAAGAGAAACAGTAAAAAAAAAATTAAGGGAATAGATTTCCAGCAAACTTGGCAAAATTGTAGGGACTGTTTGTTTGATGTGCCTTTTGCAAGGCCTCAAGATATGTGCACGTGTGGATTTTGTCTAATTAAGGTTAAAAAAAATATATATATCTGTAAGCGTGCTCCGGCACGCTTACGTTACGGGTTTTGTTTGCGCTGCAGAGCCGATACGTCACGGTTATGCAACGCGTCATGAGGCGTCTCACGTGGCTACGTGATACGTCACGTAATAAAGAATATATTTTACAGCTATAGATATTAGCTTTTAAAAAACCAATGAAATTCACTGAAAAAACCATAGGTTATAGACCATATATAGTTAGGAATTTGCATTTACAAAACCTTGAAAATTCACTGAAAAAACCATAGGTTAGAGACCATATATAGTTAGCTGGACATTTTATTGACATAAAACCAATGAAATTCCATATATAGTTAGTTGCACTAACTATATATCGCGCACCCGCAATCCACTGCTGATGATGTCACATATTACATCATTCATGACATGGTCAGTGACATCACTGATGACATCACTGATGACATCTCAAATGACATCACTGATGACATCATGACACACCAATACCAGTTACTACATACGCACTCACTGATTCCTACGTCTACACACACATTCACTCATTCACCCATACAATCACTCATACATACAGTCACTCATTATTACAACACTATCATATGCACTCATACACCTATGCAGACACTCACACACTGCCACTCATCCATGGAGTTACTCACACACCTAGTCAGTCCTGTAAAGAATCAATCACACTTCCATTTCCTCATCTATACAGTTAAACACAGAACACCATACTTCAGTGACATCACTGATGACATCACTGATGACATCTCAAATGACATCACTGATGACATCTCAAATGACATCACTGATGACATCATGACACACCAATACCAGTTACTACATACGCACTCACTGATTCCTACGTCTACACACACATTCACTCATTCACCCATACAATCACTCATACATACAGTCACTCATTATTACAACACTATCATATGCACTCATACACCTAGTCAGTCCTGTGAAGAATCAATCACACTTCGATTTCCTCATCTATACAGTTAAACACAGAACACCATACTTTTTCACACATATACTAACACATACTTACTCTCTTATACAATCACTGATACAAGTACACATTGATATGCACAGAGTCACACACCTCCCAGCCAGCCACACACACACTCAGTCTTCCATACATCCACTCATTCTTCAATATGTAAAACATATTTAAACTTTACAAAAACACACAGACACTAGATGATGTCATCAGTGATGTCATCAGTGATGTCATTTGAGATGTCATCAGTGAGGTCATCAGTGATGTCACTGACCATGTCATGAATGATGTAATATGTGACATCATCAGCAGTGGATTGCGGGTGCGCTATATATAGTTAGTGCAACTAACTATATATGGAATTTCATTGGTTTTATGTCAATAAAATGTCCAGCTAACTATATATGGTCTCTAACCTATGGTTTTTTCAGTGAATTTTCAAGGTTTTGTAAATGCAAATTCCTAACTATATATGGTCTATAACCTATGGTTTTTTCAGTGAATATATATATATATATATATATATATATATATATATATATAAACACACACACACATATATACATACACACTCATATATACACACACGCATATGTATACACACACATACATACACACATATATACACACACACATACATATATACACACACACTTACATACACACACATATACACACACATATACACACATACACATACACAGACGCACACACATACATGCTTTTTTTTAATTTATTTAAAGTTTTATTTGTTAATATTTGACAGCTAAGTTTCGGCAGCGGCTATTTTTCTTCTTTTTATTTCTGTTGCATAAACTTTAAATGAAAAATAAAAATGTATCTTCACGCCAGCTTTCTAAGCTGAGTTCTACCGGCTTTGCCAATGCTCGTTAAATTAGCTAAATCTGTATACACCAGTCTAAAAGCTCCTGATAGCAGGTTAGGCTTTTCCCAACACTCCTTTCTCATCATGCAGGAATCCAAGTTTAAACAAATATTACTAAACGGGGAAGTTGGATAGGACCAAGCACAGCAACAATGGGTCCCTGACAGAAGGAAATCCCAGCGCCGATAAGCTGGGGCGGGCTTGAGACGCACCCGGCAAGGCCGTGTGAGCCAGGGGACAGGACTCTAGACCCGGAAGAGAAAGCGCCTGCACAGCGGGCGCCCCGCAGCGCTACAATTGTAAAGTCAAAGCGTCTCGTCAGCACTTGAACCCCGCCGACTGTTATCACATGGCACGCCGTGTGAAGAGAGGCAAACGCCGGCCCTGGCCTCCGGGCTCTGCTGCGCACAGCACTATCCGGCGCTGCGAGAAGGAGGGGGAAACCCTCGCAGCGCTACAATTGTAAACACAAAGCGCCTCGTCAGCACTTGCGCCCCGCCGACTGTCATCACACGGCACGCCGTGTGTAGCAATGCAAACACCGGCCCTGGCCTCCGGGGTCTGCTGCCGCAGCACTACACGGCGCTGCGAGAAGGAGGTGGAAACCCTCGCAGCGCTACAATTGCAAACACAAAGCGCCTCGTCAGCACTTGAGCCCCGCCGGCTGTGATCACACGGCACGCCGTGTGTAGCAAGGCAAACACCGGCCCCGGCCTCCGGGCTCTGCTGACACCCCCGCGCCGCACGGCCACCAGCTGCTGCGTGTGCCCCCAGTGCCTGCCTCTGTCTCAGCGCCGGCCTCGCTGCCGCCCTGAGCGATCTCCGTGGTGTTTCCCCCGTTTTTGCCAGCAATTGTGCTTGTTTTGTCCTGAATTTGTGCTTGTTTTTATTTCTTCCCCATAGCGTGTATCACTGTAGTTTTCACCCGCTTCTTGCCTGAATTTGTGCTTGTTTTTATTTCTTCCCCATAGCGTGTATCACTGTAGTTTTCACCCGCTTCTTGCCTGAATTTGTGCTTGTTTAATTTCTTCCCCATAGCGTGTATCACTGTAGTTTTCACCCGCTTCTTGCCTGAATTTGTGCTTGTTTAATTTCTTCCCCATAGCGTGTATCACTGTAGTTTTCACCCGCTTTTTGCCTCAATTTGTGCTTGTTTATTGCCGCTTATCGCCGCGCTTTGCCCCCGCTTCCCGCCACCGCCTTGAGCCCCGCCCCTTTTCTCTTCTGTTTCCCTCCCCGCTCCCGCCTCCCAGCTGCCCCGCCCACCCGCGCACTTCGCCTTAAATGGCGACCGTGCGAACGCGCAGCGGTCACGCGCAGCGGGCGCGCCGATTGTGCGCCGAAGGCGCGCCAAAGGTAAGCCCGTCTGCGCCCGTCCGTGACCGGATCGCGACCAGCGCCAGGACCCCTGGCCCCCACCGACGGAAGCCGACCCGACGAACCTACGGCGCCGCCGACCTCATCGCACTCAACACCGGCCACATCCCAGGATGTCACCAAGCCGCCCCGAAGCACACCCACGGACCTTTCAGCTGCAACGCCTGCAAGTTCACCTGCATCCGGACCTTCCCTGCACCCGCCAAGCCGAACTCCAGCAGCACCCACCTCAAGTGTATCCTGCTCAACACCCGCTCCGTCCACAGACACGCCGTAGAACTCTGGAACCTGCTCGACACCACCGCCCCCGACGTTGCCTTCATCACCGAGACCTGGATGAACGCCTCCTCAGCCCCAGACATCGCCATCGCCATCCCAGAAGGCTACAAGATCGTCCGGAGGGACCGAGACAACCAGACCGGAGGAGGCATCGCCATCATCCACAGAGACACCATCCGCATCACTACCAACACCGATGACACCCTCACCACCGCCGAACACCTGCACTTCCAGATCCACACCAACCCGAAGACCACCCTCAGAGGCACCCTGATCTACCGACCGCCGGGACCACGCACACGATTCAGCGAGGACATCGCCGACTTCGTCAGCCCGCACGCTCTCCCCTCCGCCGACTACATCCTCCTGGGGGACCTCAACTTCCACCTGGAGAACAACAGCGACCGCAACACCATCACCCTGCTCGACAACCTCGACAACCTCGGACTCAAGCAACTGGTGACCACCCCCACCCACCTCGCCGGACACACTCTCGACGCCGTCTTCACATCCAGCAAAGACGTCACCTTCAGCCACGCAACAGGACTCCACTGGACGGACCACAGCTGCGTCCACTTCACCTTCAGAAGAACGACGATCCACCACCTCCAGCAACAGGTTGCTCGAAGAAGCTGGAACAAGATCACAGCCGACCAGCTCACCGCCTCCCTGAGCCAGCACCCTCCCGCCAACTCAGCGAACCCCAGCCAGGCCGCCGACAACCTCACGAAATGGATCAACGACTGCGCGGACGAACTCGCCCCTCTGAGAACCCCACCCAGCAGATCCTGCAGCAGAAAAACACCATGGTTCACCGACGAACTCAAGAGCTCCAAGAAGAACTGTCGAGCCCTCGAGAAAGCCTGGAGAAGGGAGCCAACCACGGACAACATGACCACCCTCAAGCTCGCCACCCGGAAACACCACCAACTGATCCGCGCCACCAAGAAAAATACATACAAGGACCGGCTGGACAACAACGCACACAACTGCAAGGAACTCTTCAACATCGTGAAAGAGCTCTCCAACCCCAGCGCCGGAAACAACGACATCACCCCATCGCAAGACCTCTGCAACTCCCTCGCGTCCTACTTCCACAACAAGATCACGGACATACACAACAGCTTCAACAACCAACCAACGCAAGCCACAACCGCAACGACGCCACCCACCGCCACCCTCCGCACCTGGACCCCGATCAGCACCGAAGACACCATCCGCACCATGAACTCCATCCATTCCGGATCTCCGACTGACCCCTGCCCTCACCACATCTTCAACAAGGCCGACGCTGTCCTCGCACCCCACCTGCGGGACATCATCAACACCTCCTTCGACTCCGCCACATTCCCTGAGAGCTGGAAGCACGCCGAACTCAGCGCTCTTCTCAAGAAACCTACAGCAAACCCCACCGACCTCAAGAACTACCGTCCCATCTCGCTCCTCCCGTTCCCGGCCAAAGTCATCGAGAAGACCGTCAACAAACAGCTGGCCGCCTTCCTCGAGACGAATGGATCCCTCGACCCCTCACAGTCCGGCTTCCGAGCGAACCACAGCACCGAGACCGCCCTCATCGCCGCCACCGACGACCTTCGAACTCTGATGGACAACGGAGAAACAGCGGCCCTCATCCTCCTGGACCTCTCCGCGGCTTTCGACACGGTCTGCCACCGCACCCTAGTACAGCGCCTCAGCAACATCGGAATCCAGGAGAAGGCACTGGAATGGATCACCTCCTTCCTCGACGGAAGAACACAAAGAGTCCGCCTACCACCGTACAAGTCAGAGGCCACCAAAGTCATCTGCGGCGTCCCTCAAGGGTCCTCACTGAGCCCCACCCTCTTCAACGTCTACATGAGCCCCCTCGCGGCCATCGTACGCAAACACAACCTGAACATCATCTCCTACGCCGACGACACCCAGCTGATCCTCTCCCTGACCAACGACCCCGACACCGCCAGAGCCAACCTGCACGAAGGGATGAGAGACGTAGCCGAATGGATGACGACCAGCCGCCTGAAACTGAACTCAGACAAGACGGAGGTCCTCATCCTGGGCTCCACGCCCTCCGCCTGGGACGACTCCTGGTGGCCCCCCGCCCTGGGCACCGCACCCAAACCGACGGACCACGCACGCAACCTGGGCTTCATCCTGGACTCCTCCCTCTCCATGACCAGACAAGTCAACGCCGTCTCCTCGTCATGCTTCAACATCCTGCGCATGCTACGTAAGATCTTCCGGTGGATCCCCACCGAGACGAGGAAGACGGTCACCCAGGCCCTCGTCACCAGCCGACTGGACTACGGCAACGCCCTCTACGCCGGAACGACCGCCAAACTCCAGAAGAGACTCCAGCGGATCCAGAACGCCTCGGCGAGACTCATCCTCGACATCCCCCGTCGCAGCCACATCTCCGGACACCTGAGAGATCTGCACTGGCTCCCGGTCAACAAGAGAATCACCTTCCGGCTCCTCACCCACGCGCACAAAGCCCTACACGACCAAGGCCCAAGCTACCTCAACAACCGGATCAACTTCTACACTCCCAAGCGCCTCCTCAGATCAACCAACCACGCCCTCGCCGCCGTCCCCCGCATCCGAAGAGCGACAACAGGAGGAAGATCCTTCTCCTACCTGGCTGCCAAGACCTGGAACTCCCTGCCGACCGACCTGCGCCTGACCCAAGACCACCTCTCCTTCAGGAAGAAGCTCAAGACCTGGCTGTTCGAGCAGTAGCGGCACCCCCCCCCCCTCCCAGCGCCTTGAGACCCTACGGGTGAGTAGTGCGCTCTACAAATGACCTGATTGATTGATTGATTGAGCACTATCCGGCGCTGCGAGAAGGAGGTGGAAACCCTCGCAGCGCTACAATTGTAAACACAAAGCGCCTCGTCAGCACTTGAGCCCCGCCGGCTGTGATCACACGGCACGCCGTGTGTAGCAATGCAAACACCGGCCCTGGCCTACGGGCTCTGCTGCCGCAGCACTACCCGGCGCTGCGAGAAGGAGGTGGAAACCCTCGCAGCGCTAACACACTCCAGATGTCACTGACAGAGCGGATATGTCCGTCCGAGGACGATAATGATAAACACGGGCAAGAAATTCAATCAAAACCTCGTGTTCTGCTCCTGCCGGAGCGCTGCTGCACCCCAGGGAGCGGGGAGCAGTGTCACTCAAATGGTAGAGGGTCACAGGGAGTGTCGGGGGCTGTAGAGTGCCAGCCAGGCTTCTGTGGAGGGGGTAAACGCTGCACCCCCTGTGGCGGAGTCAGACACTTTCGCAAAACTTCGCTTTTAGAAACCGTGGGAATTTAATTCAACGTTAGGGAAATCCATAACATAACGTGCATTTCACCTGTAAAGCAACGCACGTTCACCCGTAGGCATCTTGGCGCTGAAGAACAGGTGTTTATTGTTACTTAACGGCACTCATTTTATCGACCTCAGATGGATGAAAGGCTAAGTGGCCCCGCCGGGATTTGAACCTGTGCCCATGAGGTTGAACACTGGCCCCTGCAGTGGCCGCATTAGTCCACTGAGCCACCAGACCCGGGCCGGGTCACCAGGCTGGCTCATCATCACGGAACTTGACCTGGCGGTGTTTAAAGGTCGGATCTCAGGCTGTCACCGAGGTTGTAACTCGGGGCTTGAAGTGGGCCAGGTCTCAGACTCAGTAGAAACTGAAAAGGGACATGGGGACGGGTCCTTACCGGGACCTATATCTATGTCCTGAACTTTACAGACAAAGAAAATCTGACTTCCGAATAATAAATGTCAAAACATTAAGGTAATTCATGTCAGAAACTAATTCCGGTTTATGTTTCACATGTATTTCTTAATCTCAACCTTTATTTTTCACGCCCTAAGAATGCTTTCTATTTCCAAGACGAAGTATATATATATATATATATTTTTTTTAATGTAGCCTATTCTTGTATAGCGCCTACTGTGCGCTGAGTTTCCTCCGGGTGTTTACAACGGGCCATGATTGCGAGCTCTGGACTGGAGGCTGAAAGCAGTGCGAGGTTCACACAGTTCCTGTCAGTGGGCCAGGAAGATGTTAAGAGTAGATGGCCATCCAATCCTTGGCCTCTTTGCAGAGCGCACAGCACAATGTTCACTTATTCCGGTTGCAATTATGCTTCCGTGTGATAGTGTATGAAGGAGGTACAAAGTTGTCTTCAGTCTCATAATTAAAACATTTTCAGTATTAATGGTTTAAAAAAAAAAAATTGTTGACAAAGCCAGTAGCCCGGGCTGGTTGTAGGTGTTTATCAGTTGCTGTGTTATATATCCGGAGACAAAAGCAGGGATCTTGAGACGAAAAAAAATACTTTCACCTGACTCACTATGGAAATCACAGAAATGTTGTTTCATCGTCAATATACTTTATTCGGCTAATACAGCCATAAAAGGTGCCACAGTAAAAATGTGCAATTAAAAATACAAGTAATGCAAAAAAGTGCAACCATGAGAACAGTACAAATCACAGTAACAACCTGCTAAAACTTACAATGGGAGCAGTGCCACTCTATAGCAAATAGCTCTTAATTCAGGTAAGTTATGGGAAGAATTACATGCAAGTAAAGTGTACATTTCCATAAACATACAGGAACTCCAGAACGTCCTCAAATAGTGGGGAGAATCTCGTTCCTCCCCCGTAGTCCATTTTGAATGATATTAACAATTATTTCATAGACTGCTGTATTGCACATACACTTAAAAATCTCATATTTATCAGCAGACTAAGAGCTTGATACCTATTAATAATTGTATATATAGTAAAAAGAGGTTTTAAAAACTGCTTCCATTCTTCTAGGAACCACAAGCAGTCTAGCAATATATGTGGGCCACTGCATTTTACCTGTAGCCAACATGAGGATAAACCCAGTCCATATCTCATTGCAGTTTTTATCTTCCTGTCTGCATTACATGGTTTCAGAGCAACTCCAAATTTAAATACCACATTTCTAAGCTTAGGACCTGGCATGGTCTCAGTGTAAGAGAACATATGATCATTCCTCCACTCATTTACCAGGAACTGGGAGGGCGATTTGCTCCCCAGATAAGATAAATCTTCTTCTCGAGCCTTTTTCGTTTACACATGTTTACACCACACACCAAGGACATAGGCAACGCCCCTTTTAGAGACCCCCACCCACACTTTTTGCATTCACTTAAAGCCCTGCTGTAACTGCTCACAAAGGGGAATCTTAGCTATTGCTCTTAGATCATCTTTTTAGGTCTGGCTTCACAGCACAGCTGCTGCAAAACCTTATGTGATGAACAGAGTTGTTATTAAGCACTAATGAGACAGGGGGTTTGGCTCCGCCTTCATGTGGACTGTCCTAACTTCAGCATTTGTTTGGAAGAACTTGCATCCTTCTGCTGAAAAGGGGTGCTAATACTGCACGCTATGCCTTGTTACAAAGCTTATGCTCAACACAGAAGGTCTTATTAAGTGATAATGACAAATCAGTGATGCTATGTGTCAGATGCCATAGGTCACAGGTGTGACTGGTTTATTCTGGAAAAAACAGGCTTTGGTCATTTATTGTAAAATACATATGTTAAAGCCAATAGGCCCTTAAGAGTGGATTGGTATCACTCCGTGTTAAAGCCAGTACAGGGTTGTTTTCTTTTAAGGAATTTCACCACAGTGGGCAGGGCTTTCTTGCTGGTTATGCACACACGTCCCCTGACAAACCCTGGGGTAAGATTTGCTGTGTGAGAATCCGCACTAGACCCTGAGGGGTGCATATGGTGTCGTCAGCTGTAAGGTTGTGCATATTTGTAATTTTATATTTTTGGATAAATCCCTAGGCAGTCATTAGGTCAAACACGTTTAACCCCTTCCATGCTCAAGACGGAACGGTTCCGTCATGAGCATCGGTTGAGCTGTGCTCATGACAGAACCGTTCCGTCATGAGCCCATAGGCTCATTAGAACCTTCAGCTCAGCGCGAAAATTCGCGCCGCGCTGAAGGGGTTAAAGACTCATTTCAAACATAAACAACAAAAATTCAGTGTCAACTCCAATATTTCTTTTAAAAGAGAGACTATATATTTTATTCTTATCAGGTTAAAAAAGGGTCTTGGGAGGACAGGGGGTCCGGGAGAGGCTCACTCTCCGCTTCCTCCCCGTCATCTGTCGCCAAGAGCGTGCACACTTCGGACCTCTGTTCACGTAGAGGACCCGCAACGGGTTCCGGGGAGACTGCAAACCCACCAGGTAGGTGACCTCACTGTTTTGCTCCACGACCTCAAAGGGCCCCCCGTCCACCTGTCCTGCAAGGCACAAGGTTCCACAGGGGCCATAACCCACACTTTCTGTCCAGGTTGAAACTCGACCAGAGTGGCATTCTGGTCATGCCACTTCCTCAACTCTTCCTGGTTACAACTTTCATAATGGAAAGAGCAGTCATGCCTTGAAAGAAAGTGTGTTACTGAATCTACAGACCTCCGGCTTCACAAGACAACAGTGATTTCAGGTCATTTGAATTGAGCTATTTGACGAGGTAGCCAGAGAACCTCCTGTCGCTAGAGCGATCAGTGTGATCCACTTGGTACTGAACAGGGCCTTCCACACAGCTCCATGTAAAAGTTAGGTTTTAGACTGGAAGAATGAGGCAATGTGGTGAACAGGCTGGAGCAATGATACCTTTAATAACCTCAGTACAAAAACCTTTCAGTGGAAGATGTGTTACAGAGCAAGATATTTGAGACTTGAGCAGTAGATACAGGGATGCCATAGTAGATTAAGGAAAGGTATATCTGCATGTATATATCAGCATTTATAAAGCGCTAATCGAGAAAGTGCATGGTACACTACTGTGTGTATCGAGTGCGGCTTTATATCCTTGAATAACTCTTTTACAGAACATTTCACGTGGCTACATCGTTAGGCACAGGTAGATTCAGTGATGTGCCTAAAATCACATGACTTTCGGTCAGCTGCCAAGGCCGGGATAAGAGGACGAGTCCCCAAGCCGACGTCATAGCTACTAGACATTGTCAAGGAGAAGTCCTGATAAACCACCTCTGAACATAGAAACAAAGGAGAGCTTTAAGTCATAAGTAGTTACCAAAATGGTCAGCGCAGTAGGGCCTGGCGACCCATAGACATTGGAAGTGTCTAATTTGCCATCAACCAAGTTTCCTTATAAGTAGGCCTGGGCGGTAAATTCCGTTCCGTTCGCGGAATTTGGGCAATTTCACGTTCCGCGGAGAACGTAAAATTACCCAAAATTCTGCGTTCCGTGACTTCGCAAAATTGTTTGCTTGTTCGCGTTCTCAAATGCGTGTTCGCGAGATATTTATCCCAGAGCACGCAAACACCGATTGCGAACAGTAAAAAAGCATCGCGAACAAGCAATTCCGCGCGTTCGCAGAATTTCTGCGTGTTCGTTAAGATTTTTTTACCGTTTCGCGAAGATTTGGTAACGGGATTACGCAAATTCCGCCCACCCCTACTTATAAGGGGCTTAAATCACAGCGGGCACAAGTCGACTGCGAAAGAGGAGATTCCAAGCATTAGATAATGCCCGGTGAAATAAAAGGCCGCCGGGCCCTGTATACTGCCACTCCCTTTTAAAAGCAAAGGTATAAAAAAATAAAGGAATAGGAAAAACAGTACCTCAGAACCTCTACCTGCACAGCATTTGCAGACGGAATGTACAGTCCAAATTTGCTTCTCCTCCTCTGGACAGTTCATTCTTCTTTCGTTGACACCACCCTTGCACAATAAATTGATTCTGGGCTGGCACCAGTACCAGGTTGTTCACTGCATAAGTAAGCCCAGCACATTGTCTTCCATTCACCCACGTCAAGCCTGGCATGACCAGCCTTCCCAGGGGTGGGAACCACAGAACTGTCATGCACTCGCGTGTAAAGCAGCTTTCGATGGATCAAGCAGTGGATGGTAATAAGAGCCCAACAGACCAGAACGCAAAGGCGAAAGAGCAATATACGTGCATTAACAGATATACTGTAGCAATATAAACTAAAATATCATTTTTAACAAAATCAACAACATTAAGGCTCCGATCCAACGGAAAGCAGCTCAGAAGATTAGGGTTCTCCGACTACACGTACCCACTCAACCTTCGAGGTAAATGCATCTAGTCCTAGACCCGATGAGAAGGACCGAGGAAGACCACTTGTCCCCCAATCAATCCAGCATCTCCCTGCCGTAGCGCCTCATCACCTTCTAGGTATCCCAGGGGCTGCCTGAGCCACTAAGTTGTAGAAGTCATGCAAATACCGAATATTAGCTTTGAATGGTTCAACGCAAAGTGCAGAGCAATAGCTCCAAGTATTGTCCTAGAACAAGGACAAAATATTCTTCCTCAAGGAGGAGTTTAAATGTCAATTTTAAATGTTAGCGGTTGCAATACTGGAGTTATTAGATTGTCTGAAGTCAGATATTACTAATAACGTAAGATCCCAATTCTTCTTGGGTCCAAGGTTCTGGGTGCCCAAGCTTCTGGGTGCCCAAGCTTCTGGGTGCCCAAGCTTCTGGGGGACCAAGCTTCTGGGGGACCAAGCTTCTGGGGGCCTTCCAATCCATCCATTCCTGAATTGCTCAGAGGTCTTCCTAAGTAAACTTAACTACCTTATCTATGAATTTAAACACCGCTTTTGCATCATCGGCACAGTTATGAAAGTCTACTTTTCTACCAAGTAAGAGAGCATGCAATGGGTTGCCCTATAGATTGAATAATACTGGGGACCAACTCCAGCCTCCGAAATCCAGAAGCGATGGAGATAATGACATTTCCCCAACCGACTCCTACTGGCGTGTGTCTTAGATCTATTCCTCAGCAGCTTTGGACTTTACCACAACCTCCCTAAGTCTTTAGATGGTGTTATGGTGGTTCAGGATGCTAAAGGCACGGTTCGGTCCAGGACCCTGGACCACCAAGCAGGGTGGCTGGTCCTTCTGAGAGTGTGTGTAATAAGAACGAGTGGCAGCCTAACAGTGCTGTCTCAGAGCCTGTGTCCTTCTGAAGCCTGACTATCATCTCTCTGGACATTTATAAGTTTCAATGGGTATCTGACACGAATGATGGACCGTTCTTGCGCGTTTTTCACATAGAAGGGAAGTTGGTCATTGGCTAGAAACCTTTTGGGTACCATCTATCTAAGGAAGCTCTTTTTTATGAAAGTGATTATCTGGGTTCTGATTAACCAGACGAGTTAGTATTGGGGCTCAATTTCAATATCGCTTGCATTGAACTTTCGGCTTTCCTGGCTAATTCATGTGCAATTTGCAAACCAGAACCTTAGACTTCGCAACAGGCGAGGAGGAGGCATCCTAGTCACCCACAGATCATCGGTGTGAGCAGAGGCATCCAACCAGGGTTTATTTTGGTGAAAAAGCGCAGCAGAACACGCTCGGGCAACACCATCCTGCTGTCATGGGACACTGCCAGTGGGCCACACCATCCAGGCACACACTGGTAGAGTTACAGGGGGCCCGAGTGGGCCAGTATGGTGTTCTTGAGCTGCCACTCGGCGCAGCAGGCACTGAAGTTCAAAGCGACAGGACAACAAAGGGGCATGTTTCCACCTCAGTGTGACTTTTGAAGGGGAATCACCCACCACTGCCCAAACTAAGGATGACCAATCATTGCTCCTTTGCCTTAAACAGTGGTTAAATCCCTGTGCACTACCCTCCTATCAGTCTCTGTTTCCATCATCAGGGACACAGGTTCGGTTGAAGCAGCAGCAGGTGGGCGGCTGAGGACTCGGGTGGACGGCTGAGGACTCGGGTGGACGGCTGAGGACTCGGGTGGGCGGCGGCTGAGGCCTCGGGTGGGCGGCGGCTGAGGCCTCGGGTGGGCGGCGGCTGAGGCCTCGGGTGGGCGGCGGCTGAGGCCTCGGGTGGGCGGCGGCTGAGGCCTCGGGTGGGCGGCGGCTGAGGCCTCGGGTGGGCGGCGGCTGAGGCCTCGGGTGGGCGGCGGCTGAGGCCTCGGGTGGGCGGCGGCTGAGGACTCGGGTGGACGGCGGCTGAGGACTCGGGTGGACGGCGGCTGAGGACTCGGGTGGACGGCTGAGGACTCGGGTGGACGGCTGAGGACTCGGGTGGACGGCTGAGGACTCGGGTGGACGGCTGAGGCCTCGGGTGGGCGGCTGAGGACTCAGAAGGGCGGATGCCCCTGGAGGCTGCCCTAGGTTAAGGGACCCACCTCCTGGTCAGTGTGCCAGAAGGAAGTCAGTTTGTGGCTTCATTCTAACAAAGTCGTAGGTGTAGGGCGGAATGACAAAGGATTGCAACTCCCAACTTCAACTTTCTTGGCAAAGACAAGGTGTGGTGTTAGGTTTAATAAGGTGTACTCCAGTCAGGATTCCCGCCCCCATGATAATTTAGTAATAGTTCAAAATATAGGTTGCAAACAATTTTATGCTGTAGGATTTTTATGGTCTCCCGATCATTGTGTGAGCATGATGTAGTGTGTGTGTCCTGGACTCTTACCATGTGAGGGTAGGTGTAGCCCAGACGGCTGCCCGCAGCTACAGAACCAGCGGCACTTGGGGCATTACACATTTCCAAGTAATGGGGGCTGGATGCACTGGCCAACCAACCCCTGCTCTCCTGGAACCTCAGATTACTGCATCTGTCAGTGAAATGATCCCCAGCCCCCCAGGAAAAGGCTGAAAACAGAACAAACTCAAACAAGCCTTTAGGTAAGACCTTAAACCTCGAAATGAAACCGCATGCTACAAGGTAACCAAAGCCAAACCGCTTGCAAGACTTTTCCCGTGCATCCCAAGTCATTCTCACCTCTACGCTCGCTGTTAACAAACCTCACAAGCACAATACAACAACTCCATACCTTAATAGGACATCTCAGTGTATAGGCCCTGCCGAGCTGACCCTGCAAAGATCACCAGACATGGACTCCAGAGGTTCTGCAGATGTTTGGCTCAGCAGCTCTTTGCATCCGCCATTCCGAGAAATAGAGATTTTGAGATGAGCACGCGCAGTGATCAGAGCCAGTGGAGTTTTTATTCAGAGCCCACAGAGAGGTAATGCAGACTCCCTGCGCGTCTTCAACTTTTAGATCTCTCTGAACTTACAGTAAACCAACTATAATAATAGTTCTGAGTGACTGGTCTAACTGAATGGTGTAGCCAGGGTTCAAAACATGGCGACCTTCTTTTAGTCAAGCATCACAACTTAATATGTAGTATTTATAAGTGCTTAGTAAGGCTTTCCATGATGATATTTTTAGAGTGTTGGGCATTGATCACAACAACCTGTTGGGCATGTACTGTTCACTTGACATGTTACAATTGATTATTTCCTGTTCACCCTGAAGAAGGACACCATGTAGCGATAATTGGACCGAAACATTGTACATGTGATTTACTTTCTACAAATCTCACGATTGTGTTTATACAGGTATTCCTCAGTCTAGACCAATATATTCTTTGGCCCGTAACATTTTACTGGTTGTTGAATAAGGTGCACATTGTTGGTTAGTTGTGGAAATTTCTGAATGAAGAATGTGCGTATGTCTATCAGTCAATTATATTGGGTCAGTACGATGAGCAATGTTAATAAAAAGATTTTTTTTTTTAAAGAATTAATGCTGAAGTTTGATACTGTGATTTGAGCAGGATTTTTGCACTAAGCATGTGGTCAGTAAATGGCGTCCGTGTTTGATTATGTGTCTCTTCACTTCTTTTTTTACTCACATGGTTGGGTATGCACTGATGATTTTTGTGACTGCACTTTGCATTTATATGTGAGAATTAATCATTGCATGGACTTTCCTCATTGACAATATGATTTATACGAGTCAGTCCTATATTTATCACCAGTTTGGGTGGTTAATAAAATGACCGCCACCCCACTGTCCAAGAATAAAAGGCATTGAGTTGGGTTGGAAAACTAGGATTTAAACACGAGAAGGCAATGCAGTTAGTTAGTTAGTTAATGTCCACTAAGGACATACCAAGTCAATAACAGACTTCAGAAAAGCATTTTAACGTGTATAGCAAGTTCTGGGGCTGCGTACTAATACCTGAATGTTGGTTTTGATGTAGGGAACGCTCTACTAACCAGGACCTAACACTACCACCATTGGATGTCTATTCCACGGCTGATGCAAAGGCCGCTGCTTGACACCACTGGAGTCAAGCTATCCAGGCTGATGAAGGCTGATAGCCAGAACCCGGTTCTTGGATGCTTGATTCCGGTCGAGGAAAGACATGGCTTGGCAGTTCGGGCTGGACTGTTCCCATGAGGCACAGGGTCAAGGCTGATTTGCATATAGCCATTGTCTAACCTGGGGTGGTGTGGAGTGCAAAACAACGATGGATTTAGGCCCAGATCTCTGTACTGGGGTGAATGTATGACAATGTTCTGCATTCCGTCCATCACCTGTTGTTTTTGCGTTGCTCTGAGAAGGCCAGGTACGCCAGAGGAGGACACTACTGCCAGAGCTCACTCACAAGAGTAGAGTCACTAGAGAAGCTCAGGAGTAGACGGCTGGTCCGCGAGCACTACTGTGGGCCGTGATCATAACACGTCTAATACGCCACTCCATACTTTTTTTGTAAGTCACGTCTCCCACAACACACTTTCTGGGACACAGATTATCTTTGATGCTCCAGGGAAGACCTACTTATCTTCAGAAGTTCCCAGCTAAAAGCCACGTCAGATCAATCTCCTGACTTCCTCGTGTTTCTTTCTCCTGAAGATTATGTGCAAAACGTTGCCTTCCACTCCCCAGGATCTCTGAAAAACTGTAGTAGTCGCTTTAATTCTTTCCAAAATGGACTACTGCAATGCACTTTTCCTGGACATCGACAAACGACAACTAGTAAAACTTCAGTCCTTACAGAACGCCGCTGCACGGGTGTTGCTCAACATCCCTAAATATCACCCTATTTCTAACCGTATCGGGGAGCTCCATTGGCTTCCGGTCAAGCAACGCACTGAATTCAAGGCTCTGTGTCTGGTGCATAAAGCACTATACGGTGGAGGATCGTCGGACATACAGCAACTCTTTTTATGGTACATCCCGCGGCGGGACCTTAGATCCACCATTATATGACTAGTTCAGGTCCCCAAAATTCGAAGGGCCAGATAGGGGAGATAAGCCTTTCCTATCGGGCGACTAAGCTCTGGAATGCGTTGCCGTTCGCGACTAGGCTACAAGCTAACAGAGTCCGGTTTAGGAAACTGCTCAAGACCTGGCTATTCCCGTCAAAGTAATATGAAACTTTTCCCTCCCTGGAACAGCTCACGTTACATGCTGCACTTAGCACCGAGACGCCTTGGCATTCACGCGCTCTATAAATTCATTACTTACCTGCCTGCTTCCACCAGGTAGGTCACCTCCCAGCCCAACCTCACCTTCTCCACATGCAGAGGTGTGAGGGACTAGAGAGACCCTGCAGGTAGCAGAACAGAGGCTTTACTACATGGCATAGTTTCTTGTGTTCAGTAGCTTCCTCAGCAGAGACCCTGCCTTTAAGGTCATGCAACCTCGCCAAGTCAACCAAACTTTCCTTCAGAATGTGGTGGTTCTGCCATGTGATCAAGTTTGAAAACCCCTCCTCGGCTGTTATGCAGCATGTTCACTGACTTGGCAGGACATGACAGGGATCTGAACATGTAAACATTGGGCCAGGGCTTGGAACAAACGTGCTGGCGCCGCACACACATGCGTAATGGTTCTGCAAAGTGTAACGCAAAGATGAAGTGACAGTAAGGGCTGGAAGAGAGGTTTGAGCAGAGCATACAGCGGATGCCAGAGTCGGCCTCTGGACCAGGCTGGGAATACAGCCTGAGCCTGCAGAGAGGATAATAAATAAATGGAATGCCAGTATTCGTAAAGCGCACAGCTACCTCCGAAGTGGTGTCCCGGCGCTGGGGGCCCTCGGGAAGATTAAGCAAAATATCATAAACATCCATTATGAATAATTACTTTTTCCCTCTGGCTCGCATCTCCAAATCTGAGAACCCACGCAAGGCGCAACCCCACCTGCGTCCTTGAGTGGTGGACCCCAGCCCTCTGGTCCTTGTCCGGCATATTCGGGGCCCACCCCTCTACCACCAGGCTGCCCAGGAGGCTTGTAGGTAATACCAAGGGGCCGCTGCCCCCTGCCCTAATTCGTGACCTGGCACACTTGCCTCAAGTGGCCCCATTCTCCCTGCGGAGAGCTTACCATCTCTCCCCTCAGTGCTGCCACCGGCACCAGGGATCGAACCGTGAAACCCTGTAGTCCAGAGACAAGCACCCTGGCCGCTGCGCCACACCTCTTCCACAGGATGAATGGCCTGCAACCCAGAGCTGAAATAGAAGCACTTTTAAAGAGCCCCTCTTGCCCAGGCTGGTACATGCCAGCTGCTCCAGGGCACGGGTGCCAGGACCAGCCTCTCACAAGACCCTGTCCCTAGGAGGCGGGTGGGTCTGCAGAGCAGCTCGGAGGCAGCGCGGCCAAGGGCAGCATCCTGTACCTCGCGGCAGCCTTCCTCTGGCTCGTGCAGCGTGTCCGTCTGGAGTGGTGGTGTTTTGACTGGACACAGACCATCAAATGATTGTTTTCACATTTCTATGTCCTACTTGCGTGTGTACGATCAGCCCGGGATTAGATGGGAGTCGATAGCAGGGCGCCACAAGGGAAGACACCCAGTGCACACGACCGCAAGGCCGAAGAGCGCGAGCCAAAAAGCATCAAAAGCACTGCAAAAAAAAGGGTTTTATTTAAAGCCTCCATCGTTACCGCGCGCCACGCTCTGCTTTGTGGCAATGCTTCATTCCTTGACACCAGGGCTTTAAGTGGGGAAAAAAACTGGGGGTGCTCTAAAAGGGGCGTGACAAATTTCTTAAAGGGGTGTGGCCTATCCGAGTAGGGGCGTGGTCTAAATCAAGATAACTAGCATTGTGTTCTCAAGACAATAATGAAGTCGAATCCAGCAAAGGATAATAAAATTGGCAAAAAGGTATATTTATTAAGTATAAGCCATAAAATACCAAACACTAAAAAAAACATGTAAAAATGATTTACATTACTTAGAAATCTATTGCAGGATTTCCCAAACCCTTGAAGGGTGGTGCCGGTATATAGCATTTTCAGAAAAGAAACAAGTTACATACCTGTGCACTGTGGTTCTCCAGTATTGACATCTTTTATAGATTCATATGCGTTCACATATTCTAGACCATTGGGGCGTCGACACCCATCAGCAGCAGAAAAGTCTCAGAATACCAACAAGAGAATATGAAGTACCACAGGTTCTGGCCACTGCAGTCCCTTTTCAAACCTGTCACAAGTTATCCAAATTCTTCAATAAGGGGAAGCTCATATCTTCCGAAAAATGGGTGTTAGACGTATTCCAGCACGATCACACCCTGGAATTTGTTCAAAAGCCTCCAAATTTTCCACCATGGAAGACATCTTATCGTCCTCTTACAATTCTCAAAAAAGAAATCGGATTACTTCTCTCCAAAAATGCAATAGAGGAGATGCTGCCCAAGCAGCACAACCTTGGTTTCTACTGCCACTTCTTTCTGTTCAAAAAGAAGTCAGGAAAGTGGAGGCAAGTAATGGATCTTAGGTTATTGAAAAAGTTTATATAAGAACAACCTTTCAGGATACTCTCTCTTCAGGACATTTTGCAGCTGATGGACACAGGGGACTATCTCCCTTCCCTGAATCTCCTAGACGCATATTTTCATGTGCCAATAGATCCAAAGTACCGAAGGTTTCTTAGGTTTGAGGCGGCAGAATGCCAGGATCAATTCAAGGTGCTCCCCTTCGGGTTAAAATCAGCTCCCAGAGTTTTAACCAAGTGCATGGCGCCAGTGGTGGCGTTTCGCTGACAGTCAGTCACCAAGTATTCCCTACCTGGAAGATTGGTTAATCAAAGGTCCCTTCTTCCAGTCGGCAAAAACGTTCACGGAGGCACGTCTACATCTGTTCCAGTCCCTAGGTCTCAAAAGTGAAAAATCATCTCTTGTCCCCTCCAGTTTGCTGGTGTTTCCAGGAGCAGTCCTAGAAACCAAGCTTTCAAAGCCCTGTCTCACAGAAGAAAGGATTACCCGCTTGCAGGCAATCACGCCATCACTCTCTTCAAAACGCTACGTTTCTCTAAGGACATACAAATAAATGCTTGGGATGATGTCATCCTGCATCCGGTTAATTCCAAATTGCCGCCTGCATATGAGACCTCTTCAGGAACAGCTCAATGCCCAGTGGACACAATGTCAGGGTTCTTTCGAAGACATAATTTCGATAACCTCAGAGATGAAGTTGGCAATGTCTTCGTGGATGGTCAAAAAATATCTCTCAGGGCCTCTCCTTCCCGCCAGCAGTGGGAATCTAAGTCAATCCTTCAAAAACCTAGAGCTCCTTCTACACTCAAATGGTACCGAGCAAAATGGAAAAGATTCTGCGTATGGTGGGCTTCTCAGTCTTGCCATCCTTTCTTGTCGACCCCTGAGCAGATTCTGCTTTATCAACTATATCTCACCAAATCGGCCCTTAAATGTGCATCCGTTGAGGTACACCTAGTGTCAATTTCTAGATAAAGAGGACGTTCTGAGCAATTGTCTTTGTGGTCCAACAGGCTCCGGTAGCTGAACACGGTCTTGTCGTAACTCACAAGATCTCCATTTGGAGCCTAGTCGCAAGAACAAATTGAAATTTCTTTCACTGAAGGTGGACTTTCTGTTGGTCAATACATCTGCTGGACGTATTAGTGAGATTAAGGCTTTCACAATAAAAGTACCATAGCTACAGTTTTTAGAAGACAGTACTTCTGCGCGCTAAACCTTCAATCATCTCCAAGATACCTTCAGCACTTCATCTCAATTAACCAGTCGTTCTTTCTTCTTTTTTCTCCATTTCCATCTTCGCCTGCAGAAAGAACCATGCATTTGCTGGACATTAAGCGTGGTTTAAAGTTTTACTAGCAAAGGACAAAACTTTTCCAATAATCAAATTAATTGATAATTTTTTTTCTTTGCTCTAAGAAGGGTCAAACCGTAACGCGGGCTAGTACGGCTCGCTGGGTCTCCTCAACTATAGTCTTCTGTCATGAGAAGGCTGGACGTCTACTGCCTTCAAAGGCTCAGGCTCACTCCAGTCGGAAAGTCATTATAAGCCCTGCTCGCAGGAGTATCTCTACCCTACATCCGCAGGGCTGCAGCATGCGCGAACGCCCATACCTTCACAAAGCATTACTGCATGATGCCTGGAGAAACGCATAGGCAGCGGTTGGCCAGGCTACCCCGCGAAGACTGTTCTCATAAGGTATGCAGCTATTAACCTCAAATGTTCTGTATTATTCTGTTTTTAAAGGTTTGCCAGTTTAAGAACTTTTATTATGGTTCCATAATGCTACGCTATTTCTTTCTTGATTTTGTACGATTTCAATGTCTTGGGTTTGATTAATCGTATTTATATTTGTGCCTCATGGTGGGATGGTTCATCTTGCCCACCGACATTATTCATTGGATACTGCTAACTACTCTGATTCAAGCATGTGAATCTATAAAAGATACAATACTAGAGAAGAAACAAGTTACTTACCTGTACACTGTGGTTCTACAGTATTAATATCTTTCATAGATTCACATGCGACCCTCCCTCCTCCCTGTTGAGGCTTACCAATTGTATACCTCTCTTACTCTATTTACACTTGTGCTTGAAATCTGACCTATGGTGGCTCTGCAGGGGATGAGTCCTTCAGGGTCTCTGCTCTGATTGGCTGAAGTTTGGGTGTATTAAATCAATGTGAATTGGCGTCTAACTGCTATTGTTTTTTCAATGGAGTTTAAAGCTAATGCTCTAGCACTACTTTTATTACTGTTACCGTGGGACTCCGCCCATGACGACAGGGAAGATTCAAGCATGTGAATCTATAAAAGATACAATATTGGGCCCAATCCGTTTTTAACGTTTCTGTATTTTTTTCACGTACTTTTATAATCTATATTTTTAAACAGATGGAATAAAAGAAACTGATTGATTGATACTGGGAAATTACATTTTTTTCCACAAAATTCTGCTAGTCAAAGATGAAACGTTCACACCAGACATTGCAACGAACTTTTTTCTGGAAAATGGCAAATGAATATTTTCTTCAATTAGTATGCTTACTTAAACACAAATGAAGCTGATATTGGAAAACAAAAGTGTTATTTTTGAAAAATAAAAAATGTGAGCATTGCAAAGGAATGGATCTAGAATCGATAATTCATGGTAGGTTTCAGACACATATCACTGATGCAGAGGTACCTAATTTCTGGCATGTTTCCAACTTCATGACTCTCGCGAAAGTAGTTCATACGTCGGATATATATATAAACAAGTTCTGTGAAGGCAGAAGCTGTATGACTGGCGTGACTCAAAGTGGCACCCTGGGGGAACCTGTACAGATCTTAAATCTGAACGGCAGCCTTACTGTTTGATCCTGTAAGACAACTCTTCTGTCTAACGCACACACTGCTTTCTGAGGCTGAAGGTATATTTGGCCTTGTTCATAGTGCAGCCTGGAAACTAACCCTGGGCGTAGTTTGCGAAGTAGCGCTACGCGTAGCTACGCGAAGTGCACTTCGCACTAGGTGAGCTACGCGTAGCCACGCGAACTGCGTATTGCACTGTGCAAAATGCTGTTCGCACGGATTGCACAGTGCCAGATGCTTGTCCGCACTGTGCAATCAGTGCAAACTGCATCTTGCACAGTGCAAGCGGTCGTTTTCTGCAGCTCAAGTAGATTTCTACTCGAGCGGCAGCTTTCTCAAAGCGGACTGGTAGTTTCTCATCGTGAGCGGTCACGAGCATACGCGACCACTTGCAACGAGAATCAGGACCTCCCCGCGTTGAGAAGCTTGCTGGGAGGTTTATTTTCCACATTCGCGATCGGCAACTTGATGTTGCTGATCGCGAACGAGGAAAAAGTCTCGCCTGGATGTCATTTTGCTTGCTCGCGGTCGCCAACCTGACATTGAAGACCTCGAGCAAGCAAAAAAGGACCGCTAAGCTACGTGTGTTTGCCCTGTTGTACGTGCAATTCGCGTAGTGCGAAATAGCGCAAACTTTGCAAACTACGCGAGCGTAGCGTAGTGCTTTGCCCAGGCTTACTGGAAACCCTTCGGATGGGCAGCACATGGAAAGGAAGGAGTTGTAAAGCAGGAAAGAGGGAAAATACTTTGTACATTCCGAAAAAATTACAGCATGAAAGAAACTCCAAGGTAGAATGTTTTGCTGTTAAATTGTAAAAAAAATAAATAAATAAATAAATAAATAAAAAAAGAACAGTGCAAATACGTTGTGCTGAACACACCCACACCACATGAACTGTCTGTGACAGGGCTGCCCAGTTTTGTCAAAAGGTGTGCTGTAAAATGTAGTTTTTTGCCCAATTATTTTCAAAAGTTCCTCCCGCTGGAGTAGCGCAGTTCGAATGTTAACAGCTGTAAATAGCAAGTGCTATTATTAATAAATGACATGCAAAGTTCAGAGAATACTTTATTCGGTCAAAACCGGACCACAAAGCCACAAGTATAAAAAAAACACATATGAAAATACAATCTGAAACCCCAAAAACACACTTTAAATCCATTAAAAAGTTTACAAACAAGTGCTATTATTAATTAATGATATGTAATTTAGTGTCTACGGAAGGATGAAAAGCTGGACTGTCCTTGGCAGGATTCAGACTAGTGACCTGTGCATCACAGAAGACGTCAGCGGCGAGCGTTTATTTCATGAAGGCAGCTGGCCAGAACTCCTTAGTGGGAGAGGGCAGCTCTTCTCAAGAACCCTGCATCCTCTAGGCAAATATGTTTACCTTCCACGTTTTGGTGAACCCCTACAGTGGTTTGGTGGCCCCAGGCACAACCTTGTGATTCCCTCCCTCCCACCCCACTCCTCGACTGCCCTCCCAGATGCATGTCCACAGTGCAAACCCCAACAATGTGGAAACACACACAGTTTTAACGAGCAGCCCTTGTTTTTCCTGGTATACTTTTCCATGTTATAAAAGCCCGTGGATGGGGGAAACCACAGCACGGAAACACAACAACGAACAGCGGGAGTGAGAGTTCAGCAAGTTACAAAATTGGCTTTTGATCCATTTTCCAAGGCTATGAAGGTTGTTTTTTTGTGGATAATTAACAGCTCGCAGGACTTGGACCAGGGAATGAGAGGGGTATGTTAACATGGTGATTTGAGCTGAAGCTCTCCAGGAAAAGGGTCCTGCCCCACGTTCCTAAGGTACTTTCTGAGTCACTCATGGGTTTATGCACTCAATAAGTCATCATATATGAACTCTGTCACTCATCTTTGCACTCAAGCACCCATTCATCCATCCACAGACTCATTCTTGCATTCACCCTCTGGACACAACCACAATAAAGCACACACAAACTCAACAACATATAAAAGATAAATTAAAAGACCACACTTACAAAAAAAGAAAACATGCTGCAGCCTAAACACAAAAGGCGTATGCTTGAAAACATAGCAGCAGGTGTGAAATAATCGGTTCTTGCTTTAACTCCTTGAACGTGGCTGGAATTCCCCCGCGGTGCTGGCAAATTCCAAACTTGCGCGGTTCAGGCAGCCGGGGGCCGTCCGACGCCCACGCCTACAGTGACGTCGAACAGCCGGGGCCGGTCCAACGTATGAAAAGGGTTCAAATTCTAGCAAGCCCGCTACATTGAGAACGTGTCGGCCATCTTGGAATGGTAAAACAATGATACACCGAGGACAACAGCATTCCATCATGGTCTCCTGGATTAGGAGAAGTGGCAACGTGGGATGCACACAACTTCAAAATTAAAAAGTGTATATTGACAAAGATGCGCCAATCATTGATAAACAGAAAGTGATGCACATTCTGAGCTTTAGCAGACTTTTTTTTGTAAAGAAAATAGACCAGTCGAGCCATTGATGCAGTGTGTTACCGCTCGGAATGACAAGATGGACGCTTTAACTTCTTCCGCTTCTTCTTCTGTGAACTGCATCCACTGGGCGAGGTGGTAAGATGCATTTAAAGTGCATTCACCATCATGGCCCAGCTTCACCCAAAACAACTCCCAGCTGATAGGAAATGGAAGACTCTTTCAACCGAGCGGACAGGGAAATCCTCCCGGCTTCCTGCCTTGCCCAGAAGGAACCGCGCCTGGGCTTCTCCCTGCGCTTTTATCTCCCATGGCAGACGGGATCCACCCCGTGGGAAAAGAGGACTCCGATGATGCCAGGGAACCTGCAGGCCAGGCCACTCTGTCAAAGTCCCGCGGCATGGACCCCTCCGCGGCAGCCAGGGGCTCACTGCCCTATCGGCTTTAGAAAACAACCAGCAGCCGCTTCCTGAAAGGAAACATGACTCAGGCCGGAGGGAGAGGCCTTCACCAGGCAAGCGGGAAAGATTCTACTATGGAGTTTCTAATTAGGGTGCTGTTTGCGTGCTCAGGGGCAAATATCTCGCGAACACGCATTTTCATAGTGCGAACAAGCAAAAAATTCAGCGAAGCTGCAGGTCACGGAATTTTAGGCAAATTCCGCGGTCTCCGCTGAACGCGAAATTACCCCAATTTCGCAAAATTCTGTGAGCGGAACGGAATTTACTGCCCAGGCCTATTATTAATGCGAGATGCAGCTTGAAGAGTGCAGATGTATAACCCCTCCCAGGTATGTGAGTTTGCCCCCTCTGTTGGCCTTCCCATGCAGCATCCTCCCCTTTGAATTACTCGGGACAACGTGTTATGGTGCATCATAGGCTGCAGTTTATTTTTCAACAATCATGGATCATACATTTTGCAATTTTTTGGTGGTCAATCGAAAACCCATGTGAATCCACATTACCTTTATTATTGCAAATATTGATCAGCTGGTTTGTTTCTCTTTCTGGTTGACAGCACTGGCCCTCTCCGAGGGCCATTTCAGCAGGTGTCTCAGTGTACTGCGGATTCTAGGCTTCGCTTGCTACCGACTTTGTGGGCGGTGGTCAGACGCAGCCTGGGCTGCAACTGCTGTTCCGCTCATCCTGGATCCTTGCGGACCACCCGCCTGCTCCCAGTGCCCCTGCTGTGTGGCGTCCCAAGGACACTGTCTGACCAGTCTTCTACTCTGGCAGTCATTGTGTGCTGTCATCTGCCCCACATGTCCCTGCCGTGATGCATCCCAAGGAGACAGTCTGAGCAGCTCTTCTACCCAGGTTATTCTTTCTTCTGGGTAACTTTCTGGGCTGCTTCCGCCACGCTGCTGCCGGTTTACCGATCGGGGGCAGCTTCCCTCCTAGTACTCACAATGGTGACACAATCTATTGGGAAGCCTGGTAAAACATCTTTCAGGCGGCTCTGGAAAAAGCTCAAATTGGAGGATTTCCATCGTCTCCTGCTCACTACACCTCTGGCTCACACGGATGACGTTGCAACCGGCTATACCATCTTTCGCGCTTGGATTGTTAAAATCCTTGACGTATTAATCCCAGCCGGCTGGAGTAGGAATCGACATTCTCAGCCTAATCCCTGGTACACGGAGGCACTCAGGTGTATTAAAGCCACCTGCCGACAAGCCGAAAGAGCATGGAGGAAGAATTATGATAAAGACCTGAAAGTATGCTATCTGGCCAAGGTAAAGACATACCATAGAGCTGTCTGCCGGGCCCGAGCCGACTACTATGCACGGGAGTTCCAGGCGAGTTCTAACCCATCCAAACTGGTCTTTAAAGTCTTGAAGGAGCTCACAGTGAACAGACTTCCTATTACGGAGATCTGTTCCCTTGCCCACTGTGAGTCGTTAGCCAGCTTCTTTGTGGAAAAAGTAAATGCCATCTATCGCTCTTTTCCTAAAGTTGACCCTGACAGTACGACCTTGGCATCGCGTACTTCTCAGTGCTTGGCCTCTCCCTCTATACCATCGGAGCAGGAGTTTAATCTCCTAGCGGCCAAGGTCAAGTCTGGCTCTCCGGATGACCCTTTGAGACCTGCCCAGTTTATGGACTCGGCGTCCTTCTTCCTTCCTCCTATCCGCCATCTGGTGGAGCAATCCCTTACCATCAGTACAGTTCCACCAAGTTGGAAGGCTGCCTGTGTTATGCCCATTATAAAAAAGCCTGGATTGGATCCGTTGAAGCCGGAGAGTTATCGACCCATCTCCCTTCTTCCCTGGGTGGCAAAGATTACAGAGGCCCATGTGAATAACATCTTAACAAACCATCTGGCATCTGCACATCTACTAGATCCCACTCAGAATGGCTTTAGACCTGGACATAGTACAGAGACGGCTCTTCTATTCATGGTCGAACACCTCCGCTCTGTACTAGATGCAGGTCAAACGGCGGCACTGGTCCTTTTGGACCTTAGTGCCGCCTTTGACACTGTATCTCACACCATTCTTATTCGAAGGCTTAGTGAGGCAGGTATTTCAGGCAGGGCGTTGGATTGGTTTCAATCGTTCCTTTCGGAACGATCCTTTCAGGTTGTGATGCCACCGTTCAGATCCAAGCCCCACGCTATCACTCAAGGAGTCCCGCAAGGTTCGGCGTTGAGCCCCACTCTCTTCAACCTCTACGTTCAACCTTTGGCGGAGGTTGCGAAGAGTTGGGGTCTCACTATGGTATCATACGCCGATGATACCCAGTTGGCGGTGGCTCTTAATGGGGACTCTGACCAACTGGCATCAAGCTTTGCGGATGGTTTGAGGCCGTTGCTAGTTGGCTTACGGCCAACTGTTTACAACTCAACGCCCTCAAAACTGAGGTGATGGTGTTGGGGAAACATCCTGATCTGTGGGGTGCTAGCTGGTGGCCTGAGGAGCTGGGACCTCCCCCAAAACCTGTCTCTGAACTTAAAAATCTTGGCGTCTGGTTGGATTCCAAACTAACCTTCTCGTTCCACACTAAGAAGGTGGCATCCATGTGCTTCGGCATTCTACGTGGCTTGAGGCCTATCCTCAAATTTTTCGATGCCCCCACCCGCCAGATGGTGATCCAAGCTAGCGTATTATCGAGGCTCGACTACGCGAGCTCACTGTTCTTGGGCGCCAACCAGGCGGAAGTCTTGCGACTTCAACGGGTGCAGAACGCGGCAGCTAGGGCCCTTGTGGGCCTGCCGCGTTTCTGCTCAGCCCGCAGTACAATCTTCAATTTGCACTGGCTGCCAGTAATCAGGCGCATAGAGTTCAAGTCCCTCTGCTTTGCTTTTAAAATTCTTAAATCTGACACCCCCATCATCCTTCAGCACCTTCTGTCTCTGTACACCCCTTCGCGTAGCCTTCGTTCTGCCGGCCAAAATTTGGCACTTGTCCCCCGCTTTCAAAAATGTAGATTGGGTGGCCGATCATTTACGGTCTTAGCCTCTAAACTATGGAACGCACTTCCTGCCTACATTCGCTCTTTGGATGACCTTCTTGCTTTTAGAAAAGCTGTAAAAACCCATTTTTTTCCTTTGTCTTATTAATCATTCCCTACTTTTTCTGTGTTGTTAGTTATGTTACCTTTTCAGATACAGCGCCGGGACGCCCCTTAGCTGGGGCAGCTGTGCGCTTAAAAAATCCAAATAACATAACATAACATAACATACTCGCTCATGAGAAACCCAACTGTTCTAGGACCCCGACTATGTTAAGTAGGAACCCATAATGGTTATACTTCCAAGGCTCACGACCTGTGGAATTGTAAAACCACGAATGTGGTCTATTTCATCTGCTGCCCATGTGGTATGGGATATGTTGGTGAGACGTGTAGATCCATCCAAACACGTCTCACTGAACATAGATCAGCAATCAAAACGCAGAAACTGAATGCACCACTAGTGAAACACTTTCTGGATTCAAATCACAAACCAGAGGATGCACACTGGCGCATCCTAGAAAAGATCAAGACCCCAGATAGTAAAGGAGGGTGCGCCATAAGGAAAAAACGTGAAGTTTTTTGGATTTTTGTTCTAGACACACACAAAAAGGGATTAAATAATGAAATCCCTTGGGAGAATGCCATCTGCCCCTAGGGGTAGGCACGACAGAATTGGCAGTATTGTTATAAATTTACTCCCATGTGTCATAGTCCGCTTTAGCTGAAACATCTCTTCAAAGACAACATTGCACAGTTTTCCCTATAATATATTATGGGATATTCTTTGAGCATCTCATAACATCGGTTGTTGCAATATGGATAGTGCTGAAATGTGTTCCATTGTAACATAACCTCCTATGCCCGTTGGGATGTCGATGATCCCCCGACCTTCATGGTAATGTTATTGTTAACTACTGACTCGTACTATGTTGAATATTTCATACCCCTTAAAATGTAGCTCTGTAAACTCAGATTGCAACTTTGTAGCGCATATCACTGCGGTTTTAGAACACCCGCGCCGTGTAGTCCCTCTTTTGTATTCAGTTCTAGTGATCTGGTTACACGCGTCGTGCAGTCCTCTTTCTGTATTCCTCAAACTGAGAACTCTCGTCATGTAGGAGTGTTCGCGGCTAACCAATTGAAATGAAAGACAATTACGTCATGCCTATTTAAGAAAAGGCAGGCGTATTTGCGAATCGATTATCATTTCCAACGGCTGCGGGACGCCAGGAATCCACTGATTGGAACGCCCGCAGGTTGATGTTAACGCTGCAAACAAGACATTTTTCGGTAAGCGAACGTCCCCTTCCCTGGTTAACTTGTCTTATACCTTGTAACTAAGGTACATATTTTCGTTTCTCCCCGTAGAACAAGTTACTTACCTTCGGTAACGCTTTTTCTGGTAGATACTATATCTGCCTGTGGATTCCTCACTTTGTGAATATCCCCTTGCGTCAGCAACATTCGGAAATTCTTTTGTAGCTTCGCGCCGACGTGGATCCGGACGTCACAGAGGCACGGCATCGCACGCGACCTCGCTGACGTCACCGGCGCCTATAACAGGCCCACGCCGGCGTGATGACATCAGTTCCGCCCTTTTTTCCGTGCCATCGAGGCACACGGACGGACCGATGATAGTAGAAATATACACAGTATACGTAGTATAGAAACAAGGTAACACACACAGTGTGAAGCAAATGCAATAACATTTGAAATAAACATTTCCATGACAATAAAATAACACATCATAGAAACTCTGGCATAGAAGAGTGGACAACGGGGAGGCGGGTGGGTCAGTGAGGAATCCACAGGCAGATATAGTATCTACCAGAAAAAGCGTTACCGAAGGTAAGTAACTTGTTCTTCTGATAGATACATCTGCCGTGTGGATTCCTCACCTTGTGAATAGAGTCCCACAGCAGTCCCCACTCCCGGAGGAGGGTGTCCACTCTGCTATACCAGGAAATCTTGGAGGACAGAGCGCGCGAAGTGGCCGTCCCTCCTCACCTCGGTATCCAAGCAGTAGTGCTTCGCGAAAGTGTGGAGGGAGGCCCAAGTCGTGGCTCTGCAAATGTCCTCAACAGGTACACCTCTAGACAAAGCAGATGATGCAGACTTTGCTCTAGTCGAATGTGCTCTAATACCCTCTGGAGGGTCCTTACCAGCCAAAGAGTAGCAGATCTTAATGCAGAGCACGATCCACCTCGACAGAGTCCTCTTATGGACCGCTCTTCCTTTCTTGCAGCCAGCAAAGCCAACGAAGAGCTGGTCGTCCACTCGACAGTCTTTAGTCCTGTCCAAGTAAAAAGACACCGCCCTCTTGGGGTCAAGACGGTGTAATCTCTCCTCCTCCTTGGAAGGGTGAGGGGGAGGATAAAAGGTAGGAAGGGTAATGGATTGACCAAGGTGGAAAGGAGTCACCACCTTAGGCAGAAAAGCAGCCCTGGTCCTAAGAACCATTCGTTCAGCATGAATGGTCAGGAATGGGGGCTTGGAACTAAGAGCTTGAAGCTCACTTACCCTCCTTGCTGAGGTTATTGCAACGAGAAAAAACGTTTTCAAAGTCAGAAGCCTCATGGGACACTTGTGAAGAGGCTCAAAGGGAGCACCCATCAAAAATGTCAAAACTAGGTTCAAATCCCACTGAGGCACAACAAAGGGTGTAGGAGGGAACCTATTAGTAAGGCCCTTCAGAAACCTTAAAACAATGGGAGACTTAAAAAGAGAAGGCTGGTCAAGCATACAGATAAATGCCGACAGCGCAGACAGATATCCCTTCACCGTGGCAACAGCAAGCCCCTGCTGGGCCAGGGAAAGGGCAAACTGGAGCACATCAGATAAATGGGACCTCAAAGGGTCTATAGACTTCTCCCTGCACCAGACAACAAATTTAGACCACCTATAAGAATAGATGGACTTAGTGGAGTCACGCCTGGCCGACAAAATGACATCCACCACATCGTGAGGGAGAGAAAAAGAAATCAGGTTGCCCCGCTCAATCTCCAGGCATGAAGGTGTAAGGTCTGGAGGTGGGGGTGTAGAACCTGCCCCTCCATCTGAGAGAGGAGATCTGCCCTGTAAGGGAGACGGAGCGGCGGGTGAGAGGAGAGGTGGAGAAGGTCTGAATACCACACCCTTCTTGGCCAATCCGGGGCGATCAATATGACTTGGGCCCGGTCTTGGCGAATCTTCCTCAGAACCCGAGGAATCAAGGGTATGGGAGGAAACGCGTAAAGGAGCTGCGAGTTCCAACTCAACTGAAACGCGTCCCCCAAGGCTCCTTGCATCGGATACTGGAGACTGCAGAATGACAGGCAGTGAGCATTCTCGTGAGTGGCGAACAGGTCCACCCGAGGTGTCCCCCACATCTGAAAGATGTCGTGAACCACCTCCGGGTGAAGCCTCCACTCGTGATCGGCAGAGAACTGCCGACTGAGACTGTCTGCACGAACGTTCAGAACCCCGGCCAGATGATTTGCCATCAGACAAATCTGATGGTCCTGAACCCAGGACCAGAGACGCAGAGCCTCTCTGCAGAGACACTGCGACCCCACTCCTCCCTGCTTGTTGATGTACCACATCGCGGTCGTGTTGTCCGTCAGGACCTGGACTGACTGACCGCGAAGGGAAGGGAGGAAGGCCTTGAGCGCCAAACGTATCGCCCGCAATTCTAGAAGGTTGATGTGAAGCAACCTTTCCTCTGGAGACCAAAGACCCTTGACCTCCAGGTCTCCCAGATGAGCACCCCACCCGAGAGTGGATGCATCCGTTATCACTGTGGCCACCGCTGGAGGAAGTTGAAAAGGCTTTCCTTGTGACAGATTGCCTTCCACGCTCCACCAAGACAGATCCGCTGCAGCTTCCCTGGAGATCCTCACTGACTCCCCGAGATCTCCGTTGTGCTGATACCACTGCCTGCGGAGGCACCACTGGAGTGCCCTCATGTGCCAGCGTGCATGGTTGACCAACAGAATGCATGAAGCCATCAGACCGAGTAGGCGAAGGACCTTCAGGACTGGAACGACCGCTCCATTGTAAAATAAAGGAATCATCTCCCGTATGTCGCGAATTCTTTGAGGGGGAGGGAATGCACGACATACGGTTGTGTCCAGTACCGCACCTATGAACAGGTTGCGCTGTGAGGGCACCAGGTGAGACTTGGGTACATTTATCGAAAAACCCAACCTGTGCAACAACTGAGTTGTCTCTTGCAGATGATGGAGCACCTTCTCTGGCGACTCCGCTTTGATCAGCCAGTCGTCTAGATACGGAAATACATGAATCCCCGTTCTCCTGAGATGAGCCGCCACCACTGCCATCACCTTGGTGAAGACTCGAGGTGCAGTAGTAAGGCCAAACGGAAGGACCACAAACTGGTAATGCTGTGACCCAACCGTGAAACGGAGATACTTTCTGTGAGACTTCAAGATGGGAATATGAAAATACGCATCTTGCAAGTCGATCGACACCATCCAGTCCTCTTCCAACAGCGCCTGAAGAACCTGTGCAAGAGTGAGCATTTTGAACTTTTCCTGCTTCAGGTAAAGGTTCAAAATCCTGAGGTCCAGGATTGGCCGAAGTCTGCCATCTTACTTGGGGATCAGGAAATACCGGGAGTAGCACCCCTGACCCCTTTCCTGCTCTGGAACCACCTCTATTGCACCCTTTCGAAATAATGCCAGGACTTCTTCCTGCAAGAGAAGCAGGTGGTCTTCTGAACAATAACCCTGGCAAGGAGGGTAATTGGGAGGGAATTCCTGGAAAGGAAGAGCATACCCATTCTCTACAAGATTGAGAACCCAAAGATCCGATGTTATAAATTCCCAATCTTGTAGAAAATGAGTAAGCCGACCCCCTACTGGGCCCACATGATCCGGAATGGCAGATCTAGGGCTGCTTTGCTGCGTTGGCCGGGGGTTGGGAAGGAGAGGAGGAGGAGGAGGAGGAGGAAGCTTGACGACCTCTAGGACGGGGTCTTTGTCTGCCTCTGTACGACTTGTACAGCGTGTTCTGCTGCTGCTGCTGAGGCTGCTGCTGCTGGAATGATCTGTAAGATCGAAAGGAAGATCGGCCAAATCCTCTGAAACGTCTTCCGGTAGTACCTCTGGATTGAAGGCCTAAAGATTTTGCAGTGGCCCTACTGTCCTTAAAACGTTCCAAGGCAGTATCAGCCTTCTTTCCAAACAGACCTGAACCATCAAAGGGTAAGTCCATTAAAGCAGACTGGACATCAGCAGAAAACTCTGAAGATTTGAGCCAAGCAGCTCTCCTAGTAGCCACAGAGGAACCCATGACTCTTGCCACCGAGTCTGCAGTGTCCAAACCACTCTGGATGACCTGTCTCGCAGCCGCTTGGGTGTCCGAGATTACTTCTTGAAAATCCCTCCTGTCATCCTCAGGAACCTTTGGAATGAGTTGTTTGACAGAGTCCATCAAAGCATGGATATATCTCCCCATCAAACACGTAGCATTGGTTGACTTCAATGCCATGCTGGCTGATGAAAAAACCTTTTTAGCATTTTGGTCCTGTTTCCTGGATTCCTTGTCTCCAGGAACCTGTGGAAATGCCCCAGCAGATTTTTTAGAACAGGCAGCCTGCACTACCAAACTCTCAGGAAGAGGATGCGTTGTTAAAAATGCAGGGTCATCCGGTGCAGCTCTATATCTTCTTGCCACCGTTCTAGAAACCGCTGGAGCAGTCAAGGGTTTCTTCCAGACCTCATAGACAGGTTCAGACAACGCCTCGTTGAATGGTAACATAGGCTCGATCACAGATGAGGGTGAATGAAGTACCTCAGTTAAAATATTGGGTTTATAATCAGCTGTAGGCAGAGTTATATTTAGTAAACTCGCTGCCTTCTTAATCACAGTGTGGTAAGGCACCACATCCTTAGATGGAGCATTCGATACAGAAGCCAACTCCCATTCAGGTGACAGTTCAAGACCACTGGCTTCACCTAACTCATCAAAGGGATCCTCAGAATCCTGTAATTCTCCTTCCTCAGTGTCAGAATACCCATATTTTTCCTCTTCTAAAAGTCTCTGGGCCTTTCTCCGAGACCTTTCTTTCACAATCGAAGTTAAAGGATTCGGAATCGACTCCGACGGGGTCGCTGCCGGCGTCGAGCCCGACGTCGGACGAGGCTTCTCGACACGAGGTCGGACAGAATCCTGCCTCGGAGTCACGGGTATCGGCGTCGATGGGATCAGCGTCGATGGAGCCGGCGTCGTGCGCTTCGGCGTAGACGACACCGGTGGTGTCGGAAAATGCCAATGCGGCGGTAGAGCCGGCATAAAGGGCATGAAGGGTGCAGGGGCATAAGCCTGCGGAACCCCTAGATTAAAGGCCATAGGACCCGTGGGACCAACAGGTGCACCAGACGGGAACATTGCCCTTGAATATACACCATACATGGCGTTCAGGAACTGGGAAGGATCCTGACCTGGAGTCGGAAACTCAGGATACGGACCTCTCGGATGTTCCCGGGGAGGCGGAGTCGATACGACGTCGACCTCTTCTTCGGGCGCCGGAGCCGGAGTCGATGAACCATCGGGTGCCGGAACTTCGGCTCCACCAGCCCCCTGCTCCTCACCTTCATCCTCCTGACCAGAAGGATTTGATGGAATTGGAGATTGGACCTGTTCCTGAGGCTCGGGTGAAACTGGATGCACAGCCTCTTCATGTTCCGACTCCGAAACCTCCACTTCTTTACACACGAGCTTGATCTGGGACTTTGGTTTCGAGCTAGAGTCCTTCCCAGAGTGATGACGTGACTCATGGGACTTCCTTCTGTGTTTCTTCTTCGAAGACTTCGAAGCGTGTGCTGATGATGACTCCGAGCGTGACCTCGAACGAGACCTCGACCTCGATCTCGACCTCGACCGACGAGATCGAGATTTTGACGACTTCTTAGCTTTTTTGCTCTTGAGTTTCGCCATAAGGAGCTTTGTCTCCCTCTCTCTTAAGGCTTTTGGAGTCATCTTCTTACAACAGGAACAGTCCTCGACATCGTGGTCCGAGCTCAAACACCATACACAGCATTCGTGGGGGTCGGTGATTGACATGGTCTTGCCACATTCACCGCAGGCTTTAAATCCCGTCTTCTTCGACGACATCTCGAAGAAAATGTAAGAAAGACACAATTACGAAGAAATAGTAACAAAGTTACTGGAAGCTACTACACGATCCCTGAAAACCGTTAGCGTCGACGACGTGGAAAAAAGGGAACTGATGTCATCACGCCGGCGTGGGCCTGTTATAGGCGCCGGTGACGTCAGCGAGGTCGCGTGCGATGCCGTGCCTCTGTGACGTCCGGATCCACGTCGGCGCGAAGCTACAAAAGAATTTCCGAATGTTGCTGACGCAAGGGGATATTCACAAGGTGAGGAATCCACACGGCAGATGTATCTATCAGAAATCCCAGCTTTTCATTCACCCCTTAGCCCTAAAGACATCACTAAGGGAGCAGATCAATTGTCCCGTGTCATTTGAATATTACCAACTTAGCCGACTATTCTTTGGTAAGTTTGGCGCCTATTTCTATAACATTACTTTGCGCTATTGATCAAGTCAGTCTGCACACCCTATTCGGTCTGTTTTCTCCTGTCCCTACCCCCTTCCTATTTCGTAGTTGTGGCACCCTGTGTCCCACGCCCGTTAGTTTATTTTATCGGTCGGGTGATACGAACAATATATCTATGAGCACTCACTATGCCTTGATAACAGTAGGACCTTTCTTGTTGAGGCAGTATTCAATCGCCCTGATCTATGCACGTTATTTCATTTTAATCAGTCGGGTGACACAGTATATTTATGAGCATTCATTATGCCTAGGTCTACGGTATCCTTGTCGTGCTCATTTTCGACATTCACTTTGAATTGCGTTCATTCAAATAAGATATTAACGGTAGGTCTGTTTTAATTTCACGTCCGCAGTTTTAAAGAAATTACCAAAAGCAAAGAGCGCCATATCTAGGAAGAGCCGTCTCGCTTTTGAAAGTAGCAACCTCCTGGTTGCATGCTGTAGGTAAGATTTTGTACATATTCGGTAATGAAAAAGTGGCGGTCATTCTACTACCATTTTTGCTTAAGTAACCATTTTGGCCATTCTTTTATATCTTTTTTGACCTATAGTACCGAAATTGATTGGATGCTCCTTCCAACATCTACCTTTATGCACTGTATCGACCAACACTAGGTAAGAATTGCACATCCAAAGCCTGACAAAACTGTTCCATGTCTAAAATTAAGTCCTATTTAATATCAGAAAGGCATAAAGTGATTATCTACTTTGCTGTTTAGTATTTCGGCTGGATGGTTGGGTATAACAATAAGGACCCGAGTCCATCAACCGTCCCCACGATTAGGAACGGAGCTCTCTCCTGTGTTCCAGCCATCATTTGGAACCACGTAGAACATTTTATCTCCTGGTAAGGACATTGTGCTAATAATCATGCTTAAACCAGTAACATCCTTGACAAACCTAGCAAACATCGAGAACATTGAATGAATGGAATAAAGAAAGTAATTGATAACATTCATCGGTGCTTTTTGCCAGTATTGTCCCACGAGATATATATTTGCAAGAATGACAATTCTATTACCTACCCCAAATTACCCGTTTACTGCTTAGATATTGTCAAAAATCCGGTTTGGAATATCATGCCTCTGACTTATCGGGTACGTTTATAAGGCAATAGAATTGAGTAAAAGGTCCGTCTATCTTACAGGACCTTAATATGTCATAACTACACTACTGCTCAAATATAATAATTTATAGTTTGTACCTTATGTAGCGCTATAGTTCGGCTACACAAGTAGGGAGGTTCTTCGATATGTAAGGCAGCTTATAATATTGTTATATGTATATGTAATAAGATTTTGTTGAGAGGCAAGTGTTTCTCTCCTAATGATGATTTTAATTTGCTCTATATATGTCTTTCAGATTTTATATGTGGCTCCTGAAGAAGGCGTTCTTGTTAAAACGCCGAAACGCGCGTCGAAGATTATAATTGTCTGCCACTGTTTTATGAATTTATAATTAATTGTGTTATTGATAATTTTATTTTGTATGCCAATTATTGTGTTTTTTATCATAGGTCAAGTGTATGATTTGGTTATGTATTTGAATTTAAATGTTTTTATTCTGAGTATACATACTTAATAAAAAAGCACAATTTTGTACCTTTTAATTGATTGTTGCGCCTTTCATATGTCGTTTTCTCCCTGGTGATATTAATTTTGATGCCTTTTTTCATACTGTCTTAAGTAGGAACATATCCATGCCTATCCCAGTCAAGTGTACCCCATCTTCTAAGTGGGAGCCCAGCGTCCTTAGGTTGATCAGCTCAGGCCGCACAATGCCCCAACCGTTCGCCCTACATATCTTAGTAATGGTGATATTTAGCTTATGCCTAGACTTGTCCACTTCCCCCTGGTTGATCGCCCCTCCCCTGGCCGGCGAGCAATCAGTTCGGACCATATGATCTCTGCCGGGCAAATCCGTCTCACCAGTGCCGCCAACCCAGCCATCACCTCCCCTAGCAGTTCTCTCCTTCCACTGCTCGCCAGGTAATTTCCCCATAAGTGAATGACCATGGCATCGGGCCACACGCTCCGGTGCAATGCCTCCTGCACCACCAGGAGCAGCTGGGCTCACTCATGCCAGATTGTCCCAGCCATGTCACCGCCATGTTCTGTAACCCTATGGAAGTCTTTTTGCACCACTGTCCACCGTTTCACCCGTGTTACGTAGGAGTATCACATGATCCACACCTTGGCCCGGCACCCTTGCAGTCCTGAGGGGAGAAAAATCAAAGCTCAGAATCCCACGGGGCGGATGTACCCCATGAAAGCGCCCGACGCCCAGCGTCTTATTATGCTGACCATTGAGCCCCAATTGGGCCGTGTTAGTTGCAGCCCCTATCCGGAATGAATGTGACCCAAACTCACTGGATATTAACCCGGTTCTCTCCAGCGCTTTCCTCAACACAGCTATGAATTGAAACCGTCTTAGGCATGACCAATCCCTGTGTGAGAATAGCGGCCTTGCTGCTAAGGTACCCTGCTCCATGTACTCCTGCCTGAGGCAAACCGGGCCGCCTGCCCTGTCCTCAATACAGTCGATGAAATTTCCCATCTCAGGTGTACTACCATGTACCCATGTCCCATGTGTATGTCTGTGTGCACACATGCCATTATTGGGTTCGCTCTGGCCAGGGCTACTAGCTTGCTGATTCTGTGAGCCCTGAAGAAGGCTAGTGCAAATGCTAGCTTAAATAGAGCCACTTTGTGATGTCTTATGCATCAGCCTGTCAGAGCGCCCAGTACCCCCTTCAGGACCGCAAAATCAATGGGCCTTCTTTTGTCCTGAGCCCTAGGTTGAAGACTCCCCCAGCCTTTCATCGCTGTCCTACTCCAGCCTTTCATCGCGGTCCTACAGAAAAATGACCCTGTTGGGTCCCTCCCCAGTCTCGCGTGGTGTGCCACTGTGCTAAGATGTGCTTGGGCCCATAACTTGGTCTTTCCGCTCTGGAATGCCCAATCAATCAAAGCTGCAACCTAAGCATTTGTTGTACTCAGAGGCAATAAATGAGACACACAAGAATAAATCAGAGAACAATTTGTAAATATAACATCGATTTTTATATACTTTTTCAGACCAAGAACTTTGTTCTAAGGTAAGTACTTTTTAAGTTATGATTTTTGAAAGTTCGCAAAATAAATCACTGTTGTGCGCAATTATGCGCAATAGATGTCAATGGGAGAAAATCGGAAAAAGCATGTAAAAATCACACAGTGGCTTCTCGAGGTTCCCCTTCTGGATGTAGGTAGGTAGCAAAGCCAGGTCCAATGTTCCAGGAGTAGAAGATGAGGAGTGTCCCGGATTCGGCCGGGAGCAGGGTGCGGAGGTCATTAGTAGGCGGCGTGCTACGAAGAAGGGGGCGAATGAAAAAGCACTGCTCAGAGGGTCTTAAAGGTAACTCTGAGGGGGGGAAGCTCCTAATTGGGGGAGCAGGACGCAGGAGCCTCAGGACTCTGGTTCGTCGTTACCCAGGCCTGGTCAGGCTGGTTGCAGAGCAAATAGGGCGTTGTACGTCGAGAGGGTCTTCGTGATCAGGGGCAGGAGGGTCATGATTCTAGGACAGCAGGGCCACTCATGGAGCAGGTCTTAGGGGTCTTGAAGTCCCTCAAAGGCTGTCTGCATCCGGGATAATTGGAGTCTTGATTGGACTCTTTCTTCTCGGTCTTCACTGTCCACTCACTTGGTGGGGAGTCAGATCTGACCCTACAGAGCAGATGGACCTCTTCTGGCTTTGGTGCTGCGTTAGAGTCGCGGGGAGCAGCAAGTCGATAAACTGGACTCCGGGGTTCGCTGGCTGCAGGGGAGTAGCTTCTCTACTCCAAGGGAGGTTCTCTGCAATTGGTTGAAGGCTGGAGGGGCTCTGGGGTTCTTGGACAAGACAGCACACCACAATTGTGGAGTTCTGGAAGCAGCCGGCAGGGTTTGGTGGCAATTTTCTGCAGCAGGTCTTCCGTTCACCAGTCAGCAGCTCTTCTTTGGTCCGACAAGACTGAATTCAGGGTCCAGGGATGCCACCTAAATACTAAATTTGGGGGCAGGTAGTAGTCAATAGGCCTCCAAGTGACCACTTCCTGTGGGAAGGGGCACTACCCTAGTCCAGATACGTTAATTTCCTACCATTTAAAGATGGAGGAATTGGAAAAGTAGTGCCCACATCCCCTGCCACACCTTAGGGGTGGTGCTGGCTGAATGTGGCCACACCTCCTAATCCAACTAATTTTCCCGTCTGTCCTCCCACCAAAAGGGGACAGCATAGGGAGATTTGGCATCCTCCACTGTCTGGAGTTGCCCACGTTGCATTTCAAAGGTACCATACACAAAGGAGCTGCAGGGGAATAAAGATCCGGTTGCCCCCACTCACAGAATGACAGCACTAAATGCACCTAATCTTGGAACACAGCCCTAGATAACTATGTCGGCGGGAGTGGCGGTGTTTCAGGCACGGGGTTGCCCGCAGAAACATGGGAAGATTTGGACCAAGTGGGCTAAATACCGGGGTATCGACCCATCCTTCCTTTCACAGCCAGAGAATCCAGACCCTAGTGAACGACTAATCTTCAATGACCCCCCAATCTAATGTGCTTATTGGCTGTGGCCCTATTCTTGTGATCGTGCACGCTTTTATTGTTCCGTGTGGGAAGTGTGGTGCAGGGTTGGGGGGAGAGGGGACGGGTGGGATGTTGGATCGAATGTTTTGCAGATCTTCTGGTGAGGTCCACTCCGGTATCTCGTTTTTACATTTTGTCATTTGTTTGTAAGCTGCTTACTGGGGTTCGCCCACCAGGTGTTATAAACCCAATAAAATTTGTTGTTATAAAAATTGTTTTTTTTTTTAAATGGACCTGATCTTCTGGTGAACACCGTGCTCGGAAATCCATCCATCAATCTATGGTCACCCAAATGTGTGTGAATGAACAGCAGCTACAATGATACCGTCTATTCTAGGGAATCCTTGGTCACCTGTTAGTCTCTAAAAAGAGGCTGGGAGCCGCTTTGGCCGCCATAAGTGTGGCAGGGTATGCTCAGACGTGAGTCCCTTGCTCACTTTGCCACTGGATTCAAGCAAGCCGGGCTGAAGACGGCTGGAATGCCAGAAACTGGACCTGGGAAGCTTGTTTCCGGTCCAGGGAAGGCATGGCTTGGCAGTTCGGGCTGGACTGTTCCCATGAGGCACAGGGTCAGACTGATTTGCATATAGCCATGTCTGAACTGGGGTGGCAGAGTGGGCCAAAGAACGGTGATGGATCAAACCCAGATCTTTTGACTGGGTGTGAGTATTTGATTGGTTCAGATGCTCCGTCCATCACCACCCCTTTTTGTACCGCGTAACTAGTTAGCATAATTCCGATAACGAACAAGACTCCTTCATGCTAACTAGTTGGGTGGCCATAGATTGATGTAGGGATTTCCGAGCACGTTGTTCACCTAAAGATCGGGTCCATTTAGTGCTGCATTTCAAAGGTGGCATCGCTTTTGACGCTTCCTGTCCTGGCAGAGCATCCTGGCCTGGAGGAGGCGTGAAGCACCGCCGCCCAGAGCAGGCTTTGTTCCTGGCCTCAGAGTGCTGACTTTCATCCCATGAGGTCAGAAACCTGTCTGATGGTAGCAGGCTCGCTAAGACTAGTCAGAGACAACATCAGTGCTTGGTAAGTTTTCAGGGGATCCTCTAAAGTGTCTCCTGTGTGTGTTTATTAATAAATCCCACACTGGCATCAGTGAAGATTTATTAAGATTAGATGCTTGGTACCAAACATCTTAGGGTACAGTGAAGCCATCATGGAGCTAGGAAACTCGTATGACGAGTATCCAGCCCATGTACTTTTATTCTATGGCTTCCCTGTGCACTTACAATATCCAAGAATGGCTCAGATATTACAGGGTCATATCTACTCATGCTGAAATATCCACACATGGGATATAGCGCACCCTGCCATAGAGCTAGAAGGCCTGCTGTTGGGGTGACTTACTTATACCCCCTGCAGTGAATGTATGTGGGCATGGCATACAGGGCTGTGTGCCATGTCGACTCATTGGTTTTCTCTGCACCAAGACAAGTCACCTGCAATCGCAGTTTGCATGGTCTTGGTCAAGGGTCCCTAGGGGACCCTCGTTAGTGCCCATTCCCTAGGTAACAAATACCATGTACTAGGGACTTGCAGGGGGTGCTGAAGTCGTGCAAATGGTGGTACAGCTTTTGGAAAGAGGTCTTGCACTGGGAACCTGGTTAGCAGGGACCCAGTGCCCTTACATTCGAAATCACACCAAGCATGAGGCAAAAAGTGGGGACTAACCATTTCAAAAGAGTCACTTTCCTACATCCCCCTTTTTAAAATGTTTAATTTTAGACAATGTAGACCGGCCCTAATGTTTCTGCAAAAAATTAGTAAACCCTTAGTATCCTGTGCATTGGCATCTTTTACGTGGCAGATTTTTAAAATTCAGAAAGGTTCTAGATTAAGTTAATACTGTGTGTTTAATAGATTTCCGATCAATAGCTTTATTGACTAGTGCTTTAAAATTCTGTAAGAGTATTGATCGAATATTTTTAGGGATGTTTTTATATTTATGTCTGTTTGAGTATATGCTTTTATGTTACCGAAGAGTAATGAATAAAGCCGACTGCTTGATGCAACTCTCCTGAGACTGACCTTTGAACCTTCAGAGCAGTACCCGACAATGATCCTACCCTGGCCTAGTGTCAAGGCCAACTGTTTAGTGGTATAGAGTCAGACCAGTTGAAGAGGGGTAACTGACCCATCAATCTGGGTTCTTTAGTTAAAAAGCACATCCGCCGTTCCACCAATGGCTACAAGCCAGACAAAGTGATGCTCCTGTCTGCAGAGCGAAGACGCCTGCCTCCATGTGATTGGCTAGAATACTCCTCATAGTGACACCCTTTCAGAGGGGAGAGGATGTGGTCTCACGGCTAGACTGCCGACTTTGGAGCTGGGAAACCAAGGTTCGAGTCTCCGGGTCGACTCCGAAACCTATGATTCTGGGCCAAGCCAGGCCCAGCTCGACGCAGCTCCTCCAGTGAATTCCTGGCTCGCCCGCCTCCAACACACGTACATCACCTTCGCTTGCACTGTGGTTGCACCAGACCTCTGTCTCCCCAGGGGCCACTGTTCCAGAGCACCCCCTTCTGTCCTCAGGGCAGAAATACTGGCTCCCCGCCTGGCCCTAGGCTACAGGGCACCACGTGTGACCTACCTGCTAAGGTGGACTCCCCACCACTGACCCGCTTCCACATACAGGGCTCTAAAAGCTGTGTGCAAACTCCCACATGGCTCTAACAGATGTGTGCGAGCTCCCACACGGCTGTAACAGTTGTGTGCAAGCTCTCAAATTGCTATAATGTTTTTGTGCGAGCTACCTACATGGTTGTAATGGTTATGTGCGAGCTAAGGGTGGTGGTGACTTGGGTGAATGATGGTGAGGCGGGTGACTGTAGTGGAGGTGAGGTGGTGAGTCAGTCTGTACCATTGATGCAACCATTGCTGCGTTGGTCGGGGTTTAGGGATTATTACGGCGGCGGCGGCGGCGGCGGTGGTGGTGGTGGTACCCGTACCCCACACACAAGAGGTCCAGCACAGGCTGAAGTGCAAGCTTCGCTAGTGACAGGATGGGTGGTAGTGGCACCCACGACCTCACGCACAAGAGGGACAGCATCAATCAATCAGCATTTTTATAGAGCAGCATTATCACTCCTAGGGGTATTTAGGCGTTGTGGCTGCAACACATCCGCAACGCCCATGTCCTCGGTCGAAGAGCCAGGTCAGAAACTAGCAGAAAGAGGAAAAATAAAGCTCACAAATGACCAGAAACAGAAAAAATAACAGGCAGAAAAGAAAAATATTGGTCAGAAACAAGCAGCGAGAAGAAAAATAAAGGGCGGAAAAAGAAAAAATAACAGGCAGAAAGAGGAAAAATAAAGGTCAGAAACGAGCAGAGAAAGAGGCAAAATAACACGTAGAATGAGCAGAGAGGCAAAAATAGTGGGCAGAAAACGAGCAGAAAAGAAGGCAGAAAACGAGCAGAGGAGGCACAAACCAAAGACAGAAGAGGGTTGCAGTCTACAGGCAAGCTGGACAGGAGAACTGTCACAGGGGGAGTTGGCACCACGACCTGCTCAATGGGGTCATGCTGCAGCCTCCATTAAGTAGGTCCTGGGGGAGGGCAGGGGGCGGGAAGAGGGTAACGGCAGGGATGAGGGAAGAAACAAGCAGAAAGAGGAAAAATAACAGCCGAACGAGCAGAGTGGCAAAAAAAAAGTGCAGAAGTGGGCAGAAAAGAAGGCAGATAACGAGCCGAGGAGGCACAAACCTAAGCCAGAAGAGGGTAGTGGACTGCAAGCAAGCTGGACAGGAGAACTGTTGCAGGGAGAGCTGGCACTAAAGCACATGAGGTCCATCATGGGCAGAAGTGCAAGCTTCTATAGTGATAGGGTAGGTGGTAGCGGCACCCGCTACCTCACACGCATAGGAGGTAAAGCATGGGCAGACGTGCAAGCTTCTATAGTGACCGGATAGGTGGCAGCAGCACCCGCTACCTCACATGCATAGGAGGTAAAGCATGGGCAGACGTGCAAGCTTCTATAGTGACCGGATAGGTGGTAGCGGCACCCGCTACCTCACACGCGTAGGAGGTAAAGCATGGGCAGACGTGCAAGCTTCTATAGTGACTGGATAGGTGGTAGCGGCACCCGCTACCTCACACGCATAAGATGTAAAGCATGGGCAGACGTGCAAGCTTCTATAGTGACTGGATAGGTGGTAGCGGCACCCGCTACCTCACACGCATAGGAGGTAAAGCATGGGCAGACGTGCAAGCTTCAATAGTGACTGGATAGGTGGTAGCGGCACCCGCTACCTCACACGCATAAGAGGTCCAGCATGGGCAGATGTGCAAGCTTCTATAGTGACCGGATAGGTGGTAGCGGCACCCGCTACCTCACACGCATAAGAGGTCCAGCATGGGCAGACATGCAAGCTTCTATAGTGACCGGATAGGTGGTAGCAGCACCCACTACCTCCCACGCATAAGAGGTAAAGCATGGGTAGAAGTGCAAGCTTCTATAGTGACCGGATAGGTGGTAGCGGCACCCGCTACGTCACACTCATAAGATGTAAATCATGGGCAGAAGTGCAAGCTTCTATAGTGACCGGATAGGTGGTAGCGGCACCCGCTACCTCACACGCATAGGAGGTCCAGCATGGCCAGAAGTGCAAGATTCTATAGTGACCGGATAGGTGGTAGCAGCACCCGCTATCTCACAAGCATAAGAGGTGTAGCATGGGCACAAGTTCGAGCTTCTATAGTGACCGGATAGGTGGTAGTGGCACCCGCTACCTCCCACGCATAAGAGGTAAAGCATGGGCAGATGTGCAAGCTTCTATAGTGACGGGATAGGTGGCAGCAGCACCTTCTACCTCACAAGCATAAGAGGTGTAGCATGGGCACAAGTGTCAGCTTCTATAGTGACCGGATAGATGGTAGTGGCACCTGCTACCTCCCACGCATAAGAGGTAAAGCATGGGCAGACGTGCAAGCTTCTATAGTGACCGGATAGGTGGCAGCAGCACCTGCTACCTCACACACACAAGAGGTAAAGCATGGGCAGAAGTGCAAGCTTCTATAGTGACTGGATAGGTGGTAGCGGCACCCGCTACCTCACACGCATAGGAGGTCCAGCATGGGCAGAAGTGTAAGCTTCTATAGTGACCGGATAGGTGGCAGCAGCACCCGCTACCTCACACGCATAAGAGGTAAAGCATGGGCAGAAGTGCAAGCTTCTATAATGACTAGATAGGTGGTCGCAGCACCCGCTACCTCACACGCATAGGAGGTAAAGCATGGGCAGATGTGCAAGCTTCTATAGTGACTAGATAGGTGGTCGCAGCACCCGCTACCTCACACGCATAAGAGGTAAAGCATGGGCAGAAGTGTAAGCTTCTATAGTGACTAGATAGGTGGTCGCAGCACCCGCTACCTCACACGCATAGGAGGTAAAGCATGGGCAGACGTGGAAGCTTCTATAGTGACTGGATAGGTGGTCGCAGCACCCGCTACCTCACACGCATAAGAGGTAAAGCATGGGCAGAAGTGCAAGCTTCTATAGTGACCGGACAGGCGGTAGCGGCACCCACTACGTCACACTCATAAGAGGTAAATCATGTGCAAAAGTGCAAGCTTCTATAGTGACCTGCTAGGTGGTAGCGGCAAACGCTACCTCACACACATAAGAGGTAAATCATGGTCAAAAGTTCAAGCTTCCTAGGGACAGGATAGGTGGTAGCGCCACCCACTACCTCACACGCATAAGAGGTAAAGCATGGACAGAAATGCAAGCTTCTATAGTGACCGGATAGGAGGTGGCGGCACCCACTACCTCACACGCATACGAGGTCCAGCATGGGAAGAAGTGCAGGCTCCTCTAGGGACAGGGTATCACGAGACACAGACGCACACAGACATCCACCACCCCCACCCCCAGGCCTCCCATATCCACTGTCAAAACTGAAGCCACTAGTCACATGTACGTCCACTGCTCCCATGCTGGCCACTGAAAATATAGAAACCCGTGCTAAGATCCTCGTATATGTCCATAGAGAAGTCACTGCTGTGATCTATGGCCACTGTTACTACAGATGCCCATGCTGAGATCCATGCCCTAGGTGCACACTGAAGCCACCACCCACCCTGCCCACGATTTATCCGCGGAAGCCAACTGTTTCTCTGCTCCTTGCTCTGGGTTTTGAAACAGATACCTCATCGCGACTACACACGGCGTTGGCTAGCTTCTGGGCTAGGTTTGTCCTGTACGATTACCGATAAATACATTTACACAATACACAAACGTTCCCACACCGGCCACATTCACAACCCACACACTTCCAACGAGACACAATGGCAAACCTCATGAATTCCATCCCTCGCTCCATCGTATGCTCAAAAGCAGAAGCCATGTTACCAGCACAGTTCTGGTCAACATTCACAACATCAAAACACTGCCCAGAAATACTGGGAGACTTTTCAACAGCCTTTCAACCACAGACAACCTCTGGTGTTGAGTGCTGCTTGTATACTAAGGTATTTGGTGTCAAGGGTAGGAAATGCTATATTAATGCAACTACGACAGCCAAGGCGCCTCAGTCTTCTGTGCTTTGGTGCCAAATAAATGAGAGCAGTCAAGGTGGCCAAAGCCATCACATGTAACCTGAACAAAATATAACTTGTTTACAGTGTGAATTTAGATTGTCAATATTATTAGACATTCAATTAAGAAAATTGTATCATATCTGTTTGGGGGCTGCAGAGAGGTGGGTAAGGTAAGAGCCAGGCTGATTTCAAACCCAAGCTACAGCAGCAAGCAGGTTACGAGAAAGGAGATTCGTACAGGTAGCGACTGGTAGGTCAACGATTGAAGAACATCTGTAAAGTCTTAAGTACGAAGGACTAAAACAAATAAGGTGGAATCAGTTTGAACAAAGGGGGTTTTAGATGAACTGGTGAAATTAAGTGTTATCCCCCAGACCCCGCTGGTGAATCCTCCACTCTGATCCACCACCATACTGTTTAAGACTCGCCACACTCCTCGGCCCACCTTCATGTTCGCCTGCCCCCATTACTGCCTGGAATGGGGGCCGGCGAACATGAAGGTGGGCCGAGGAGTGTGGCGAGTCTTAAACAGTATGGTGGTGGATCAGAGTGGGGGATTCATAGGCTCAGAATGTAGGGTGATGGATTGACATGCACGGAACTCTATATGGTTGAAGGCCAGTTGAAGGTTAGCAGCCAAGACCTGAAGCAACCTCCCCCTGCACCTCAGAGCCTAGCCATCGCTCCAGCAGTTCAGGAAGGACCTCACATTGTGGATGTTCAACCAACAGCAGAACTAGCAGCATCATCCTATAGCGCCTCGAGACCCTCACTGGTGAAGCAGCTGTGCTCTACAAATTCTGAATGATTGAACAGAAGGATGAACCAACGCAGGACATTTATGGTCGAGTCTTCACCTCTTACTCCTGCAATGCACAATGCTGCAGACAGTCACTTCTGGCTTGTTCCACGTCCATACAACGACCAAATGACTTTAGGACAATGCCTTCCAGAGCTTGCAATGAGGACAAAAGGAACAGACAATGGCCACAGCCCAGAGGAAGAGGCAGATCATGGGGGCAAATGTTTTTCTTTCTCTTTGACTTGCAGCATCTTTCCTGGGCTTGTTTCTTCTCCTACAGTGGAGCTCGCAGCCCAAGCCTACTCAACGCCAGGTTAGCTTTGGCCAATCCTCGCTTGGGACATTTACGCCATGCTATTGGCTCTCACCACTGTCCGCGTTTCAATCCAAATAAAAACCGATGACAAGCCAATCACAGCTGGAGCCTGAATAGCCTTGGGAATGGAAGCAATAAGTGTGTATGGATGGTAAGTACATTTGGGATCCTTGTGCTGCGAGGTTTAATGCTCTTTGCCTTCAGTGCCAGCAGCTAGGATCAGTTACAAGGCGAAGCCGAGGCGTATTTGCTGTGTTCCAGGTTGTGATGCTTCTCGCTGATGAGCTGTGAGTACAGCATTGAGACAGATGGATACCAACACTACCAGCCCAACGAAACGAAGCGCCTCACCTTCGAGATCAGTCTTGGATACGGCCTCGGACGCGAAGCGGTTAAGTCCCCGTCACTGTTTTATGCATCAGTTACAGATTTGTCGACACCACGCTCATGACCGCATCGGCTGGACTGGCCTTCGTAAGCCGAGATCTACATTGAGCTTTTCAGAATAATAAGATTTGCACATCAAAATGACTTCAGTCTAGAAACCCAACATGGCTCTCCGGCAGAGGCTCGCGTTTCAAGCGCCCATTGAATGTCGGAAACCAGATCAGCTGGAGGACAATCTTCTGTGGTTTTTATAGTAAAATGTATTCTTTGGTTGTGTGCGATGCGGACACTCCTAACCTGAACTTCGGTGTCGTACCTGCCAGCTCAGACACCCTACAGCACCAGATTCCAAGAACCAGGACCAGCATAGACAGTTACCATAACGAACACGGTGTAGAAACTAAAAGCAGGATCCGGGACAACAGACAAGACAGACAGACCTTGGACCCTGCCACCTGTCTGTAACAAATGAACAAGATAATACCTTAAAAGGAGACAACCTAATGGTTTTTAGGCGTTTGAGCAATAGGTGTTAATTCTGGGGAGAAGGGTTAGCCTAACTGCTTTGGCGGTCGACCTCGAATCTGGGGACATGGGTTCTAGTCTCGGCAATGACGCTGAACATCCTGTGATTCTAGGCAGATCACTTAATCTCCCCGTGCCTAACAAAAAATGAATGTGTCGTCATGTAATGCAACTGGTGCTATGTAAAGCGCTCTGATACCCGATTCGGCCCAAGATCGCGCTATATAAAACTCCGTAAAATAAAAAAATAAAAAAAATCTTAACGAAATGGCCACTCTTCTACATCATAGCAAGAGTCAGAAGGCCGGACACATGCAGTTGCCCTTTTTATGCCTTTGCCACAGAAAAGGATTCAAAGATTGACTATTACGACACTGTGGGAGGATTCACCACTCTTTTTCGCACCGGTAATCATGGTGCGGAGCGTTTAAATGCGAAACATTCGTAATATCGCATCCACATTCTTCTGTACACCAGTTTGCAGTTCACTACCATTTCAACTCGCTGTAAATAACAAGAGTTACTGATACCCAATTTAATAGTACTCAATTTACCAACCTTAGAAGACCCTTGCGAGATTCTAACGATTGATCCGCAGATTTGAAAACACAATGTCTTATAAGGGGCTGGACTCAATGTAGGTGGGATCTGCCCAAACCAAGAGATGTTCCTGGCTCAGAGAGCGACTGGACACTTCCACGCTGCGGGGTCCCTTGCACCGATCCCAGATCAATGCTGGTGCCCTGGAGAAGAGTTAGGCAAGGCGTGGAAGGAGAATTTGTAACGTTGGACCGAACTACACGACAATCCTCTCTCCCTGCACCGTGTGAGCTGAAGCTCAAAGAACATGTCGGGACAGACATGGCTGGCTGTTACACTAGGTAGCAGACTCCACGCACCTTGTGTTACACTAGGTAGCCAACTTCACACATCTTGTGTTACAACAGGTAGCCAGCTTCACACACCTTGTGTTACAATAGGTAGCCAGCGTCACACACCTTGTGTTACAACAGGTAGCCAGCTTCACACACCTCGTGTTACACTAGGTAGCCAACTTCACACATCTTGTGTTACAACAGGTAGCCAGCTTCACACACCTTGTGTTACAATAGGTAGCCAGCGTCACACACCTTGTGTTACAACAGGTAGCCAGCTTCACACACCTCGTGTTACACTAGATAGCCAACTTCACACATCTTGTGTTACAACAGGTAGCCAGCTTCACACACCTTGTGTTACAACAGGTAGCCAGCGTCACACACCTTGTGTTACAACAGGTAGCCAGCGTCACACACCTTGTGTTACAACAGGTAGCCAGCGTCACACACCTTGTGTTACAACAGGTAGCCAGCGTCACACACCTTGTGTTACAACAGGTAGCCAGCGTCACACACCTTGTGTTACAACAGGTAGCCAGCGTCACACACCTTGTGTTACACCAGGTAGCCAGCGTCACACACCTTGTGTTATACTAGTTAGCAAACTTCACACACCTTGTGCTACACTAGTTAGCAAACTTCACACACCTTGTGCTACACTAGTTAGCAAACTTCACACACCTTGTGTTACACTAGTTAGCAAACTTCACACACCTTGTGTTACACTAGTTAGCAAACTTCACACACCTTGTGTTACACTAGGTAGCAAACTTCACACACCTTGTGTTACACTAGTTAGCAAACTTCACACACCTTGTTTTACACTAGTTAGCAAATTTCACACACCTTGTGTTACACTAGGTAGCACATTTCACACACCATGTGTTACACTAGGTGGCAAACTTCACACAACTAACAAACCAGAGGTCGTCAGTGGCAACCTTTTTAAAACCGGTCAAGTCTCATTGTTGGAAACTTGTCAACGATACACACATGCGCATGTACACTCTTGTACGCATCCAAGGGCATTGTCTTCTGAGTGGGTGTACCAAAGGGGCCATATAAAGGCCACAAAGAAAACACGGCTACAATCTGAGGTAAGGTCAGTGACCGCGCGGGTCACGGGAAGGAGGTTTCACCCACAAAACTGTCACAAATGCAGAACAAACTCCAAGTAAGACTTTAAAAAACAGCAGTTGGAAAGGACTTAAAGGAAATCAGGATCTTGCTATATCTACAAAAATAGCTTAAATAGGCCAAAAAACTTCCGGATAAATGGTTTACTTGGTTGAGAAAACCCTAACAAAACCCTAACTAATTTAAAAGATTACCCCCTCGGGTTTGTTACTAAAATATTAGTCAAACTAAACGACAAATATCAACTCAGGGCTTGTTCTGCATTTACTACACACACAACAACCAAAAACAGGAAAAGGGGATGTCGTTTTTAGACTTTTAAAGGTAGTGTTGACTTAATACAAGTTTATCAACGTACGTGCAAAATGGAAGGGTTACTTATCTGCAACAATAGTTTTGCGGTTAGAAGTGATTGTAGATCCACTTACTGTGCATCACCGCAGTGGTTTCAGGTAAAAAAAACTCTTGTTTACACGTTTTTGGGCTCTGGCCATACGTGAAATCGATAGCACTCAGGATGTCGCCCTGAAAGTACTTGTGTGTGTAAACACCTCTCACTTTGACACCTCGGGTGCCGCCTCGCACCCTACAAAGGCCACACACAGGCCTCATCCGACAGTAAAGAACAAACAAACGACGCAATGTTTGCTGCGCCCTCGGGGCAGCCAGAGAAAGGGTGGCCCCGTCGGCACCGAGCTTGGATGACAAATATACAGAAACCAGGAAGATGCGAGCGTGAATGAGGTCACAGAGAGCAGGATTGTGTTTGCCCGGCGGTGGTAATATGTCTCGACAGCAGGGAGGAACGGGGGTGACATCACAGCGAAATGTATACTGTATGCAAGAGAAAACGAGGAGAGGACCGGCGGGCTGGGGTGACCTCATGAATGAAAACTGGAGGCAGGACACGTGACCCGGAAGGACTGAGGCTCAGGTTCTCGAATTATAGATGCAGCGCTCTCCAAAGGCCGACACTTGCAGCAAAAATCTTTATGGCAAAACACACAAGGTGATGGACGTAATGTTGCACAATGGCAAAACATTCACCCCCAGTCACAGATCTGGGTTTAATCCATCGTTATTTTGCTCACCAAGCCACCCCAGTTCAGACATGGCCATATGCAAATCAGTCTGGACCCTGGGCCTCATGGGAACAGTCCATCCGAACTGCCAAGCCATGTCTTCCCTGGGCCGGAATCAAGCATCCTAGGACCGTTTTCTGGCTATCAGCCGTCTTCAGCCAGGATAGCTTGACTCTAGTGGCGTACTGAGCACGGGACCCACATCTGGGCATACCCTTCCTACATACGGATCTTTATGAGCTTTTTATTGTTATGAGTTTTGCAACATTTACATAGCGCCTCCTGCTCCCATGAGGGGCACTGAAGCGCTTGACTACATGGGTAGTAGGCTGCACCGTGTAGGGTGTTGTGTCCAAGGACCACCGTGGTGCGGTTGTTGTGTCATGGGCCGAGCCAGTGGAATTATGCGGCAAGAGAGGGCCAAATTATGCAGCAGGGTTGCGCAGACTGTGCAGCATGAAGCTGAAAATTATGCGGCACATTTTCTAATACAATTATTTCATGATGTCATCATTTTAAAACTTGGTAAAACTATCTCGGCACTGGTTGCACCCTATGAGCGCCAGTTTAAAACTCAAATATAGCAATAAACAACAGAAGCTGACCAGTGAAATATCGAAAAGGGCCTGCCACCGCCCTGGAACACGTGTCACTGCATTTTTTGTAACGTTTTGAACAAATTGAGCTAGAAGCAACTTTTTGTTGTTGCTAAAATCTGCAAAGTAAGCGGCAGATGGTGGATTATGTGGCAAATGCGGCAAATTGATCAATATGGGGAAATCGTTGCGGCACAATTTGTAATACTATTACTTCATTCTGTCGTCCTCTTTAAACTTGGTGACACTATCTGGGCATTGGTTGCACCCTATGAGTACCAGTTTAACACTCAAATATAGCAATAAATAAACAACAGAAAGCTAACCAGTCAAGTCTCGAAAAGGGCCTTCCACCGCACTGGAACATATATATGCCTCTGCATTTTTTGTAACTTTTGAACCGATGGCGCTAGAAACTATTTTTTGAAGTTGCTAAAATCTGCAAATTATGCGGCAGGTGGTGAATTATGTGGCAAATGTATAAATATGGGGAAAATCATTGTAGCCGCACAATTTCAGTGGCCCAGGTTTTGGGACGCAGCTCTTAACAGTGTGATGGGTGAAGAAGTGAGAGAGATGGCAGCCACTTCCGGTTAGCAGAAATCTGGCAGCTTTGAGCAGCTCTGTCCAGGGCTTTAAGTGTGCCGGGTCTCACCGGGGCTGAGCACCGGCAGTTTTTGAGAGGGGGGCCTCGAAACGGGTCTCTATCGGGCTCTGTTTTGTACCCTGGCAAAGGCGGTCCATTTTTTTTTCCGGACTGCAGTGACAGCAGACACATAAAGAGAGTCCTTTTCTCTCTGGATTTCCCTTCTCTTTTTGAATCTCAGGAGCAGCAACATTGTCTCGCGGGGACACACCAGTCTAGTGTAACTAGGCGCTTTATAAATGTGTTTATATTATTATTGTCCTGGTGTCACCAGGGCTTTAAGTGAAAGCTTTTTCAATAGTATATACAAGCCACAGTTGCTGCTTATTTATCTTATGCAACTAATAGCCATTGAGAAAGCCAATAGTCCTGACTTGTAGGTGTGATGTGACTTGTATCATACATCTGGACGCAATGACAGGAACAGCAAAATACAAGTCGGGCGGCACACTGTGCTAAACACAGATTTTAAGCTTATGCGCCTTAATTACATTAGCCACGCCCCTTTCAGAGACCCCCCCAATTTTTTCATCCCACTTAAAGCCCTGGCTCTGCTGATGAAGGATACTCTGGTGGCGTTTCATCTATTAAACTCAGCCAGGCACTGACCTCTGTCACAGAACAAACAGGCAGCGACAACGCCGGTGTAGTTATGGTTAGTTCTGACTTTCCACTGAAAAAAGCCGTTTTCGTCTTCTTAATAACTTTGATGCGGTTTGCTTAGTCAGCACAAATCTTTCCAATCGGATCTGGAGACGGAAGGGCACTTTACTTGAAGCTCTGGCAAGCTGGGGTCATTAAAAAAGGGAGGGGCAGAAACATGACAGTTCCCTCTCTAGCTCCTACAGGAATTATTGCTCTGTGCTACATTAAAAACAGGGGAACATAATTACACTGAATTTGGCATAAAAGTACATCTTACTCAAGGAAGGAAGTGACTTAGCCTGGTTCAGTAAATATGTTTAGCAATTTATGAAAAAGCAGCTTGAGAAAAACGTCTGAGAGGACCTGAAATGTATGTGACCTGTCAATCAATATAGAGTTATCATGACCATAAATGGTCTGTGAACCTGAAAGCATTCATAAACCCAAATAAAAAACCAACACTTTCATCCAATTGGATGGGGGCGCGTTTTCCTTCTGGTGTAGTTGGGTTCTGCAACAGATTCAAGAAAAATGTGGTTGTTGCTATCACAGGACATAGGGACCAACCCCCAGATGCATCAAGCATCCATTTTCCGATTCCTTATTAGCGAAAAATAAGGATTCGCTAATAAGGAATAGCAAAATGCTATGCATGTAGAAATCGCTAAAAAATTGCGATTTCTTAATATTCCTTAATTGCGACTCGCAAATTGCGAGTCGCAATTAAGGAATACCTCCCCATTCATTCCTATGGGCCTCTTCCTATGGGCCTAGAGGCCCATAGGAATGAATGGGAAGACTCAATTTGCGATTAGCAATTAGTGAATCGCAAATTGAGAATGCAATTTCAAGGGTGTCAAAAGGACACCTTGTTGCACCCCTGAAATTAATCTGTGCACATATGTTGCGCACACATATGCCCTAAGGGCATGTGTGTGCGCAACATGAAACTTTGAAAAATGCACAAGTTTTTGAAAATTACCATGAAGTTCAACTTAATGGTAATTTGCTACTCCTATTAGCAAAATCGCTAATTTTTTTACTTTCTTGCATTGCATTTAAGGAATCTCAATTTGGGATTCCTTAAATGCAATCGCAATTTAAGGAATCTCAATTTAGAGATTCCTTACATTGGGATTTTTGCATTTGGGATGATGCCTCCCAAATGCAAAAATACCGGTCGCAAAGGGGCAGATTCTGAGAATCTGCCCCTTTGCGACCAGATTTTCCTTTCATGCATCTGGGCCCAAGTCCCTAAGGAGTGGTGGGGGCTTTGCCTCATCACCTGGCTCATTTGGGGACTCCTATGGGGACACTTTCCTAGTAATAAAAATAAGCCAATTTTGCAGCCTTGTTTGAGGATTCATGGGTCCAGAAAGCCAGGTCAGGGATCTACGAACCCATGGTAAGAGTCTGGGACCTACGTTAAGGGTCTGCGAGCACTGCAGTAGGCCCAACAAGGGTTCACAAGTCTTGAAATGTTTGCAAACCCCAAAATAGGGTCCACACACTTAAAATAAATAAATAAATAAAATGAGTTAGCCTGTGGCGATAACCCGCTGCATATTGGTAAAGTGGAGGTTGGCCGCCCCTCGATGCTTGGGCGCGGGGCCCTTGAAAAGACTCCTCCTTGCAAGGCCAAAGGGCTTGAGCATCTCATTCGGATACACTTTCATAGAGGTGGATGTAGTATACAATGAAAAGAAAACTGGAATTCAGTGAATATATATCACAGTTAAATTAAAAAAACATGTATAAAAACAAAATCTGAGTGTCAAGAAAACGCATCTAAACTCAACTTACAGTTACAAAACAAAAAAGCAAAAACCACCTTAAATTCACGTTACACTTGGTAATTCAATCCATAACTTCGCAGCCAAACCATAACTTGATCACTTTATTTTTTGTGAAAAAAGATATCAACTTGCATATTAGCACATAAAGTTTCCTTTGAAGATAAGGCCTTTAAATCACAAACAAGCACAAATTTGAAGTGAAGCGATACACACAAATCAAAACATGTAGACATTTTCAGTGTAAATGACAAACGGCCACGGCAGGGCGCCATCTCTGAAAAGAGGAACTTCAGATCATAAATGGGGTGTTTGGGTTAAACTTGTGGCTAAAACAAAATCCCAGTTGTATTCGGGATTGGCAAAAAGACCAGTTGGCCACTTTGGGCGGGATTTTTCCCACCTTTGCGACTGAAGAACTCCTCCAGCAGCTAGCTAGGTACCAGAGACCTCCATTCTACACCCTCTTCCTTCAGTCATTTCAGCTTTCCTCTCAGTCCTGCGCCAGGAAGGATCTGTGAGGCTTTCTTGGCGCTCTACACTGAGGGATGGCACACAGTCAGCCAAGGGCAGGAGCCCTCCTCTGCCACTCAGTTAATTATTGTCAGACAATTAGCTCCAAGGCTTCAGGAGAGAGGCTCAACGGACTAATTAAAATTAAAATGAGATTTCATTATGGCTGAAAAGGAAACAAATTAGTCTGTAATAAAGGCAAAAATGAAGCGTCTGCTTTCTACAATTAAATCTTAATTCTGCGTGGCCGGCCGGCTTGCTTCTTTGTAAGGGCGAGAAAAGCCGGTCACTGGTTCCACCATGAACCAGAGCTTTGTGTGTTTTGTTTCTGTAGTCGTTGCCAAGCGTATTTTCATGTTGAAAGGATGTCTGTATTTTTTCTTACCAAGTGGCCTCTAACTCAACAGATCAAGCCAGGGTAGGGCTGGTCCCTGGGCATTCAGATGGCTTGCTTTGAGGTATCATGCAATCAAAGTCACAACTGCAGAGTGCATGACTGACCACAGGCGGGCAACTAGAGCCAAATTTCGGCGGGGTGGGGGTAAGGGGTGCGAAAAATATTTGGGGGGGGGTAATTCTTCCAACCATAGACAGAGTGACTGTAAGAAGGGGAGAAAACACAACAAACGCCTAATTTACAAGTAAATGGTCTTTTAACCCCTCCCATGCTGGTGACGGAACCGCTCCGTCACCAGTATCGGTCGTGCTGTGCTGGAGGCAGAGCGGTTCCGTCATGGCCCGCTCGGCGCGGCGCTGATTTCGCGCCTGCGCGGCACGTTCTATTGAGTGGGCGGGGCCGTGACGGAACCGTTCCGTCACAAGTACAGCGCGCCCGAGGCTCGTGACGGAGCGGTTCCGTCACGAGCATGGGAGCGCCGCGCGGCCCCCCTCCCCCATAGCGCTGCGGCGGAAGTGCCGCCGCAGCGAAGGGGTTAAAGACCTGTTAAGTTCTCGGGTGCGGCTGCAATTAGATGATCGCCAGCCCGCAAAGCTGTATCTGCCGAGCCACACACGTTGGGGGGGGGGGGGGGGGGGTGATGAAGCCCAGTGAGCCAAATGGGTGTTGCGAGCCTGAGTGACCATCCAATCTGTGTTGTTGCTACAGAAAGTGTCCGCTGTGAGTGTAAACTACAACAGAGGATGCTGAAAGATAGCTTTCTGGAACTATCCTGACCAAATGTGCACCTTGATCAAACCTTTATCGATACTAACCAAACCAAGTCATCTTTGAGGCAGAATGGTCTTGTCTAAAGTGACTTAAAGGTCACCCACCGTTGAGATGTGATGTAAGCACGTATAAGACAAGGGCAGACGAGAGCTTCTTGTAGTCCAACAGCCTTTAAATCACATATAGAGATGGAAATTGGGTAGATTCAGTTGCCCGATATCCCCCAGACGGTTTTGAAGGAAGATACTATAAAGTTTCCCAAGCCGTAGAAACCTTGTGAGGGCGTCTTGTTCAGATCCTCATAAAAGTGTTGAAATGGCATGAATAGTGAGACCGAAGGGTGCAAAGTGATTGGAATTGGTTTTATTTTAATGCTATGGATCCTGCTCTACGTGGGAAATTGAAAAAGGATTCACCTATCTGGAGAAGGGAGTCTATTCACATTACCCAAAAACGAATTGAAGACTGTTTATCCATGGAAAATGTCCAGAAGATACCATGGATTTCTTCTATCAAATCTACTCTCTCCTCCTGAGGTTTAGAGCGCTTCTTTATTACCCACTAGGGACTGTTTGAGCATTTCAAAATAGGAGATTAAATCCCCTTTTCTTAAACAAAGGGCAGATGCCAGACTGCAAACAAATTGTGCAAAGGTATCTGTAAAATTATACCTTGGAGTTCTGAAGGCTCAGGAAAGGACAATGTCATATTTATTTATTGTGACAAACTCACTCCATAGATTCTTTTTAATCAGATTCGGATTGAATTTGATCCCTTGTATGTTGGCACACCCTTTAGGAATCTATTCTATAAATGAATTATCCTTTTGTCGCTGCGACTGTACCTATGCACAATCAAATCTACATATTTTTTTCTTCTGCAAATTTTACAGGGAACCTCGCAAAAGATTTATTCTTCTCCTGATGCACAAATGTCACTTTAAACAATGCTGTGTAGCAATGTTCTTTTTACAATCTCTGCCTAATCCTAAGGTTTGCTTCTCAGTGGCGTCTTTTTTAACTAAATCATGGAAGATCAGGCGGCTGTATAATACTAGCGAATTAATTTTTAACAGTTCTTATTGTTTTTTTAATTGCGACTGTTATAACTTTGTTTTATTATGTTTATACTGACGTAAATAATTTTCGTTTCTACACTGATTGATTCAGGTCTTAAAATTGTATTCATCTGTACTTTTATGATCTAATATTATAAGTATCGAATAAAGTTATTTGACTGACTGTGTTCATCTCTCTGATTCCATAGATATTTTATAGGATCGACTTTTAAATAACAGGCATGCATCTCAATGTTGTGAAAATATAGTAGCGCATTTGATGCAGAAAGCATCTAATCTTAGACCAGGAATTCTATATTTGGTAGAGACACTTGTTCGAGGCTTGGCTTCGGTTTTGTCTTGGTTAAGCTAGTTCCCAGTGACAAAGCTGTAAGATTGCATGTATGGTTTAGTTACCACTGTAGTAGTTGAAAATAAATGTCAACAGCAAAGGCGGAGGGGTTAAAGTTGTATTGTGTAGGTGTATCTCCTGTATAGCTTTAGTAGCATATTTTTAATTTTGAGGCTATGAATAGGTATGGGGAAAGGGGGTCTTACCAGACGTCTATGTCTGTGCATTTTGAATTAAGGAGACAAACATGCATTGACAAAGACACAGGCTCATGCAACTTGAGTTTTTGACCAAATCAATGAATTAAAGTGTGATGTAGCATCAAGCAGAACATGGAAGGAATGGCACTCAAGTCTGCTGCATGCATTACCGGATTCTTAAAACAGTGGTCCAACAGGTCTCCGTAGATTTTTTAGCTTTGGCAATTATGTTGCATGAGGCAAAACCACATTTTGGAAATCTTCCTTGTATCAATGAATGCATGGGTTTATAGTGTGAGCTCCTTTGGAAAGTTCTCTAGGCCATGCCTCGGGATCGTCACAGACGGCAGAATCTTTGAGAAGGTCCTGCAACCAATGTTACTAGGATATTAGGTTGTAGGTTTTGGGACATCTATCTTCAGAATAAGGGAGATCAGTATCCCACAGACACTGGCTATAGGAGTTTGATAATGCCAGCACAGATAAATTGTGGATATTTTACGGATTAAGATGTCTTGGAAAGTGTGGTCCAGTTATAATGTCGAGAAGATCTAACCTAGGTGCTTTCCTGTTTCCAAAGTCCTTCAGATTACAGAGGATTTCAAGGTATGTAGTCTACGGTGTCACGGAAGAGGAATGTAAATTGGCAAGAGCTCGGAGGGCACTTGAACTATAGTATCCTTGGAGCACTTAAGTGGCCTGATTCTCACCAGAATGTAATCCTCCTGAAAATATAGAAAACGCTTGCAGCAAACCTGCACATTTGTGTTCAGTTTACTGGTTTTGTTTGTGATTGAACTAACTTTGCATCTTTCTTACCCTGCTTTTGAATACATGGCCAGTAGTTTGCTCAACTGTTAACACTACTGGGGTTTTTGGCTTTGATGCTGATGAACGTATGGGTTTGCGTTTGAAGGGAGTATTTCTTTGAAGTCAAGGTTTGTAGATGTACGCGTAGGCTTTATTGGTATTTTAACTTGCTTCTTTGGGACGATGAGGGTGTACATGAATCTTAAACTCACTAAACTGTTTAATTTTTGACTATGAAGCAAGGTAGAATTCAGGTGCACCTCAATGATTTTCATCAAGACCACGAAAAGAAAACTGGGATAAGGTCAGAAGTATTAAGCCATTTTCAGCTTGGATTAGTCAATTTGAAACATCTTGGAGAGGAAACAGAGGCAGTTTTGGGTGGAAACATCATGGGTGAGAAGGACTGGCATTCATGCTGTAGAGAGTTGGCAACAGACCAGGTATCCATCACTCTCTCCTTGTGCTACTTGTGCAGGAGATTACAGACCCTTTGAGGGGATGTTCTCACGATCAAGTACCAGATCATCGTGCTTCGCAGTCATTGCACGTGACAGGTTAACCATGGAGTCCGTCATTTCTCAACAGGAGACAAAACCGTGGAACGGTAGTCTCTATTTCCAGCAGGATGACACCTCGCTCAATATGTTGCGAATAACGTTCAGATGCTTCAAATACTCCTCAACTAGTCAAATAGCGCCTTCACCTACCCACTGACCACTGGCTGTGCGGGATCATCCAAAAACCAAAGTGTGTTCTTCCTGGCTCCTCCATGACACTCAACTTTTTGTGAGTCCGCTATAATTGAAGGCCACATTCCCTCAGCAATCAAGCAAAAGTGGTTGATGTCAGGATATCATGGCTTCATGTGTCCTACAGAATAACCCACAACTGAGAAGAATCAACAGCCCATACTCATTCTCAATAGTGGATCACACTTTGCCTTTAATGGACTCGAAAAGTCCCTAGCCGTGTACTCACTGCTTCAAGAAAACTCGTCAACCTCATTTCAGTCAGAAGGTAAAGAAGTCCCAGAGTCACTTTAACGTGTTCCAACAAGTCACTGACTTTGGCTTCTAACTCTACCCCATGAAGTTGGACAGAAAGCACAGAGTTACTTTTGTTGTTATGTCAATAACCATTTGTCTTTCTTCTCACCCTTGCGACAAAATATTCCAAGCATATTATATGCCCCTCACTTTCTCGCTGTCACTCAAGTCAACTATTGACTGAGGTGGTACTCCTAACTCCTCATCCCTTACATTCGTAAGTGTATATTTATCCATCCTTAGAATGTTAACTTACGCATCCAAGCTCACTTTGCCTGAAAGTAAGTGAGGTGGGTAGAATGACATTGCAAAACAACCCGCTTGCAGGTAATGCGACAGGGCAAGCTGGTGTTCTGACACTCGTCACTTCTGCCAAAGGCAATGCAGCATGCCATTGGGGATGCACTATAACAAAACATTCCCATGACTGACCTTTAAGTTCTGTGTGTTTTGGCCCAGCCAAAAAGTCCCACACGATTCGGCTGAGCTAAACCACCACAGGCCACCAACTTTCACCATCATTAAGGTTGGACTATAAACCAGCAAAATAAATTAAGTTATGTTTATGGATAGAACTGAATTCTCAGGCATTTAGCATTTTCTGCTTTCGGAATGTTTTCTTTTCTGGTTCACTTATTTTAGTCTCCAGATAAAGGAGACATTCACCTCAAAAAGGAAGTACACGTTCTTTGAATAAGGCCAAAATACATTAGAAGTTATGCATCGTTTGGGTTTCGAGATAAGTTTCTATCCGCTTAGACCACTGATCTTTCCTCAGAGGCAAATTGATATTAGTGCCCAAGACAGGAGAGCTCAAAGCAACTTTGCTCATCTCTCTACCATCTCTACTGATTGCTTACAAAATAGTAGTAGACAATGCATGTTTTAGTTGCAAGTGCCCAGAGGACCCCCTTTGGCTGCCGACTGCCACACAACTTTATTAAATCTATAACAGACAATGAAGTGGTACAAGAGAGGTCTATCCGCAAGCTTCGGGGCATGCAGTTTCAGCACTCCCAACCAAGCGAAGTTGGTGCTGATAAGGACATTCTCAATGCAAGATTAATCCCAAAGCTTAGAGTGCACTTCTGCATTTACCTGACCACTGCGATAACCTGCCCTCTGACCCACTCACCTAAAGCAAGCAGCCAGGGTACCAGAGTCCTTGCAGAAAATGTATTGGAGTTGGGTGCGCTGTCAAATTAGGCTTGGTAGGCTTAGTCTAAGTTAAGGCATAGTTGTATGCAGTGTGTGAGCTGTGCATTCAGCAGCATGTGTGCCACTATACCGGCACCCTGAAAACAAATACACGTAACACACGCCCACACAAGTGTATATTTGAAGATCTACCTAGTACCTTTCCTGCACGCCCATGACTTGAGAACACACTTTTAGAAATTTACAAGGGGTAAGAAAATAACGCCTTTTGCTTTCAGCCTGTAGCTAAGAGAATATCCTGTCCTGGACACCTTGGCATGCCTCACTTGAAGCCTTCAGACACACACACCAATCGGAAGGCCAAGACCGAACCCAGCACCCGCTTACCCTGCATCTGGTGGACAACAATTTCGACGTCAAGTAAGGGTGTTTCACCTGAACCACCCTTTCCCCAATGCCCGCCTAAAGTAATCCCAAAGCACGAAAGACAACCAGTTCTTGTCAAACACTGTGGCCGTGGCACAAATAAGAGACATTACTGACCAATACAGACCATTTTGACTCAGGTGAAAGAATCCCTGTGCAGTAGGGGCGCCCAAAGTCAGAACACTACCATAGACATAGTAGTTGTCGGGCTACACAAATACTGGTCACATAACATCTGCTGTACTTCTCAAACCGCTTTACAACCCCTCCCTGACTGATTTACAACTACATCTAAATAAAAAAAAAGGCTGCAGAGTGGCCAGTAGATGATTAACCAACTCAAATCCATATTTCTGCTAACTTTTTTGAAGAGGAATCCATGAGTAAATTTACTTGTAGTCTTTAGTAAAAAAGCTCCAACAGTCTTAACTACAAGAAGAAGCATGGCGGTTGTTCGCCAAGCCCATTAGAGGTCAGCTGAATGAATAGGAGAAAAACCCACTACCCCAAAATATGTAATAAAAATACAGCTTTGGATGGAAAGCTGTGAAAATTAATAGCTAGGCGTTAAAACATTTATTTCTATACACACCTTGTGTTGCTGGAGTTTTTGGTAGGTTTGTATGAACTGTAATATCACTGTTGGGAGACTGGCATAAAGTAGATTGGTGCACAGTAGAGAGGCGAAGAGTGAAGTGGCGTAGAGTGCAGTGTCAGAGTGGAGTGGTGCAGAGTAGAGTACAGCGACATGGAGTGGCGTAAAGTGGAGTACGCTTGGTCTGGTAGCGCACTGCCATTACAGACAACACATTTTATATTGAAAGGACCATTACATGTGAACAAACATACAATTGTACTGATAAAAGTGTGCAGCACACAAACGAAACGATAATATGTGGAAATGTCATCGCCTTGTGTACAGATTTGTTTTCATCGTATTCAAATATTTGTTTCCACCACACTTCAGAATTACAAAAAATGTGCATTATTTGTGCTTTTCGAACTCTGATATATTGTCAAATATCTGTAGAGTTCATTGCAGACATTTAAACTTTGGCGTGATAGAAAAAAAGCCTTTCACAGCAAGATGGTCATATAAATCCCCGACTTTAAAGTAAGAGAAAGTAAAGTAAGTGGCAAGCGCCCTCTGAAGACATAGGCTGACATTTGATGTCTATCTGTGAATACACAGCAAATGTGACAAGATAAGAACAAGATTTAAAGGCCTGTTTTCAGAAAGAGAGCACTCAGAAAGATATAGAAAATAAGAGATGCTCTTCTCAAGCGAAGATCTCAAGCTGGACAGCCAAAAACAAATAAAGCCAGCAAATATAAAACGAACATTTGAATTACAAACCACAAAGCCAATGGTAAGCAATAGGCGTAATACATTCCATAGGAAGTTAGCCGAAGTCCCTAAGATGTCTTTAGCAAACCAGGCAGCTGTGCGGTCTGGTAGGCTTCAACCAAAAAAGGACCCAGTTAATCCAAGCAACTTCTACCCGATAACTTTGATTGATGTTGCGGCCAAGTTATAATCTAAAGCCATCTTATTACTTATGAAGGAGTGGACAGAGTCCAACAAGTTAGTGCCCCAGAACGAGGAGCTTTAACGCAGGGACACTCAACCACAGGTCTTTGCTTTAGTTTGTGCGCTATGGGACAGAAGGCGTTAAAAACAACTGGAAATGTATTATTTTGTTTTTTGCGGTTTCTGTTCCACCTTCAACCTTGTGAATCAGAAAACTCTATGGTCTATGCTAAGGAGCATGGGTATTCCAAAAGACCTCCTATCAATTTTGGAAGAACTCCACCGGGATAACTGGGTACCGGTGAAGTTGGATTTTAGTGGTTTCCTTTCAAATAAAATTTCTTTAGAAAATGGTTGAAGGCCGGGTGTGTTTTAGCCCCCACCCTGTTCTCTTTCTACCTAGCTTGCCTTCCACCGTGTTTGATGGAAGTGAAACGTTCCCACCAAAAATGGGGCTGAAGACACATATTGTGTCGTTTTCATGCTGATGACGTGGCGATTAATAATTTGATACAGGTGGGACGCCAAAGAAAACGCGATACACTCCACAATGGATAACACTTAAATCTTTAAATTGGGTAAGTGGATTTTGGCAGACAAACCAGTCGAGGTTGTTAACTCCTATAAGTATTTAGGGACTCTATTCAATGAGAAAATATATTGATCCCAGCACAAGGTAGTGGGGGAAGTCCGGGTGTTACCGGCAGGAGGGCTAGTTAAGTTTAAAAAAAGATTTTGGAGACAATTTATCTGGTTTTATAGACTATGATCCGAATAAACTTGACTTTCAATTTCTTTAGCAGAGTCATGTCTTTCAATCACTTTCAAGTGCACCCCCCATCGCATCCCCATAGCCCCCCACTCCCTGCCCCCCCCCCTCCAGCAGCCAGTGTGTGCTTTGAAACTACACGAGCACCAGGAAGCGACATTGCAAGTCTGTCTTGTGTTGTGTTTTTTTTTTTTTTTAAGTCCCCTGGAGGGAAGCAGGTCCTGAGGTGGGCGCGTGCTGGTGATTGGCAAATTGAGAGCAATTAGCCTTTTCACCCGCTGCTGTTCAAGGACAGGAGGAGGCAGTCTGCAAAGTGACAGCTATGAAGGTGATGGAGGAGGAAAGAGAACCGTTTAGAAAAAGAAGAAGGCGGCTGTGCATCGACTCTGGGGAACATGAGGGGCTGGAATTCAGAGGAGAAGGACCTGGGCAGGACGTGGAAAGCAGGAAGAGGACGAAGGAAAGATACTTCCACTTGAAGCAAAGACAGATAGGCTTCCTCGAGTCAAATACCCAATCCAGGGAAAGAAAAGGAGCCCAACAGTGAGCACAACAGAACAGAAAAACTGATATACAGGATGTAGGAAGGAAAAGCAAGCAAACTCCAGCAAATCACCTCCTTATGACCACAAACCCAAGGGGCAGCATCAAACCACTCTTCAATGAAACACAAACTAAGGATTGCAAACAAGCATTGGTGCACCCAAGGGCTGTTGTGGAAATCTGCTGAGGAGCATCAAACAAGGTCCTAGAACATTCATTCATTCATTCATTCATTCATTCAATGGGATTTGACCCAGACTTGCTTGAGGAGACAAGTCAGAAGCTCTCCCAAATCTCTCTCCGCGTGCCCTGAAGGGACCCTTAAATGAACACTGACCTTCCACTGCTCTCTGGGAAGCACCTTCACCACCACAACGTCTCCGTTCAGGGCTCGGTTGCGAGAAACAACTCCGTCGATGAAAATATCCCTTGCACCATCCTAGGGAGCAAAAAGAGCAAAGCAGGAATGTGAAACACAAAGGACTGGAAACAAGGACACAACTTTTTAACACATCAGTCTTCAGACCGACTTGCAGTTACACCTGGACGGCAGATTCGGACCGGCCTGTAGGTTAATCAGGCAGTGCCCGAAGGGCTGATCTGACTCGTCAGTGTGGTCTGTTCTGTGGTCCCATCAGCCAGTGTTTACTCTTTATTTCCTTGATAATAAACTAATAATTATCTGTACCAAACTCAAATTTATGAAGTATCTCATACCTTGCAAAACGCATATACACCGTGGGGCCTATTATGATTGCGGTTTTTCCGCATCCTCCGGGCCGGCGGAAGCCACCGCCGGCCCGGAGGATGCGGAAAAACCACAGCGGACCCACCAAAGACCCACCGCCACATTAGGATGGCTGGTGGGTCCTGGTTTCCGTCCGCAGCTTTTCCGCCGCGGTTGGCTTACAACCGCGGCGGAAAAGCTCTAATATGGTGGCGGTGTCTCTCAGACACCGTCCGCCATATTAGGAAGGGCTTTAGAAAATGCTTTTCCGCAGCGGGTTTTCCGCCGTGGAAAAGCATGTGTAACTTCACTGCGGGGGCCCGTTGCGGGCCCCCTAGGTGAAGGGGGGCTGGGGGGTGCACATGGGGGGTACCTATGGTACCCCCCTGCATTTGTATGCAGAAATTGGCAGGCACCGCACGGTGCCTGCCGCTTTCTGCATACAAATGCAATGTATGCATTTTTACCATTGCGGCGGATGCAGCTTGAAGCCGCACCCGCCGCAATGGTAAAAATAGAGGATGTGACCGCCAGGGTGGCGGTCACATCCTAATTGCACAGGAGGGAACTCCGCAGGCAATGCGGAGGTTCCCTCCTACTCTATGGTGGCGGACGGACTCAGGTCCGTCCGCCATCATAATCGTCCCCCTTGTCTTTACAAGTTCAAAACTGCCAGTTTTTTGGTTTGTTAATGCACTAATGTACGGCACCTTTATTTTGGCGCTCAGGCCCGTTTTCCGTCTCTGACCACCCTAGTTGGATGGTAATCGATCGTGGACGCTCATGACTTGGACAAGAAGCCAGCTCCAAAGGATACACATACCTTTCACTCCCAGATTTTCGACAAACATAGGATTCAAATTGAGAGTTGTCACATAGCTCAATGTACAGGTGCAGATCAAGAGTATGAACAAGAAAAGTGCCACATGCATGCAGAAGTATTCACAGACCACAGTAAATCAGAACTACATGATAAAATGCAGATAAAAACTGAAATTTAGACCCGTAGTGAGCATTGGATTGTGGCTTTGACTGTATATATTGCTCTTGCATGGTCGACAGTGCGATGGGGGGGGGTATGTTTTTCCTCTTTGTTTTGATTTCACTGCAATTCCTTTTAACATTCTTTTACGCATATGAGAAAAGTGTAAAAGTCACAATAATGTATATTGATACTACGGAAGTCTCTGGGTCACAGAGCTCCGCCCTCTATGTGCTTTTGACAAATAAAATAGTTTTGTTTTTTTTAAACTTGAAATTTAAAGGAATGTGAAATGCATGGCTCAACACAAACTTCATCGGCAATCAAAGCATAATAAAGGCAGATTCATGAGGCAGGTCACAAATTGCAACTCACTTGGATTGGCGGCCATCGAGGGCATGGTGCCCTACAGGGTGGGAGTCAGCAGCCCATCATGTCTAATCTTTTTATATTATTTATTTTTTAAATGAAGCCATTTTCCTTATAGGAAACCGGCCGAATTAAAAAGAAAACTGTTTTATACTTTTACAAAGTTTGAAAGGAGACAGTTATTTCCAGGACCACTACTTACTAAACAAAATTTCTTCTTACATACACAAAGAAGAAACTTGCCATGGGACCCTTAGTTGGGAATCAGTATAATTTCAATGTTTTGCAACTGGATTTAGGTTGAAAAACATTGATAAATCTCATGAAGTATAGCTATTTGGAAGGTACATTATTAAACATGCTCATTCCAAACCGCGGTTCACCATGGCATTCTAACCCCATTTTGCAACCTGCTACGGAGTCGAAAAATGAGTTTAGTAAACTAACCAGTGGTAAACGCTGGGATTTAAATCTTAACAGAGCCTCCAACCACTAAATGGCTAGGGTCTTCTAGACCTTAAATCCAGTGGGTTCACTCGTTCATAAAAACCCTCCTGTGACTACTGAATTGGAGGAAAATAAGATATTGATTTAAGGGCTTGCGGAAAAACTTCATAGTGCACGAACAAAAAGGTACTTTCAAAAGCAAGTTTACTAAACAGTGTAAAGGGCTAAGTGTTGCACATTAGCGATTTATTGCAAATTTTTGGGAAGGAGCGGTCTGTAATCGAAAGAGCTTCTGAAATCGGAGATTCTATAGCAAGTGGGTGGAATCAATCCGGACTCGGGAGAAGCCACAATGACGAGAACTCCCAAACACGTCATGGTCATGCATAGGCGTTCATGGAGACCACCAGAGACCGCTGAATTTCCAAGTCCAAGAAGAGCCATTTGCAGAAGATCAAAGCTTGTTGCAAGGCATGCAATGTAAAAGTTGGTAAATCAACATAGGATAGAGGCACAGGACTAAGTAAATCTTTAGAAGAAAAAAAAACTGTCCGGTCAATCGGTTTCTAGCTGAAATGATATCAGTGTAGCAGATTCTTTTTTTGTGAATGGCCCAGGCCAATCGAATCCAATCCTGCATATCATTTATAACTGCAGATAAAGCATTCCCATGATGATTGAGGTAACTAAACAACTCCAGGACTCCTAAATTTGCCTTCTTTTTAACCCGTTGGCTGCTTCCGCTTTTTTGCGGCATTGCGGCAGTTTTAAAAAACGGTCGCGTCGGCCATTGGCCGACGGCAGCACCAGCGAGGTAGTACTGCCGTCGGCCAATGGCCGACGGCAGCAGCCAACGGGTTAAGGACTTGGTCCGCATATGCCATCTTGATATCACTCATTCAACTGCACGGTTGGCAAGTTGTTCTGGACCAGTTTCATTCATAATGGCTTTCGCATATTTATTTGGGTTTCTATTTTTATGTTGAGGAAAAAGAAATCAAAATGGGAGGGGGAAAGGCAGCATCACCCAGTCTAGGTTTAGGAGAAGAGATTCCACAAGCCTTCCTGGCCAAACTGAGCCTTGCTTTAGGAAAAAGCTTTGAGAAGGAAGCAAGGCTGTGGCTGGGGTGTGGTCCAAGTTGCTGCCTTGCATATGGTCTCCGACAAGTACATCGTTGGAGAATGATAGATGTGCTGCTGTGGTGGAATGTGGTGTGATGCTGAAGAAGGTTGGGATCCATGGAGAATGAGGCAATCGGTGATGCGAGCTGTTATGCATCTGTCTCCAGACATTCTGCCTCCATGTCACTAAAGACCCAGATGCTCTTGGCCAAGTAGACAGGCAACCTGTTTCTGCCAGCCATGAGGGTGAAAATGCTGGGGGGGATGGGATCATAATAAGACTATGCACTAAGGATATGGTGTCCAGTTATCCTAAGACACTCAAGCAGCTGCACATGAGTCGATGGTGCCAAAACTTGCTCCTCCAGCAACTGGACCAGCAAGGAAGGTAGCACTCGAGATGGTGTGGAAGACCCCCCCAACAGTATTGAATAGTGGGCATCTAGAGATGCTCACAAAGTAGGAACCAGTATCTAGCAGTGCTTCTGACACTTCCTTGCATTTCAAAGGGGACTGGAGAGGTGCTAGAATTCTAGGGGAGGCCTTCCTTGTCTATTTCGTGCACAAAGCCTCGCTACCTGCTGACAGGGGAGCAAACCTCCTCCAAACTGCAACCAGCACAGCGCGCAAGCAAGGCTCAACCACTAGGGTGGTGTAAGAGTTAGGAGATGAGCCTATATTTTGTCACTGGGACTGAGACAAAGACCACAAACAGGAGTTGCTGGAATCCACTTCCTGGAGCAAGTCTCTGGTGATGCCTGAGTAAACAAAGACATGCTTCTCTGACCCATACACAGGAAGCATACTGGCAGAACTGCTCTGTGCAATGAGATTGGAATTACACACCCCCAAGGAGAGACTGATCTGGCTACTCAGCCCAAAGCCAACATGGTATTTTTGAGCAAAGACGTGGAGCTGGGTTTGACTCAACATTGCAACACTGTCTCGGGCGCAGGCAAGAGTTTAGTCGGCTAAAGACACCCCACTCCTGGATAATTTCGCTCTCTACCTGGGCAGTGACAACATGGTCTGGTTGGAAATACTTTAAGTCATACTGGGTTAATCCAATGCTTTCACTTGCTCATGTTTTACTCACATCACTAGCTTAAAGTGAGTGAGTGAGTGGGTGCTCTTGAGGAAGAGGAGTATACTTGGGGTATAGAGTCCCGCACCTGAAGATCATGACCATGTACTTACCACATCAGTCCTCATCCAGGTGATTAACTCCAAAATCCTTAGATATGAGTGCACCTTACTCTGCATGCAACCCAGACAGTTCTGTTAGGACCTCACACTCATGGTGTTACGCAAAGTGTAGTCGTGGACCGGATAACGGTTCCTCAAACGTAGGACACTGAGGTCATTTACTGTTGACATTTAATATACTTCATTTATGTTTTATATCATGACATCTCTAGCTCCATGGCAGTACAGAGTACCATCAAGCATACTCCCAGCAGTAGTACCACATGGGATACATGTTGGGATTCCAAGAAGGTTAGTGAACGCGGGAGCGAATAAACCGATTCTGTTGATACAGTGGAGACCACCAGTCTGTGTAACTGTAGCTCTCTGCTTTATTGCTTTTGTGGCTTTATGCATTTTCCACTGATTTAAACTAAGCTCCATTAAACCGATCGGCCATCAACTTCTTCAGCTGCACAAGCTTATTGCTTAACAATATTCAGAAATGACGTGTGCGGGTCAGTTCCTGCGTGGACTGACCTCGCTTCTGGAAGCCAGAATTTCCCATCGTTGTGCAAGAATGCAGGACTGGGCCTTCCCCTACCCTGGTCCAGCGTACGTCAAGGCTGGACCACCTGTTTTCCAGTAATACACGGTGTCGCACTAAAGTAGTCATCTCAGAACTGAGCCAGCATACAGAAAGCGCTTTAATGTATAGTGAACAAGTTCCCAAAAAAATGGATCTTGATAATTGCGCAAACTGTGTTACAGTGAAATCTGATAAAAGTGATGACGGCATGGCTCAACATTTGTAACTGCTACAGGAACCACATATGAACATTTTTAGCTCAACACTCCATACAAAAGTATAACAAATGCATGTACACCAGCATAAGGGTCCACTAGGGCCTTCAACTTACACCAATGATCAGTGAACAAACCAACAAGATGGATTTCGGAGCTGCGGTTTCCCATGGTGACGGGAATGAGCGACAGTTGGCCATCCACGATCCATACATCTCGATCAGTATTACAGGACTTGCTTAGTTCTCGCGTGTTAAGTAGTCACACCACTGAAACACAAGTCAATGGGATGCTCTCTTGGTTTCAACCCCATCGTGTTGTCTGGCTTTGGAATCAGGTGAGTGACAAGATTGCTGATTTTCGGTTCCTTTGGTTCAAGTTTGCTGGGGTCAGATGTAAGAACACCATTTTCCTTGTTTGCATTAGGGCTCATAGCAACAATGGTACAGAGCTCATCTACCTTTCTGCCCTGAGGGGATGTAAAAAATGGGTCAAGTTTTTCAGGGAGACAATACCTTTCTCAATAATAACATGAAGTGCAACTTTTAGAATGAAAACCAGCCAACTATGTCTTCAAACCCATTCAATGTTTCCAGGGGGTGGATTTTTCTGGTCTCCATTGACGGGCTCCTAATCTATCTTACTGCTAGTCATGCGGCATTAATAGAGGGAGGAATAGGAGGGCTAAGCCCCGTTGCAGCTGTACTACATTGCCGCTTTCCTAAACCCGGAACCTTCGTATTTGCCATGGGGAGGAGAAACATGCACACTAACGATTCATGAGGACTGACTCCTCCTATTTAAAGCACACACCGCTCTAAGCAGCAGCCAAGAACAAGGAGGAGAGGTCAGAAAGATTCATGTCTTTGACCTGGTTCCAAAAAGAGGCCATGACTTTGGTCAAAAAAGGTCAGAGAGGTTCATAGGCTGAGTAGACCAGAGGAGCTCTCAGTGGCTTTCTGAAGTCTTTCTTGGTCAGGAGAAGGAAAGAAGTCCATAGAGAAGGATCATGGGCATACATGGATCTCCCCTAAACATTGTGCTAGATTTCACTGAGGTACAATAGTTTAAGAGATGCCGACCATAGCCATCTGATCAGCCAGTTGGGGACCAATACTTGGACATATCGTTTTGTGTGGTTGGTTGGACAGCAACACTCGGGAGAATCTGGGCAACCACTACTTTGGAAGCAAGTGTAGTTATTTTTTACTTCCTTCTGAATCAGGGCTGCAATACTTTAAACCAAGTAGTGCAGGTATAATACTAAGTTTTGGAGCCTCTGTATCTTTTATGGTTTCAGCCAAGAGTCCTCAGTTAAAGGGGCCATTCAATATAGAAAACATTCTCTTTGCCCAGTTCTGCATCTTTACCAATCACCAACAGTAGGCATTCTAGAATGTTGCTCTGATTGGTGATGTCAGCTGGGGTTCAGATAGAATGTTGCTTTGATTGGTGAGGTCAGCTGGGGTTCAGATAGAATGTTGCTTTGATTGGTGATGTCAGCTGGGGTTCAGATAGAATGTTGCTTTGATTGGTGATGTCAGCTGGGGTTCAGATACATACTTTGGCATCATTCATCAGATGATCCCTTTAATTCTGTATCACAAGAGGCGGTGGTCGGCATAGCTACCTCATTGACCAGAAGCGCCCATTGTGGTTGGAGAATGAACCACGGGCAGTAGAAGGCGCTCTTCTCGAGAGTGCTGTCCAATGAGGACAGTGTGTACATTCACCTTCAAGAGAACTAACTAATGCGTTTAAGCAGACATTAGTCCAAGCATCATGCTTTTCAATAACCTGGCTATACAATACTCCCCTAAACATGCAGAATGCTTTGCGCAGTATATAGGTACCTTCATAAATAAACGACGGGTCCAGTGGCAAAGCTTTTGTGTGAGGGGCACAGGGTAGGAGCCTAAGAAAAGGAGACAGCGAAACAAAAGGGGGAAAATGTCCACCAGGCGGCGGGGTATGGGCACTGGCAGTGAGAAATAACCGCACAACCAGCTGGTCTGTATCCATGTTGTTTGCAACCTCCAGCACACAAAAGTAAACTGATTCAAATATATATTGGCTGCAAAAATCTTGTAGCAGAGCTTGATGCTGCAAATAGTTCAAGTGTATATTAAACAGTGTCTACAAGAAGGCTGAGACTTGAGCCATAAATAGTAAAAGGCTGGTGGGAGAAAGGCCTAAAGGCACCCGACGAGAGCCCAGCAGAGGTTACTGGCTGAGGCAATCACAGGCAGCAGGGGATGGGAATTAAAGTACACACATTTGGTGGCAAGTTTTCTTCTCTGAGACCTCATAACCCACGTTTTGTAAAGGAGGGGGAGGTGGAGGACGATTTGGCTTTCTAGTTATGCCCTTTTGAGTCTGTCTTCATACTCACTAGGTCTGCAGAGCCAGGGCTATGTCATCTTTGGTAAATTACTTGAAAAAGATATGTTATGAACAATTAGTCCAACATATTTTAGCCAGTCGCTGTAGGCACAAAAGAATGTGTCATGGAAAGAAAGACTTTCAAATCCTAGATGGAAATTGACATTTCCCCACTATGGTACCAAATTAGAAGAATAATAAGAATCAAGAAATAAATATATAAAAAAGCTTTCAAAATATCAAATGATGTGCAAAAATACTTCTATGGTCAACTTCCTTTTAGGATGACACCCCCTGGTTGGTTGAGCGTGTGCTTCTGTATAAACTGGACCATGCCAGAATCAGGGGATGGTCATCCACGCGTTAGGCGGGGATAGCCCGGCCAGACAAAAGCTGCCTACGCTTTTGGGGGTTGGTGGAGTGAGTTGTGGGTCGGGTTTGCGGGAAATTGTGAGCTAAACTAGATGCTGCACGTTTGTAGGACAAGGAGACCGCATAAGGAGGGAAGAGTAGATTGGCTTGTAAAAATAAAGACCAGGCGAGTGTAGGAATGATGAGGCAGCAAAGGATGTGCAGGACGCAGTGGGGGCTTTTTTATTTGGGGGGAGGGCAATCCCAGTATGATCCAGCTATAGAAGGGACTGAGTTCGCTAGTTTTCGAAAATAATTCAGGCATTGGCATTCTTATTAGAATTTTGTTGCAAAGCTACAACCGCCATGAAAATGATCCAAGCAATGTAATGCGACAAAATGCGACCAAGATGCAATTTGAGTAAATCCCTTAGATTGGTGCGCTTTGCCTTGCACCGCCATAGAGTGGGCTTTATTCAAGTTTGCGTAAGTGTCTGCCCGCACCGGTGCAAAAGTATGTGGAGCCGGTTTCAGCAGAATGGCACGGATGATGAACTTTTGGTTGCAAGGTTGGCATTGCAGACACACAGCAAATCTATTTTCAGAATCTGCATAGTCTTCAAACCTTCTTTTGGGGGGTTGGGGGGGAGATACATTGCCAGCGAAAGCGGTTGACCTTCGTATATTTTATTTTATTTATTTGTTAGGCGCACGAATCATCCCAGATGGGATCTCTCGGTGCCACAGCGGCAAGGGGCAGTTCAAAGTACAGTGTTGAGGTTAAAGATTGTTAATATCATGTTAGGTTATATAAGCTTTATTTACAGTGGCACTCTTTTTCAACGCAAAAGTTGACAATGTTATTGTATTCTACTGCAATCATAGGTGCCTGAGACTATGAGGGGTGGGGTTTAGACCTGAAATACACTTCCCTTGGTTTCCATGTTGTAGAAACAAGGTGGGCAGAGGGTTGCAACAGGGCCTTGAGTTCCATCTGAGTAAAACTGATCCATTGTAAGAGTACACTCCTTACTATGGCATGCACGTCTGAGTCCTCGTGATTGGACATCTAACCTGATCATTCTACACAAACATAGCAAAATCTTACCGTTTGATTCTACATGCCCTCCAAGAGCACCAACACAGGGCGCAAACCATTTTCACCCCCTAGCTGCAGGTCAGAATGCATAAATGAATTGGGGCCCAATACATTTGGGACTGAAGTGGCTGCAAGTTGCCTTGTCCCTTCCTTTTGAAGCACACTGAACATGCAGACTTGGGACTTTTGTCCCAGAGATATCAGACATGTACAATGTTGCAAAATCATGCATACCATCTCCAATGAAGGATTATAAATCAAACTAAATTCCTAAAATAAATATCACTGTTTCCAGTGTTTGCTGCTACTCAAGATAGGTCAGAACTTGAGTGAATGGGGAAGTGAAATGGAGAACGACTGGCCACTTGCATCTCACTGTATAGGATGGCTTACAATGGATAGTTGAAGAAAACTTGTTGAGAATGTTTGTTTTGCAGTAAAACGTGCTTTATACTTCTCAGCACAACCTCCTATGCTTCAACAGGGTATGTAGGGAAAGGCACTGGTCAAGAGAAGAGTCTGTCTTCTATGTCTGTTATAGATTATCAGACTCCGCCACATTTAAGCAAAACAACCACTCTTATATTGAGGCCACTTGGCGGCAAACTGAAGTTCTTGGACTGGTATAACTTTCTAAAGTTTGTCACTGTGGGGGCATCTGTTGAAACAGCACACTGGGAATGAGAGCAGCCTGGAAATTTTAAAATGTCACAGCAGGGCCAGATGCCATACACGCTTCAAAGTGAATTAGAGCGATTCTTTTGTGTGGTATTGCAAGAACACGAAATCCAAGTCATCCTGTCCACACCGCCCACATAGCCGCAGTCAGGAACGCACTGGACTTCCTTCACCCAATGTCCCAACTGTGCACAAGAACTACTTGTGTTTGCTCATGAAATACAGTCAGCTCAGCCCGGCCCGTCTTTGACTGCACACCTACCATCACTCATCCAACCAAAGCCTACACCACTCCACCCAAACATGCTGCTGGCCAAAGGGAAGCATCTGAGCTGCAATCCAGTCATCAGCTGTGGAACAGCCTCAAGATATACCACCCATTCTTCCTTACAAAGTGCATAACAAAAAACACACACTGCATCTGCTTCTTTAGTCAAGAGTCGTAAGTTTCTGCTGCATTAGACAGGTTACTTAGTTCATCAAATCATGGCCGCCGAGCATGGAAGCTCTACCAAGGCTCTGCTCTTGTTCTAAAAACTACTGTAAAAATCTATGGCTATTTCCACCAATTATGCCTTGCGCTGATGGGGCGGTCGCAAGCCGTCAGCAACAACTTGTCGGCATGAGCTGGATACATTACTGAATTTGAGTAGGAGAAGCACACCTATTTTCACGATTTTCAAAACTTTTTTGTATAGTGCTAATCTATGCGTGCAACAATGGTGGCACGTTTGCCCTCACGTGCCCACTTGAACCAACCTATCTCGAGTGAATTACACCCGAATTACACCCGACCACTGTGCACTGTTGCGCTGTTTCGCAACAGTGCACAGTGGTCGGGTGTAATTCACTCGAGATAGGCTGGATACATTACTAACACATGAACAAGAGTGCTGCGTCAACTACTGATCGTCCTAACACAAGTACAGCTGGTGCCACTTCTAATGGTCCACTTCAAATACTCGTATGTGTAAGTGGAGAAGTGTGGCTCAATGGTTAGAGCGGCAGACCCTGATGCAGAGGTCTGGCCCGGACCAGGGTTCAATTCCCACCTCGGCGGCTCTTGGACTCAATTTCCCCGGACCTGATAATTCTCGCCTCGGTGCCTATTCTAATCATGGGTCCCACTCTGCAACTCTGGGCAATAGCTTGCTTAATCTCCACAGCGGCCCCAAAAGCGCTGGGATGCCTGGCTGCACCTGGGGGTGCCCAGGAGTGGACATTTCCCAGGGAAGCCAGGAAGGGTTCCACAGCGGAATACGGACAGCGCCGGGACACCTCTGGTGGAGGTAGCTGTGCGCTTTACAAATTCCGACATTTACATTTTACGTATAGGAAGTGCTCAACAAACTCATGTGGTTTAGACAATCTTAACTACTAACACATCAATGCATGCATGCATTCCACATGTCCGTTTGCTGCACATTGATTCCAAGTCAGACGCGAAATCAATACTTCTAAAGGAATCTTAGCTCAGGCATCCAATTAGCGCAATATGATGAGAAGGACACTTTATTGAACCATAATGGAACTTCATTAGATAAACAAAAACATATGAGAAACCAACTACACGTTTTCTGTAAAAAAAAGTGCTGTTTATTCAAATGTACATTGCAATGTAACATTTTGATAACCATACATTCAACAGATTTAAAAGGCAACAAAAAACACAACAATCGGAGAAGATCTTTTCTCCTCCCAACCACCACCCCGGTCACCAACAACTCGTCACCATCAACAGCACACGTCAATCAGAATATTCTCACTGTCAAGAACATGCAACAGGTACAAAGCCACATGGATGGTAGAGTGTGTGGAAAACAATGGCTCGGTCATACTCCACCCAAACATCCACCCTATAAACCAGCAGATGAAACTTACATAAACTTAACAGCCAAACAAGCATTACACTGCACTGAAAGATCACAACCTGGAAAGTCCTTTGCTGTCCAAGCAAATGAAAATGACCCACCAATAGCCGAAAAGCCCCTTGCCATACTCACCAAAATAAACACACCACACGGATATTCCTACATTTATCTCACAGGAACCAGTTTGAAGCTAATCACTGAGCAAATGTTTTCTATTAACCACACACAGCCTAGAGCCAATAAACAGACACATTCAAACGATGGTTCCTCACCTGCCAAACAAAAGAGTACCTATAAAGAAAAGCTCTTTGGTGACATAAAATTGCCTGCCCTATGCATGTGTCAATAATAGAAGGTAGTACCTAACTGCAAGTAACTTATATTGTAGAAAGGCCATGATTCCTGACAAACATAAAAACAATATTCTCCCAAAAAAGGCCCTACCAGAGAGAATCTGCACATCAAAAAACCTAACACCCCTCCAACCCAAGTGTGACAGCGACTTACACCTGAATACTTTTGGGTATGTGTATTAGTCAGATGAAGAAAATGTATTTATGCTGACTCAGCACTGCAAACATCCCATTGTCAAGTAAGTCACCAAAACCATGAAATAAGAAGAAGGTGAAGCTACATTAATGTGGAAGCAGTCCAGCATGAATAGCTTGAGTACCAATGTGTCCTTGAAGCAAACAAGTTATGATACAAGTAGCTGGGTTAGGGGTGGAATTGAGAAAAAACATATTCAATTTACCGGTGATGGAAAGAACGCCTCTTGGAATTTTTTGGGATTTATCCTCAGTGGACCCTGGAAAAAAACAGAAAACAATCGCTTAGTTACTAGTGTTGGATGTGTCCCGCAAAAACAAAGCAGACATAGTTCTGAAAGGTAGGTGCGGTAGGACCCTTTTGGCCTGAGGGATACCATACATGACGCATACAGAACTCCTTCATGTGGTCACCCTCGTGGAAAGATTAATTTTGCTCAAGGATTTGCTTTTCTACCAGAAAGTTCCTCTACTTAAAGAAAGTACCATCAGGGGATACTCTGTACCAGGTGTTTAAGTTACATGACGCTCAACAATATCCAAAGTCTTAAGAAAGGTTCTGCACGCTTTATATAATGTTGTTTCTGTGGTAGAACTGAATATCCTAAACTGGCATATTTAAATTGGCATTGTGCTCAGATATAAATTAATCTCAGTATTGTCAGGAATCACTGAAACATTCCTCATACTGCTAAACTATTGCGTTAATTCTGGCCAGCCCTCTGGGGACCATTGGCGCACATTCGTAAATCACAGTCGGGACTTAGTCCTTAAAAGGTCCATCGTGTGACTTAGGCCACAATAGCTCTCAAAATCCCGGCTCACATCATCAAACAAAGAAACTTTCTCAAATGCATACCGATTGTTACAGGTGCAGGCTTCAGCAAAGAGAACTGCTATTTTCTCATTATTGGATGGCCCATTTAAAATCACTAATTAGCATATCCAAAGGCCATCATATCACAGAATTAATGTCAGGCAGCGGAAGACACACCATAAACCTAGCTCATGTCGGACATTAATGGAAATGTGCCTATCTTATTTTTACCCATATAGTCCACAAGAAAGCAATAGGTTTATGAATCTCATACTGTTCTCAGTGGCTATATTGTGCTAAATGGCCAAGTTACTTACCTGCGGTAACGCCTTTTCTGATACAGACATCCTCTAGCGACATATTTCTTACCTTTGAATTTCCCAGGCGTTAGACTGGACCCAGAAGATTTTTCTTTGAGCAATACTCTTGCGATCCGGAAGATATTTCTTTGAGCAATACTCTTGCGATCCGGAAGATTTTTCTTTGAGCAATACTCTTGCGTGCCGGTAGGTGGCGTTGGTCAGCTCCGCATGATGTTGGCGATGTCTCAGTCGTTGTGACGTCTGCGTCACGTAAATAGGGGCCAACTCAGAGCACTGACATCTGTTACTATTTACAACTTTCCACACCAGAAGCACGGAGCCTTGAAGTGCACGGACATTGGTGGGTTTTGAGTAACTAGGGCCCTGAAAAGGGGTACCCCCGACTCTAAAAATCTGTCTCCAGTGCGGGGAGGACGGGTGAGTCAGTAAGGAATCTGCAGCTAGACCGTGTCTCAACCAGTTAAGGTGTTACCGAAGGTAAGTAACTTGTCCATCTGATAGAGACATCTAGGCACCAATTCCTTACTTTTGAATAGATACCCAAGCAATACCATCCCCGGAGGAGGGGCTGTGGACAAGTTTAGACCAGGAAGTCCTGCAGGACAGAGTGGCCAATAAGGCTGTCCCTTCAGACATAACTGTCCAGGCAGTAGTGCCTGGTAAACTTGTGCAAGGATGTCCAAGTTGCTGCCTGACAAATGTAGAGGATGGAACTTCACTTTGCAACACCTTGGCAGAAGCCTTGGCTCTGGTGGAACGAGCCCTTAAGCCATCAGGAGGCTATTTGTGGCCAAAGCATAGCAAAATTTGATGCAGAGAACAACCCATCACAAGATAGTCCTCTTCTCTAGCGCTAGACCTTTCACAAAACAACGTACCCCATGAAGAGTATGTCATCCACCCAGAACTCTTTAGTGCGGCCAAGATCGAAGGCAATGCTCTTTTTCGGTCCAGGCAGTGGAGTCGCTTCTCTTCTTTAGAGGCGTGCGGAGAGAGCAGACAAGGTGACCGATTGCCCCACATGGAATGGTATGAAAGGGGCAGGTGGGAACATATGTACAAGCTCGTTAAGAAAAGTATGTAAATCAGGGATTTAAATAAAGAGGGATCATCTGGCAGCCTCAAAAAGGCTGACGGGGTTGAAAGGTACACTTTGAAAGTGCCCAGAGCAGAGCTGTGCTGGCCAAGGGTCAAAATAAAGAGAAGAACTTGAGAGAGCGAAGCAGAAAGAGGATCATTAGATCTTTCTGTACAATATTTGACAAATTTGTGCCACTGACAGGCGTACATATTTTAGTAGAGGGACGCCTGGCAGCCAAAACAACATTACAGACTTTGGGAGGAAGGTCGAATGCTATCAACTGTACTGCTCAATATCCATGCAAGAAGTTCAAAGGTTCGGGTGGAGGACCCTCCCCTGCTGCTGCAACAGAAGACCCTCCCGAAGGGGCAGCCTGATCGGAGGATCGATGCTCAGTTGGAGAAGTTCAGGATACCAGACTCTCCTTGTCCAGTCCAGAGGCATAAGAATGACGGGCCGGTCATACCCGATCCTCTTGAGCACTCTGGGGACAGGAGTGGTATTGGCGGAAAGGCGTAGAGGATTCCTGAGCTCCACTTGAGACAAAAAGTGTCTCCAAGCAAGAGCCGCCTTGGAAACTCCAGCACTGAAAACTGCTGGTATAGCATGTTCTTGATGGAGGCGAACAGATCTATCCAAGGCTCTCCCCACTGTTGAAAGAGACCGTGGGTCACCTCCTGATAGAGAGGCCACTCATGATCCGTTAGGCATCGACTGCTGAGTTTCTCTGAACTGGCGTTCAGAGAACCTGCAAGGTGTTGAACCACAAAGGATATGCCCTGCAGTTCCAGCCATGTCTATAGACGCAGAGCCTCTTGACAAAGGGTCCACGACCCCACCCCACCCTGTTTGTTGCAGTGGAGTTGTCTGTAAAGTCTTGAACCAGCTTTCGCTTGATTAAATGAAGAAAGGCTTTCAATGCCAAGCAAATCGCTCGCAGCTCCAGCAAGTTGATGTGGAGTCCGGATTCCGCCGGAGACCAGAGTCGTCTGATCTCCACCTTTCCCAGATAGCCTTCCCATCCCAGGAGTGACACAACTGGCACTACTGTGTGGTCTGGTTGGGAGAGGGAGAGGGGGGTCTGTCTCTGACACAATCACAGTCCGTTAGCCACCACTTCAGGTTCTGTGCAGTTCTCTCCAGGATCTGGACCATGTCTGAGAGATTTCCCTGATGCTACGCCCACTGGAACTTCAAGTCCCGCTGCAGTTACGGTGGACTGACTTGAACTCTGGCCGCCTGGCACAGAACAAGCCACTCCACAGCCACGCAGATGTTGCTGAACTTCCATAGTTTTGTGGTGGAGGTATGGCTGGTGCGATTGAAAGCCACTTCCGTAGCCATGAAAGGGGTGAAAAGCAGATGGGGGGACAGCCTGAAACAGACCAAAAAAGTGTTGTGTGAAAGCGCCACACAACAAGCTCTATTGATTAAGATAACACAATGTGCTACTGGACTGCATGTCGCCTATATTTAGAAGTTAGGAAGCAAACAAATTGCCTAACTTCATAAAGTACAACATACAGCAAGTGAACACGGTGGCCACCTTGAGCAGTTGGGAAGCTGTTACGGTTTATCACGGTACTTGAGGAAAACAATCAGCTTCCTAAAGAAAAAGACGTACAGCAGGTGAAGGTGGCAGCCATTTTGGAAAATTTGATATGTTAATTTTCACATGGGTATTTGAGGAAACCTCGCAATTAGTAGACCAGCAAGATTTATCAGCCAGATTCAATCTTCAGTAATTCATTCAATGCTGTACAAAGTGAATAAATGACAGGTAATGCAGGCTAATTTCAGATACAAACCTATTGTTGACTGTACATTGGGACTTAAATAGTTATTGTTGATATATACACCAGTTTATTTTAAATGTTAACAAAGGGGTATCATTCAAACAGAATATAGCATGTTACTATGCATGCTATTACATCGCGTTCTATTACAACGCGGTCGTTACAACGACCGTGTTGTTAGAATGCGATACCTTTACCTCGCAAGTCATTATATCAACTTGCTGTAGGAGGTGCGCTGGACTTAGGAATAGTATAATTTACTATTCCAACTCCAGCGTGTGCAACAGTAGGGAAGGTGTTGAAATAGAAAATTTTACTATTCCTTAGTTTAGAGCACCCCCTACAGCAAGTCAATCTAATGATGTACTTTTATGATTTAACTGAATGTTAATCGAATAAAAGTTTTTGAATGAATGAATGACTTGCGATGTAATGGTATCGCGTACTAACAACGCGGTCGTTGTAACTACCGCTTTGTAAAAGCACTGCGATGTAACGGCAGCGTTGTAAACGCTGTTTCCATTCAAACACAACACGTATTGACTATGTACTGTTTGGTTATGCACATTGGCGTTGAAGAACATCTTTATATTGAATAACAGTGATGTCCACACTATAAAATTTGTGTTGAACACTGGTGATGTGTACACCTACAGTGAGCAAGCGCAGATCAGTGATATGCACACCTTTAAGACTGGATATCTCTCAGTATTGAGTACCACGCGTAGTGAGAGCAAGTGTACATTGGTTATGAGCACACCATAAGAGTTGGTTTATAATGCTGAAGATTTCTACATGGTTGTCAAGAGCTTATATACCAGAAGTGCAGGGAATAAGGCAGGAATAAACATGAAACTGTTGTGACGAAGATGTGAATGAATTAAAAACTGAATAGTGGTCCAGACTGAAAAAACATTTTGTAGGAGAAGGTTTCCGATGTGGTAATACCCATGGACATTAAGCAAATGCTAGGAAATGTACTGCTATTAATATAGCTTGTCATGTATGAGATAAGAAAGGTAATTTCTTAAAGTGTAGGAGTAAAAAGAAAAAAAGATAAAACGAAGTGAAGAGATTGAGGGTGAAATATTCTTTCAGGGTGGGTGTGAACAAAAAGGTCAAACTGAAGTTTAATGACAAAAACATGACAATAAATTTGACTTCTGTTTTCATTCAACAATAATTTCAAATGAAACCTATGTTAAAACATTTAAGAGAAGGAAAGATTAACAATGAGTGTAAAAACAGGGGTGACTGTGGTGTAAGCATCAAGATATCACTTTTTTTAGGTGTGCATTCAATTACAACATAACAATATCATTAGTAAAGCGTGCATATCCGTGTGTGGAGATAATTTGATAGGATGGCCATAACAAAGGTTGTTGGGTGTGACACTTAATCCAAATGCTTATCAGTGGTGTAATGAAACTTGAGGGGTCCCCCTGAAAAGTACATGGAGGGGCCCCCGTCCAGAGTTAAGAGCTCTCAAGCCGAGGTACTTTGCTGATGAGGCCCCCTGGAGCTCGAGGCCCCCGCACCACAGGGGCTGCTGGGGGTCTATGTTAGCCCACTGATGCCTATCTGCAAAAAGAAGTTAGTGAAGCGGGTGATTGTGGAACCAAATTTGAAGAAGGTTTAAAAAATTTCAGAAAAGAGTTGGTTTGTCTTATTGGTTATAAGCACAGGATTAAGGTATGCAATAATACTGTGCCTATGGCATCAAAAGTGAGAAGTTTACCTTTAAGTCTACAAGATGATGTAAGGAAATAATTAGAACAGTTGCATGAAACAGGGGTGATTGAACCAGTTAAAGGTAGGGAATGGTTAGCTCCTATAGTGTTGGCAAAGAATCCCGGTGGATTAATTTGATTGTGTGCTGATTTAAGGGATTTTAATTGTGAAGTGGTGGTGGACAGGTTCCAGCTACCCCCATAAATAGTAACAACTCGAGCAGAAAAAAAACGCTTTTTACCATACTCCATCTCGCTTTAGCTTTTCAACCAGGTTGACTTGGTTGAGTTTTGCCAATATCTTACTGTGTTTATCACCACTATTGGTGCTTTCAGGTTTAAAAAAAAAAGCCATTTGGCCTGGTGTTTGCTTCTTCAGTGTTCCAGGGAATAATGTGCAAAATGCTAAAAGGTATACCAGGTACTAAGTGTTATCAAAATGACGTAATAATTTAAGGGGAGACTGTTCAGCAGCAATATGAACGTATGAGATTGGTGCACAGGAGATTGATGGATGCTGGTCTAACACTAAAGCATGTGAAATGTCAAATTGGAGATGTCAGTCCAGCCAAAGGCAGGATTCTTACTACCACACCCAATGATGTGGGCCACAACTTGGCACCCCCTTCGTTGAATGGTTCGGGTCAACATACTCTTAGTCTTGGATTGGTTACGTTTAAAAACCTTGCTCTGCAATAAGTTAGATCATCTACATAAATGTTGAATTTGATGTTAAAACTCGGTAGAAGATGGGAGAAGTTGCAGATACAAATTAACCAGGGCAAGAGACATGGGCTGACCTGGAGGAGCACACCGAACAGACTGCGTTGGCTGTGCTCTAAAAGCTCTTAGTTGAACAGCCTCCATGCTATGGGACTAGACAAGGCTGAATCCACTGATGTCTGGAGAACAACAATCAGCCTACTGATGGATAAAAATATGATGTCTATGCAGTAGATTGGGCACCCCACCCCCCCCAAAAAAGAAAAATCACTGCACCTACTCTGTTCCTATACCTTGACATTCTAAGATCATTTAAAACAGATAACTGATTTAAAAAAATAAATATTGGCTTGTAAGTCATCAAAAGCACATCAACTTCAGCAAAAGACAACAGCTGTCAAGTGGCTGCTTCTTCTAAAAGTTTTGATGCATATGGAAACCGGGAGGCAGGCCAAAATGTGCACGAATCTTCAAAGGTGATGTTATTTTTTAGCAAAGGTTGATCTTTTCCTCATCTTAAATACACATGGGGCTGATCCAGTAAGAGATTATAACAATAATGAGACCCTTAACTTTCCTCCAACAGCCTGAGATTAAAGGCAAGTTTTTCTTCTGAAATAATATTTGATGCACACTCATCCTTCATTTTTACCATGATCGCAAAACCCTCATTTCATCGCTGAAGCCTTACAGAGTCTGATTAGGACATCTGGTCTATTGTTGTTAATCTTGGAGCCTCTCTCATTTATCAATTACCTCCTTTGAGGTACCACACAGTTTTACTTCACTGCCCTTTCACACTTATCTGTTCTCCTGTGGACCTAGCAAATTCTTAGAAGCTATATGTCCATACCCACTCAGATGGCTATTTCAAGTGTGACCCAATACCGGATTTATTTGCAAATTATCCTGCTACCTTTGATGCCCAAATTGGGAGTGTATTGAAAAGTTGGTGACCAACAAGATCAGTTTACTGCTACTAGACTTCTTCATTTAAGAACTTGGTACATATTCACTCAGCAGATCAATTTGGTTTCAAAGTCTGAAATAGTTTAGTCAGCATCCTGCACAATATTTTGCCTAATCAATTAACCACCTAAGTGCTTGTGTTTTCGCATCCACACTGGTGGACCATGGCATTTACAGATAGCTGCCATCTAATGCAGTCTTTAAGCAGGAGATTAAAACATATTATTAAGCAACAGGGTAGATACTGGTCAATGCCAAAATGGCTCTTGACACAATGTCCATGGTTAGTTAAAGAGAATGCAAGAAAAGCTACGGTGTTCCTGGGGTAAATCCCTAAAATAGTGGTTTGCTAAATTGACATGATGTTTGATATTTAGAACCCAAAGACTTTGGGGGTAAATTCAGAGAAAGACACCAAATTTAAATAGCACTATGCTGGGGTCACATCATATTTGGTAAAGTTCACGCGGTTTCAATGCCCAAAAAAAGTTTTCAGAATCATTACAATCACATGTTATACAGTCTGAAAGGCTAGTCTTTTGTATGTTAGCCTTTTAACTGCTCACGAGTCCCTGCCATTTTCAGAGATACAATAGCTACTAACAATTAAAGGCTTTCGCGAGGAGCTTGGCGGGCATCCGTGATGGCCGCGTGAGCACAGCGCTCTCCAGACCCCCGCCACTCCCGGCATGATATCCTGAACATATCCTGACTCTTCACGAGGATTTGTGTAGAGGACGCTGGGCTGATCTTCCTGGGATTTTTGGAATCTGATTTGGACCCGGGGCGCCGAAGATACGGCGATTCGAACTTTCGGGGTCCGCCCTTGAGGTGCGCCCGGGACTGGGTGAGGCTCTGTGGCCGTCTCGGAGTTGAACAACAGCGGCAGGGGGATTGGACTTGTGGGTCCCCCTCTTAAGTTTCGGTTTCGATTCTGCCTCCGACTGAGACATCTGGCAGGGGAGTCTGGCATGGGCTGGGTCCGGCGCACGAGACGGCTGTCGGGCCTTTGGCTGGCTTATTCTCCTTTCTGGCTGGTCCTATCCTAGTGGTACCCTTACAGCTGCTTTTTGGTCCCGACGCCTTACTTTCCTGTGGCCATTTCCATCGGGTCGAGTGAGTCTCCTGGTGACGCAGTTTCCGACATGGCGGGCAGAGGGGACCGAGAGACACGGAAGACCAAGACGCCCCTGCGTGGGGGCCCGGTCCAGTCTAACGTTATGGACCGTTACACCCATTCGAAGGGGTCCCCCGGAGCCGCCCTGCCTGGCCCAAGTGCGGTTGACCACGTTGTGGACGCGTCAACGGAGCCGTCCTTGCAGGACATCATGGGCGCCATTTCTGGCATGAAGGAGACGATAGGCCAACAATATGAAGCTTTGGCCCACAAAATCGACACCGTGGCCATTGATGTGAACTTGATTCGGGCCGACCTATCTAAAACCAATGAGAAGGTGAAGTCATTGGATCTCAAGTCATCCAGCCTCACGGCAGACGTCTCGGAGATACAGACGGAGATTGGCAATCTCCGTAGGGTGAACGATTTCATGACCCGGCGCTTGGAGGACTTTGAGAACAGGGCATGTCGCTGTAATGTGCGTGTGGTTGGCGTTCCGGAGAATCCAGAACCGCACTCTGTTGATCTCCTGGTCGAGGACTTGATCCAGAACTACCTCTCTCCGTCTGGACTGAGTAAATTCTTCGCAGTGGAGCGTGCCCATCGTGTTCCGGGAGGCCAGGGTAAGCCAGGCGCCCCGCCGAGGCCTATTGTTGCAAAACTCTTCCACTATAGGGATCGGGACACTATCCTGCAGGCATCACGTGTGAAGGGCCCGGTGGCCTTTGAGAATGCCACGGTGAACTTTTATCCGGACTTTTCTCAACAGGTCCAGAAACAGCGTATGGGCTTCCGTGGAGTCAAGAAGCGTCTCCGGGACATGGGATTGCGCTACGCTATGCTTTTTCCGACCAGGCTGCGGGTGGAGTACAATGACCGAACCTTTTTCTTTGGTCGGCCTGATTCTGTGAATGACTGGCTGGACTCTCTGCCGGACCGACCTCCTGCGACTGAGTCCGCCGCCCACCCGGGTGGTGCTGAGGGTGGTGTAGAGAGCTGAACAATTTGTCTATGCCCGGGTCCTCGTATAGAGTAACTTCTTCTGGGATTCTATGCCTAAGTGCCTCTACTGTTTGTGTGTTCTCCTCGTTATTTGTCTTGCTCGGGGTGGCGGGTGGGCCAGAGCCTTTCCTCCTCCGGGGTCTTTTTGTAGAATGGGGGTTCTTGGGCGACAGGCACACTGCATGTTGGGGTGGCTTTTTAGCTTCTTGCAGGGGTGCAGGGTGGGGGGTGTTTCCTTCATTGTTGGGGGGTGGGTGGATGGGAAGTTTGATGTTTGTGTGTTGTGTTCTCAAGGCGATTCTATCTTGCTAATGATGTTTTTGATGTCATGCTCATTGGAGAGGGGTTTCGGCGTTGCTGTGTGGGATGGGGGGTAGCGGGTTGAGGTTTATTTCGTGGAATGTTAATGGTCTGGGGGATCGTATTAAACAGGGTGTGGTGTTGCGATGTCTACGACGTTTGTCTCCAGATATTGTTTTTCTACAGGAGACTCATTTGGTGGGCAATACATGTCGTGCAATGAATAGGTGGGGCTATCGCCTCGCCGCACATTCGGGGTTTACCACGGGTTCCAGGGGGGTGGGCATCCTTGTTCGGGCTTCCCTCCCCCTAGCTATTGATGATGTGATCCTTGATGATCGAGGGCGTTATGCTGTCCTCGTGGGTCGCTATGAGGGTCGGACCCTTTCTTTGTTTGCCGTTTATGTGCCCCCCGGTCTACAGACCTCTACCTTTTCCGATTTGGGCCGTGTATTGTTGAACCTCCCTGATAGTACTCTCTTCATTGCAGGTGACTTTAATTCTGTCTTCTCCGGTCTACACGATCGTCACCCCCCTAGGGACACTCCTTTGGCCCAACAGTGGCTGGGTGGGTTTCTGGATACGTTTGGCTTGGTGGATTGCTGGAGGCTTATGCATCCTACTCAGCTTCAATACACTTTCCACTCTGGGGCCCATGGGAGTCTGTCTAGACTGGATTATTTCCTGATGCCCGCGGCGCAGTCGCCGGCGGTTCGTGAGATTAGACACCTCCCCCGGGGCATCTCCGATCATTCTCCGCTCTGGCTTTGTTTTGAGATGGGGGTGGAGGCGGCGGGCCGGGTGGCTCCTATCAACCCATGGTACCTCACCTCCCCTGAGACCCGCAACCTCTTGACCAAGTCTTTGGACAATTATTTTTTAGACAACGAGGGGTCCGTCTCCTCTGCGGTATCCCTGTGGGAGGCCTTTAAGACAGTGATTCGCGGGCAGGCCCTTTCCCTTATTGCTGAATCCAAAAAGGCGAGGAATCGGGAGGTGGTGGACCTTGAGAGGGAGATTGCTGAGATAGAGGCTGACCTAGATTCGGATGTTACATCTGATAAGCTCCACGCCCTGGGTCTGAAACAATTTGCTTATAAGTCTTTGGTCACAGATGCGGCTAAACTGATGTTCCGGGAGCAACAGGGTCGTTTGTATGATGTGGGGGACAAAGCGGGTAAATTACTGGCATGGTTGGATAAGAAGGAGAGGGCGAATCGTGTGGTGCCTGTGATTCAGACTTCGAATGGTGTGAGAGTGACGGACCCGGTTGGAATAGTTGAATGTTTTGCGGATTATTTTCGTGTGGTTTATACCCCTGTGTCTGAACGGGATGTTGATGACTCTCGCCTTTTGTTGCGTGATATAGCTCTGCCCAGTGTTTCCGATTTAGACCGAGTTTCTTTGGAGTCCCCTTTTACTACGGACGAGATAGCGACTGCCATTCGCTCACTCCGTTCGGGCAAAGCTTTGGGCCCGAATGGGTTGCCAATTGAATTGTACAAGCTACGTCCTGTCAGGGTGGCGCCCTATCTTCGTACCATGTTTTTGGAATCCCGTGAGCGGGGTATTCTCCCATATGATCAGCGTCTGGCTACGATAGTTGTTATTCCCAAAGACGGTAAACCTCGGGACCTTTGTTCGTCTTATAGGCCCATTTCCCTGTTGAATGTTGAACCCAAGGTCCTGGCTAAGCTCCTGGCTACCCGCCTCTTGACGGTCATTAGTGGCTTGGTTCATCCGGATCAATCCGGATTTATCCCGCATCGCAACACGGCTCTTAACCTACGTCGTCTCCACGGAGCTGTTGCGAGGGCGGGGCTTCTGACGGAGCCGGCCATTTTGGCTTCGCTAGACGCCTCGATGGCCTTTGACACGGTAGAGTGGCCCTATCTTTGGGCAGCTCTTGAGAAATTTGGTTTTGGACCTGAGTTTATTGGTTGGGTGAAGTTGTTATACGTCGAACCCTTGGCACAGGTAGTGGTAAACGGTCGGGTTTCTGTCCCCTTCTGTCTTGGTAGGGGGACCCGTCAGGGATGCCCCTTGTCTCCGTTGCTTTTCGCGCTTGCCCTGGAACCGTTGGCTGCGTGGCTTCGATGGGAACCTTCACTCAAAGGGATCAGTTGGTCACCGGATTTTGAAGACCGCGTCTCGCTTTACGCGGATGACATTCTTCTGTATCATACTTCCCCGCGTAAATCTTTAAATGTCTTATTTGACGTTCTTACTTCGTTTGGTGCTAACTCGGGTCTAGTTATTAATTGGGCTAAGTCCTGTGTGTATGTTCTTTCGGGTGTTTTGCCCCCATTACCGGACAGATTTCCTATCCAGGTTGTCCAGTCTGGCTTCAAGTATTTGGGGATCTTTATTACGCTGGACTCCTCACTCCGATTCGAGCGTAATCTCCTCTCCCCGCTTCTTAGACTGCGACTGGATGTGGCCCGTTGGCGTAAGCTACCCTTGTCTCCTCTGGGCAGGGCTGCCCTTTTTAAAATGATGTCCTTGCCGCGATTCCTATACGCGCTTCAAAATTCTTATGACGACGTTCCCGCTACCTATTTCCGAGAGATCGAGAGTCTTCAAAGGCAACTAATCTGGGACGGGCGTCCACGTATTGCCCTTGCGAAACTTACCATCCCTTGGTATGACGGGGGCATGGCGCTCCCCGACATCAAGAGATATTATTGGGCTGCCCAGCTGTCTGCCATCAATCACGCGATGTATTCCCCGGGTCGGGATCCGGCCTTTGAGATGGATAGATTCCAGCTGCCGGGAGGGGACTTTAATAGAGCGCTTTATTCCAGATCGGCCGGGCGCCATCTTACGGGCCCGTCCAGGATCGCAGTCAATGTGTGGCGCGCCGCGAATGTGAGTTTGGGATGGGAGAATAGACTGACAATGGCGACTCCGCTTTATGCTTCTGAACGTTTGGGGTGTCTCTGGTCTACTAAGGGCTTCGACCGCTGGGATATGATTGGGATATGTAAAGTGGGTGATGTCTGTGTGAAGGGTAGAGTGAAGTCTTTCCAGGCCCTTAAGGCAGAATATGACTTGAGTGATAGAGAGTTTTTTCGGTATCTGCAGGTCCGGCATGCCCTGGCCTCAGTTCTGACTCCTGATGTGACCCTGCCCGAGTCCTCCCCCCTTGAGGACCGCATACTGGATGGACACCTGCCCGATAGCACTATCTCCCTTATTTACAAAAAACTGATTAATAATCGCGCTGACTTATTGGTCCGACTTAGGGAGGTATGGGTCAGTGACGGATTGGACTTGGATGAGGAGGATTGGCAGTCGGCACTCTCTTCTCCGAAAGAGGTCGCCATCCCCGCCCGTCTTCGTTTGGTTCAACTTAAGATCCTCCACCGGGTGTATGTAACTGGTCCGCGTCTGGTTGTAATGGGTTTTTCCCCAGATGGCTTATGCAAGCGTGGTTGTGGGATGAGTGCTACATTTTTGCATATTCTTTGGGAGTGCCCGGTGGTAGCAGCCTACTGGATTGATGTGCTTGCGGTGATGACTGTTGTGACTGGTGTTACCCTGCGGCCTGAGGCCCGACGATGCCTGTTGAACGTGTGGGAACCCACCGACTATTCTGTGGCCCAGACCAGATGGGCGACCTTGGGGTACATGGTCGCGAAGCGGGACATTGCGCAACTCTGGGGCGCATCCAGACCTCCCGACGTCTCGATGTGGGAGGATAACATGGACTGGTCCATGTTCCGAGAGAAGACCGTCTATGTGGCTAGGGGCAGACCCAGGGTGTGGACGAAGATTTGGGGTCAGTGGAATGCATATCGTGGAGAAATTTGTACCCCTCCCTTGGTTGACACTTCCGATGTTACCCTATCTCCCTAGGCTGACGTTCCCGAAATTTTTCATGCTGTTTTAGGATTTTCCTGTCCTCCCCGCTGTCCCCCTCCCCCCCCCCCCGGCCTTGCCGAGTCCCATTGATTTGTTTTTATCTTCCTGATTAGTGGCTTTCCCCTCCGCCTTCTGGGCTGACTTGATTACTGTGCATTCGCCTTGTTTAGAGTTTGTTGTTTTTAATGTTTAATACAGAAAATTGTTATGTCCTGTCCTATGCTTTGAGCAATAATTGATATATGATTTGAGCCTGGCCACGGCAGTGATCGTTTGCTTCATATGTTGTGCGTTGCTATTAGCGGCCAGCCCGTGTGGTTGTAGGCCCATCTCTGTACTTCCTATCTGATTGCTCAATAAAAGTTTATAACCAAAAAAAAAAAAAACAATTAAAGGCTTTCAAAGGCATTTAGAACAATATGAATGGCAGAAATAAGAAGTCTGGGTGCCCTGTTGGTGCACAAATTAAACAATTGTAGGAATCATATAGTCATATAGTGTTATTATTACTGTATAAAGATGATAGAATATCCCCGATTCCGGTGTATGCCATCCTTTATGGTTGAGGCACGGTTAGGTTTTTGGACTGCATTAGTAGGGTATGTGGGCAGAGTAGATTTCCAATGTTTCAACTTCTTAAAAAGTTGTAACCAGTACTTAATTAACAGAGGACAAGAGAAGTGCAGAGGTCCAAAGTGTTTGAGAGCCCATTGGCTGCCCTGTTGAATGCCAGGAGTGTCTGCGAAATATAAAGGCTGCCTAGTCTAGATTCCGGCTCTTTTCTCCCATTCAAATCTTTCACTCTGGGTCAAAGTGGGATGAGGAAAATTAAGTCATGATCACGATGCCCGCCATCTGCAATAACTGGCATCAATTAAGTATGCATTAGACTCATGAATTTCATAAGAGTATGTGGAGTTTGACACACAAATAGTTTGTTCCTGAACAAGGGACTAGAATATGGCATGAGCTAGTACATCATGCTTTTAAAATTGTGTTGTTTTCCCTAAGTACCACACGCAAGAAAACAGAAGGCAAAATATAAAGCATCTTATGTCATTCGAGACCACCTTCTAGGTGAAGATCCACTAAACTTAAAGTTGTTAGGTTGGGCATTCAAATTTAAGCTACTTTGCTGATAAAGGCCAAGCTCAAACTAGGACCAACAGCAATATCGTTTTATTTGCTGAAGCCAAAACAGTTTGTTTTATTCAAGTAAGAAACTGGATCACTAATCGAGGTGGGCGACTGCTCACTTCAACACATTTATCGTCAGGGTGAACCCTCAAAGTCACTACATTCATCTGACCTCAACCTCCCGGATGCTATGGCAAAGAGGAGGCAGACTTAATTTAGGGCAATTTTATTCAGTACCAAACAGCAAAGTTAAAACACCGAGCAATACAAATCCCAAACTGAATTAGAAAAATACAATAAAATATAACAAACAAAATGACACCTCATTGACAAAAATTCAATAAGGAGAAGCAGAGATTAATTTTTAAAGATTTAAGGGAAAATAGTGCCAAAAGGCACAAAATAGTCAATGGTAGTCAATGGCTGCAGTAGATCAGGATCTAGATGCAATTCCAGGCCAAAAGCTAAGAAGCACAGGTCAGATACAACAACCAGGCTCATATAAATCACAAAACTTTGATCCATTAGGAGCAAAGGGGAATGTTTTTCCAAAAGAATCATGCCTTTTGTTTTGGTGAATTCCAAAATGTTATCCAATCCATAAGAATAAGTCCTACAAAAACTCAGACCAGTTGGTGTTTCTCAAGTAACTAATGTCACATTTTCAAGAAGAAAGCAAGGTTCACATGGATTCATATTAAGAATACTTGAACTTTATCTTGGAAAAAAGAGCTCAGAATAGAACCCAGAATCCATTCTGTCATTTTGACTAGCACTCTGAACAAACTCAAGTTCCACCAATGCTGCTTGAGTAAGTCGCCCTGTTGAATACAACAGCCACGCGTTATCCTTAATTTTCAAGATTGTTTTCTGATCGGGTGAAGGAAGCAGTGCCACGGTCGGGTAGGCTACCGAGTTGCACTGTGGCTGGCAACAGCAACACCTTTCATGAGGTTGCCATCAGAGGGGATATGCGAAGGGGCAAGCTACTCCTTCTAGTTGAGGGAGGAAGTTAGTAGATGGGGGAAAAGGAGGTTTGGAAGGGATGGGTAACATATGGGGACCATAGAGGGGAAACAAAGAAATATTTGGATTCCTTCAGTTTGGGGAGAGAGAAGAGGCAGTTCAATAAAAATAAATTAAAAGGTTTGTTCCATGTAAAGGGTTTAGGAATAAAAGGGTCTGGATTGTAATTAAAGGTCTTATCTCTAGCGCCTCATGGATGAACTAGGGGGTTTCCGTGCAAATTGATGCACATTTTGGAGCCTTTCATCTGAAGGAACACAGGTTGCAACTGAAACTCAGCAGGAGACTGTTACATGCAAGTATGTCAAACTTCATAGATTGTTTCAGCCCACATTCTGGTGAAATGTCAGAGCTGTTTAGGTATGAAAGAACTCCATAATGAGAACCACGCATCAAGGAGGGGCTAATGCACCCTTGAAGCATGTGGAGCAGTTCCCCTCTGCCTTACAAGAGAATTGCTCCATTCACCTTGCTTCAAAAAGAAAAAGTGGGCGAATATACTACATTTTGCAACGGGACAAGAATAAATATTGAATAGCTCCATATCCTCACTTCCTAGCTCTTCTCCAACACATATTTCATTAGAACAATGTGATCTATTTTTAAACACAGAACCTCACATATAATACTCTACTTGTGCACTGTTCTTTGGTCGAGCTCAGCTCAGTTTAGAAAAACCTACAGAACAGACACAGAACCACAGTCGGGGCTCAAGTGAAACTTAAGATTTCCAGTTTGATTTAGTCAGGGCTCCGTTTCTTCCGATCTAAATTCAAAGGATGGCCGACACGCTTCTGCTTGTACAAAGCTGCATAGACATGTTTCTCCAGGCTCGTCAATTATTTCAACTCTTGTCCAAAGGAAATACTAAATGTAAATCAGGCTACTAAATTCTACAATGTCCGACCACCCCACAATGGCACCATTAGACATCAGCTAGAGGGACACTTGTGGTAATGCTCACCGCCATGTCTTGAGTACAAAGAGAACCCTCTGGTTAGAATGTATTCTGCAGGTATCTTTAGTCTACATTAGGGAGGCACTGATCGAGTGAGCTTAAAAAGCTCTAAAAAACCCCTTCAAGTAGCCATCTAATAACCTGCAGCACTAAGTGACTTTCACACCAGTCAATACAAAAATCAAGAGAAGAAGAGTCACACCACTTCTGCAACAGTGAAAATATATCCAGTAAGCAGGTCCTAGGCCACAACCTGCAGAGAAAGGTATAGACAATTCATGGAATGTGATATAAGAGGCTAGTGTCAAATGTTATGTTATGTTATATGATTACTTGTAGCGCGCACTGTTAGTCGAGACTGTCCTGGCGCGAGAGAGGATTCCGGTGTCAGATAAAAGATAAAAGCCGATGGTCTACAAGGCTTGCCTAAATAGATGAGTTTTCAAATGTTTTTTGAAATATGTGAGATTTGTCGTATGCCTGAGAGCATCGGGAAGGTTGTTCCACAGCTAAGCAGCTCTGACCATCAAGGATTGTCCCCCTAGACTAACTCTCTTAAATCTGGGGATGACCAAATGTCTCAGGGTGGCAGATCGCGAGGAGGATGGTAGAAGGCAAATCTAACCCTTAGGTAGGCTGGACATGGGCCATGTAGGGCTTTAAAAGCCAGAGTCAAAATCTTAAAGCGTACTCTAAGAGCAACAGGAAGCTAAATGTTAAATGTTAAATGTTGTATACTTGTAAAGCGCACAGCTGCCCCAGCAAAGGGGCGTCCCGGCGCTGTATACCGCTAGGGAACCCGTCCTGGCTTTCCCTGTGGGATGGTCCCTACTGGGAATCCCCAAGGTGGAGCCAGGCATCCCCGGCGTTGGTGGGGCCGTTGTGGAGATTAGGCAAGCTAATGCCCAGAGTTGCCGAGTGGGACCCCAGGTTAGAGTAGGCACCGAGGCGAGAATTGTCGAGTCCGCTGGCCCTGGTCCACGACCCTGCCGCATCGGGAATTGAACCCTGGTCCCAGGCCGACTTCTGCTCCCGGGTCTGCCGCCTCTAACCAGTGAGCCACACCACTAATGTAACTCTAAGAGCTGCTTGCGTATGCTGAGTCTCCTAGGAATGTTAAAAAGGAGCCCTACTGCAGCGTTCTGGACCACCTGCAATTTACGAAGCAAAAAGTCCGGTGCACCTATATAGAGGGCGTTGGCGTAGTCCAGACGCGAGAGAATAAGTGCTCTGGCAACTGTTTCCTTTGCCTCTTGGGGGAGAAGAGGAAAAAACTTCTGGAGAGTGGTTAAAGTCCCAAAGCACGTTCCCGCCAGGCGCGTGATTTGTTCTCGGAAGCATAGGTCCGCTCCGAACCAGATCCCTAGGTTCTTAGCAGCCCCGCATTCCCCGATGGGGCAAGGCAATCCATTCGGCCAAACGGATTTCTTAAAGTCCATCGGGAAGTGTTCGTACAGCAGTATCTCAGACTTGTCCTCATTACATTTAACCACAGGAGCATTAGAACATCCTCACTGGGATGTTAAAGAAAGCCCTCACTCACCACCTAGTGATGACATGCTTCATCATCGGGCCCCACCAAAGAGACCGAATGTCTCTTTGGTGTGCTGCAACGCCAGAATTACTGCGGAGCGGGATGGTGAGTAATCCAGGAAACCGAGTCTAAATTCAAAGCGACCATAACTGGTTACAAAAAAAAGTTGGACGAGATTAACAAAGATTTAAATGAGTACAAAGATAACCTGACACAAGCCAAGGTTAACAAATTTCAGAAAGATTTAAAGAAATTTGAATATGAGAAAGTTTATCCATACTCAGCTACGACTTACACACCATCCCTAAACAACCAGTCCAATGAAAATCTGTCAGATGACAACACATCTAACAGCAGTGGATCAAGTACGGGGTCCACCAAGCAAGGAAAGAGAAGAGGAAACAGGGGCAATCGTAACAATCGTGGCCAACAAGGCTACTATAACCAGCCGCCCAGATGGCCAGGCCCACCGCAAATACCAACAATGGGCCCCCAGTTTCCCTTTCACCAGCCACCATATCCCATGATGGGCTGGAACCCAGGATTTTTTCCGCCTCCAAACTTCCAATCGAATCAACGCCAGCCTTTTTTAGGCCAGGGCAGGAGAGGAAGGGGGAAGAGAAGAGGAACAGGCCAACCAGTGAACCATGTGTCCTGGGAAACCGACGATGCAGTGAGCAGCCACACCCGCAACAGGGAACAACAGCAACAACAACCAGGCACGAGCGGAGTCTAAGTCTCATAAACAATCTATCTGATAAAGTGTTAACTCCTATTGAAACTACAGTTCTAGAGAGAGGTCTGGGCTTTGTCCCAACTGCCCGCCCTGACAAATTCAAACTTCATTGTGAGCTTTCAGCATTTTTTAGGAAGTTAAAACTCAAAGCTTTCTTCGAGGGAAAAGAAGACCCCAACGAAGCACAACGCAAAGGCGATACCGGACTGAGATTGAACTCTACTTTCAATCCCCCAACCCAGGCTGTACCTGCAGCCATCACAGCTTTTGAACAAGCTGTATTCAAGGACCTCGAAACATGCCAAGCCAATCCCACCTTCGGCAATTTCAGTACTGAGGAATACCAGGCACTGAGATCCCTACAAAATGATCCCAAGATCACCATAAAACCAGCAGACAAGGGAGGTGGTCTGGTAATCCAAAACACCACTGACTATGAGAAGGCGTGTGAAGTCCTCTTAGCAGACAGGAGGAACTACACCCCCCTATCACAAGATCCGACACACGAGCTGAGTGTTCGGATTACCGATCTGGTCAACAGAGCTGAAGAGGATGGTGAGATCTCTAAGAATGAGGCGAGTTACCTGAGCACGAGTGAGGGCAGGACACCTTACTTTTATACCCTCCCTAAGACACACAAGAATAGGTCACCCCCACCGGGCAGACCGATAGTCTCAGGGATCGGCTCCCTTTTGGAACCACTCTCGCGATTTTGCGACCACTATTTAAAACCCCTAGTACAAAGCACACCATCCTATCTGAAGGATACCAAGAGCCTACTCCAACTACTCCAGAATATTGACCTCCCACAGAATGCAGTCACCTTGGTGACATTAGATATTGAGAGTCTGTACACTTGCATTCCACAGGACGACACCATCAGAGTCCTGGGAACGGCTTTAGACTCCATTAACTGGGAATATCAAGCCTCAAAAACCTTCATCCTAAACTGCGCCACATTGGCCCTGAAGGAGAATTTTTTCGCCTACAAGGACACCCTCTATCTACAAACGACCGGAACCTCGATGGGTAGTACCTTTGCTCCCAGCGTGGCGGGGCTGTACGTTGCTGACTTCGAAGCTAAACATATCATGCAACCCGATAGCCCCTACACGTCTTCGATAAAAATATGGAGGCGTTACATCGATGATGTCCTGATCATTTGGACAGGCGATGATGACCAACTACAGGCTTTTTTACTCTGGATCAACACACTAGACGTGAATTTGAAATTCACCTCTGAATTGAGTAAGACAGAGGTGACATTCTTGGATGTAAAGATACAGGTGTGTGGCACCAGACTCACGACGAAAACTTACCAAAAACCATCAGCACGAAACAATTTGCTACAATTCACCAGTTTCCACCCGAGACCATTAAGGGAAAACCTCCCTTATGGCCAATACCTCCGGATCAGACGTAATTGTTCTGAGCTCCAAGATTTCAAGACTCAAGCCGCTGATTTAACAGAGAAGTTGGAGTCTAGAGGATACCCTAGCCATATACTGAACAAGGGCTACAAGAGAGCTCGCAACCAACCTCGGGAGGCTCTCCTTGAGGATAGGCTGACACACACTCAGACCATACCACTGACCTGTGTGACAACTTACAGTACAATGTCGAATTTCTTGAAGAAATCCATTAATAAAAACTGGCGCATCGTGTCAAGTGTCAAAACAGACTGGGAGAAACCTTTGTTCTCATTCAAGAGAGGGCGGAGCATAAAAGATTCCCTCGTGCACACCAGACCCAGAACTGAAACACCATCAACAGTCAGATCAGTCACGGAAATGTGGGGTCTGCCGCCTGTAACTGGACACTTTCCGTGTGCGAATTGCAGTGTCTGTCACTTGACGACACACACGAAAACCCTTGACCTTGAACCAGGAAAGATATGGACACAGCAACATCACACAAACTGCAATACGCAAAATGTTGTCTACTTGATCACCTGCTCCTGCAGCCTACGCTACGTTGGCATGACAACACGCAGAATTAAACAAAGGATAGGGGAACACCGGTCCAACATTAGGTGTAAAAAACTGACTACAAAAATGAGTCGCCACTTTTTGGAGCATAACCACACTCCCAACGATCTTCAATGGACGATCATCGAACATGTGACTGGCACCCATAACCTTTCTAATCTCCTCTTTCAAAAGGAACAAAGGTGGGTGTATAGATTGGGGACCCACCTCAGGGGACTCAATGATGATATCCCGTGGAGTACTGTATTAAAGTGAACTATACCATAACCAATGGATAGAATTCAAAAATGAGTAGAACTATCTGGACATTACAATGAAGAACTCTGACCTCAGAGCTTGAGGCTGTGACGTGAGCAAGTCGCTTGAATGACAGCTTCAGGACCTAGGTTATCAATGTGTCCAATTGCTCTATGAGCATTTCCCTCTCATACTGTAACCCAAATATTGACAGCCTTCCCTTGCGCTAGCCCTTTAATTTATTGCTGTTATGTTACTATCATGGGATAGCATATGAGTGTTGCGCCAAGCCTTACATTACACCCCACCCTCTAAGATCATGGGGTCGCTGGGCGACGACCAACCACGCGACCGGTGACGCTCCCCTGAGCGTCGCTTCCGTGTACATTGGGCGCCTAGCAACGGCGCATGCGTGATCCCTGGCCGCGCCTAGTAACGGCGCATGCGGGATCCCTGGCCTCATACAATTGAATGCTCCGGCTGCCACCGCCCTATTTGCAACGCCCACCATGGGAGATGTAATGCTCCTCGGAGTCACTCCCTTGTTTACTTTGGGCGCCTAGTAACAGCGCACTCGTGACCGCTGGTCTACACCAATCGGTTGCTTAAGCCTGCCGGCGTGTCACTCTGCAACGCCCACCCGGAAATGATCGCGACTCTGCCTATTCGCCTTTAAGATCAGATTTGGAACCCGCGCTGACATCGTCGGGGTCCAGTCTGAGGGCGACGTAGGTGGACCACGGGTGCCGAGCGTCGAGGGCGTAAGTGGAAACCCTCAGCTGTAAATCGAGCTAAGTACACCATGCGCTCCGTTTTCTAAGGGGCTATGCATTAACTCCGTGTTTGTTTTCCCTTACCTTGCCATGTTCTAGGGTGTGCCGAATACGCTTCCACCCCCCTCCTGAGACCCATGGTGTTTATTCATAACACCCAGAAAGTGAGACAATTTTTAACTGATGGCGATCTCCATAGATTTATGTATTGATCGCGATATTGATGATCTTCTATGAAGGTTTTCACTTATTTTAATCCTTAGTCACCTCTAGTTCGTACCACGAATAGTACACCCCACTTCTCCTAGTTCCTACGAACCCGGGGCCATCAGGTGGTGTTAACCATAGCGCTATTCGACCACAGCTAGAATGCCTTCACTATTTGGAGCACTTTTTTCACCACTGAACTTATGACAGTCATAAGCAATTCTAAGTGTCTGTCTTTTTCTATGTGTTTGTCTCTGTCCTTTTCCTTCTAGGTGCAGAAACGATCAGTAGAAGCCTCCTAAACCAGGAGTAATTAGGGATAAGTCTCTATTCCTAATTTTTTGCACTTTTTGACACTATTTGATTTAATTTTTTTCACTTTCACGTCCCTAGGTTAGGGTGGGCCTTAGCGTGCTCATACCGCCGGGGTTTATCACACACCCAGTCCTGAAGAATTGCCGGGTAAATTAACACCGTTTCAATGGCAAGAAACATGTCGACAACATTGTAGGAACCCACCACTCAATTAAAGTGGACTGGTCCCTCACATAATTTTTAATTTCATTGTCTTTAGTGATCATTTAATAAAGTTTTTCTTTGATACACTACTGACATTTTTAACCTCCATCACTCACTAGTATAATTTTGCACACAACACGCCCTCTACTCACCATCCCGCTCCGCAGTAATTCTGGCGTTGCAGCACACCAAAGAGACATTCGGTCTCTTTGGTGGGGCCCGATGATGAAGCATGTCATCACTAGGTGGTGAGTGAGGGCTTTCTTTAACATCCCAGTGAGGATGTTCTAATGCTCCTGTGATTGGCGCAGTCCTTTCTCATGGACACTCTTCTTTTGCTTATGAAATATTGACCGGGGAACAAGAGTGTCCGCTTACTCTCCCTGTCTCTCTTTTTGAAATACGTACCTCATTACATTTAAGGCATGCCCGGGCAAGCCAGGCAAATACTGAGGACAAGCACCGGACACCATCTGTACAGAGGTCGTTCTAGTCCCAAGTGAAGAGAAGTTGGGTGATGTCGGCGTAAGCCATAATTTTCGCACCCAAACTCTCAGCCAAGCAGACAAGAGGGGTCAAATAGACATTAAAAAGCAGGGGACTCCAAGTCGACCCTTGTGGAACTCCTGTGTCTACCTTGCTGTTTGATGAGTGGTAGGGGGGAAGCCATACTTGTTGGAACCTGTCTGTGAGAAAAGATTTAATCTAACTGAGGACCGTGCCCGTGATGCCAATATCCTCCAGACTAGAGAGAAGCTGGATGTGGGGAACCGTGTCAAACGCGGCAGAGAGGTCCAATAAAATTAGCGCCGCTCTGCCGCCCCCGTCCAGACATTCCCTAATGGCTTCGGTGACCTCCACGAGCGCGGTCTCAGTGCTAAAAGAAGTGCGGAACCCTGACTGGGCGGGATGAAGAGCCCCCGAAGATTCCACAAACTTCTACAGCTGCCGAAAAGCAGTCTTCTCACAGACCTTGGCTAGGGCCGGGAGTAAGGAGATGGACCTGTAGTTGGAAGTAATCATAGGGTCGCTGAGGGTTTTTTAATCAGTGGGAGGAGTTTTGCTTGTTTCCACTGGGGAGGGACAGTCCCTGTTTGTAAGGACTCATTAACCAAATCGGTTACTATGGGAGCAATAACCTCCGCCACACCGCTCAAAACTCTAGCAGGGCAGGGGTCAGCAGGAGATGCCGACTTCAGAGATTTTTAGAATAGCCAAAACATCCATCTCTTCAACTTTTCTAAAAGAGACCATCACATCTTTAGATTTTATGCCGATGGATGAGATAGAAAGTTGGAGAGAGTCAGCTTGGTCATGGGCCCCCTGGACAGATACGGGGTATCCAGAATTGGCAATTTAAGGCTCTCTTGAATTTTTTTAATTTTTGCTATAAAATAAGTGGACAGTTTCTCACACCAGCCCTCGGATATAGGGGCCGACAGAGTTTCTGCCACAGGAGACGTAAAACTTTTATAGAGAAAATTTCTCTACTGTTATTTTTAGCCTTGTGAATCCTCTCTGCAAAATAATCTCCCTTAGCCTTCTTAATTGCAGCATAGTAGTCTTTTTGCATTGCTCGGAGTTCTGCCTTAGCTGTTGGGCAGTACTCTCGCCTCCAGATTCTTTCCCGCTCCTCACAACCTATTTTTAAGATTATGAGACGTTCCGTGTACCAGGGAGAAGAAGGGGAAGCTCTAGGCCGCTTAGTTCCTTTGGGCTGTGGTAGCAGGCTAACCGAGGATCTGATCCATGTCGAGAAGTTCTCAACCGCTTCCTCGAGATTATTAGACTGGGCTGGCAGAGTATGGGTTAGGGATACTGCTAGAGCTGGGATACAAATTTTTTGGGGGAAAGGGAACCTGGTGCTCTTTAACTAAGGCACGAGCCCTGTCCATCTCCCAGGAGAAGCCTATCATAAAATGGTCCGACCATGTAACTGGTCGAGGAGTATCAAATGTAATATTAAAATTAGTATAAACAAGATCAAGACAATGTCCTCCAAGGTGAGTAATATCCTGACCCTGAGTCGTAAGGTGAGCTAAGGCGCATATTTCACCCAGATCCCTGACCCCTGGGGCTGTGGGCACATCCATATGTATGGAGAATCAACCTCATGAAATACCCAGTGAATCTACAGACACCCTAAATGAGCCACTGATGAGCGCTGGGCCAAATGGAAACCAACAATCACTTCACCTTTACCTCTTCAGCGAGCAATCACCTATGGCATGGCCATCATCAAAAATAAGAACCATAACATGAGGCGTGTAAGTGCCAACGTGACGTATACAATTACTTGGAAAGCCAACACCAAGCACGGGTTCCAAAGAAAACCAAAACCTCCAGGGACAGAGGTTCTAACTCCTTGGCATTCCCTTCTTAACACGGTTTCACTGAACAGGTTCTGGAATGCAACCTTCACAATGAATCCTACCAATATGGTCCTACAGAGCAGTAGCCCAAACTTCGACAAGGCACTCAGCGGAGCCTTAGAAATTCTCCCTTTGAAATGATTCGCTCACTCAAAATCCACAAAATGATTAAAGACAAGGGCCAAGTTATCTTAAGAGTAAAATGAATTATTCACTAGCGCATCCACTACCACCATTGCTCTATCAACATGTTTAAAAAACCTACCACAGAACAGACAGCAGATGTCACTGATGTACTCACAATCAAGAGCTCAAACTATGCATCTTTGACACAAAAGAGCGGATCTCTACTTGAACCAAAAACTCTTTTATCCTCAAAGTAATACTAACAAATCGAGATACAACCCTGCCTTCATTAAGGAAATTGCTGGTTTCGCCATCCACCATGCTCCTGGTTGGATTTGATGTGGAAAGCTTGTACACCAGCCTTCCACAGGGGAAAACAATGGATACCCTTGAGAACATACTTTTCAACTCTGTATGGACCTACAAAACCCCGAGACACTTTGTACTGGAATGTTGCCATATGGCACTTATGGGGAAAAAATTCCAATACAAAAACACCTTGTACCTGCAATGCCACGGTACATCGATGGGCAGTACATTTGTCCAGAGTGTGGCAGGACTCTACGTCAGCACTTTCGAGGATCAACACATCTTGAATCAGAACAACAATCCCTTTCATCATCGTATACTGTTCTGGAAACGGTATATCGATGACATTTTTGTCATCTGGAAAGGAGATCTCAGTGATCTACATGATTTCCACACCTGGCTGAACCAGAGAGATGAATGCCTGAGATTCACTTACAGTGCAGACCAGAAAAGCATTGACTTTCTAGATGTGACCATCTATGCAGATGCTGGCACTCTCCAAACACAGACCTTTTTTAAAGCAACCGCTAAGAACAGCTTCCTCTCCTACAAGAGCTTCCACCCCCGCCCTCTGAGAGAAAATCTACCATACAGCCAGTTCCTCAGATTACGGCGTAATTGCAGCAATACAACTGAGTACAAATTACAGGCTGATGACCTCTGCAAGAAATCGGAAGCCCGGGACTATCCAAGGAGGGTTTTCAATAAATGCAAAAAGCGCGCTAGTGTTGGACCCTGCTCAGCCCGCCCAAGCACTGCAGGAGCGTAGCATGCACCAGTCCCCTTCTCGTATCCACTGAAAACCCACTGATTGGATATACAGTGAGCCTTCCAGTGAACCCGAAAAGAGGGTGGTTTGATACGAGACACCAAGTCTCCCACCCTGTAGAATGTCAGGACACAGCTCCCTCCTTCACGCCTCTGCACCTGTGGTAACAAGGGAGAGAACGTCTCTCAGTATACAGTACACAATATAGCCTCTGCGTTCATGACCATGTACCACCAAAACACCAATAATCATATACCCCCTCCTTACCAGTGGTAAGCGCAGGCTTGGCTTCGTGTAGGGACTGGTTTCTCCAGAATAAAAATACTAATGGTACTCCAAGGAGATAAAAACCCAGTCAGGGGCACAAAGAACACAGTGTCCTGCATACACTGAAGGTGCAAAGTTAAGCACCGTAAAAAGGGGAAAAAGAAGGCTGGGAACTGCTTCAGACAACACCAGCTACAAAAAACCCCTTAGAAAAGGAATAAGGCAAGGGAAAGGAAAGAGACTAGCGACTCTCCTTCTGAAACGCCAGCGTCTTGTGTAAACAAAGAAAATAGCGGAATGACCCAAAACGTCACTTCCGCGCGCCTAACGATGTGAACAGGCGCTTACACAAAGTCTGCCTGATGAAACAAACAGCGCGTCAAACACCGTGCTGCCGGCAAGACCAATGGTGAGAACGGGAGCCCCCGTTCTCGGATCAAGTTGTTTTACACAAAAAACAAAAAGCTGGCAAGGAACAAGGGAGGGGACAGAACGAGGGAAGGGACTAAAAATAGAACGAAGGAAGGGACACTAACTAACTTACTAACACAGCGGGAAGACGGGGAAAAACAAGAAACCCAAACGAACAGGAATCCCCCACGAGCCCGTGGGAGACTACAAAGGAGCAAAAAGGCAAAAGAACTCCTCAGCAATCGCAGGAACCAAAGGAGCTGGATACCAAGGCCACAACGTTGGCGATATCGAGCAATGAAAAATGAGGTAGGACACAATATATACCATAGCCCCGGTCATGTGATGGTGGCCCATGGTCACAGAAACAGGACTAACTGCAAATCCCTAACAGTACCCCCCCCCCCCCTACGACCCTCCCCACGGGACGGGGCTTCAAGGGGTGCTGCCTATGGAACATTCGGACCAATCGAGGGGCATGAACCCCACCAGCTGGCTCCCAAGTCCTGTCCTCCTGTTTATATCCCTTCCAGTCAATCAAATAAAAGAGGCGACCCCTAACCCGCTTGGAGTCACAGATGGCATTCACCTCAAATTCCTCCTGACCATCAATGGTTAAGGGAGGGGGTGGGGGCAACTCCTGTGCAGAAGGTATGCAAGGTTTCAACAATGAGGCATGAAACACCGGATGTACCCCATAGTCCTGTGGCAACTCAAGCTTCATTGCAACCGGGTTAATAACCTGGACTATTGGAAAGGGACCTACGTACCTGGGTTGCAATTTACGGGACCCTTGCAACCTCAGATTACGAGATGCCAACCACACCAAATCGCCCACCTTATATGGGGGAGCTGGGGCCCGATGTTTATCCGCTTGTGCCTTCATAGCAGCCTTGGCCTCCACCAGACTCTCCCTGGCCACGCCCCAGATATCACTCAATTGCCTGCAAATCCCATCTATGGCTGGCATGCGTCCCGTGGGTTGAATGGCTACCGCCCTAGGGTGGTACCCAAGTGAACAATAGAATGGGGTCATGCCCAAAGCGGAGTGCAAGCTGTTATTATATGCAAACTCAGCAATGGGCAGAGCCGTCACCCAATCACATGACAAAGAGGTAATCAGACATCTCAGATACTGTTCCATTGTCTGGTTAGTTCGCTCAGTCTGTCCATCAGACTGAGGATGGTATGCCGATGACAAACGTATCTCTGTCTTCAGGACCAGACACAGTTCGGACCAAAAATGAGATACAAATTGCGCCCCCCGATCAGATATAATCACCTCTGGCAACCCATGTAAACGTACTACTGAAGCCATAAAGACCACTGACATTTCCTTCGCTGTAGGGATCTTGCGGAGCGGTATGAAATGTGCCATTTTGGTGAATAAATCCACCACCACCAATATGGGCGTATATCCAGAGACCAATGGCAATTCAGTGACAAAATCCATACTTATGGTATGCCAAGGGGATGGCGGTACCTCCAAAGGGCACAGGAGCCCAGAGGGCTTACAGTGCGATGGTTTATTGATGGCACATACAGGGCATGACTTCACATATCCCTGAATGTCCTTGATCATGGAGTCCCACCAAAACCACCGCTCACATAGCTCTCTCGTCTTTCTCATCCCTGGATGTGCCACCAGTGCAGACGAATGGCACCACTCCAAAACCTCATCCCTTAGAGAAGGAGGGATTACCATCCTGTCCCCATGATACAACAACCCTTCCTTCTCTCTTACATCGGGCACAGATAACAAAGAACTTAGATCAAGAAGCTTCAATCGCTCTTTTACCAAACCAGGAAAATCATCCATATCTGTGGCCCCCACTATCCGTTTACCCTCTATCATAGCCCTGTTCTCCGCCACGGGTTCTTCCCCTTTAGGTTCATTATGTATCCGAGAAAGGGCATCGGATTTAACCTGCTGGGCCGCTGGCCTGTAGGTGATGACAAAATCGTATTCATTAAAGAATAACACCCACCGCATCTGACGAGGTGTCAATGCCCTAGCGGAACGGAAGAATTCAAGGTTTTTGTGATCCGTATAGATGGTAATGACGTGTCTGGCGCCCCACAAATAGTGTCGCCATTCCTCGAATGCCAATTTTACAGCTAGCAGTTCTCGTTCAGCCACTGTATAATTCCGTTCGGCAGGCAACAAAGTCTTTGAAAAGAAGGCGATTGGATGCATATGGCCGGTAGATTCGTCACGCTGGGATAACACCCCACCCACTGCACACATGGATGCATCAGTTTCTACGAAGAACGGCAGGGCAGGATCAAGGTGTACTAACACGGGGGCTGAAGTGAAGTGCTCCAATAAAGATTGAAAAGCAGTCTGCGTCTCACTGGTCCACTCAAAAGGAACACCCTTTCTTAACAGGCGAGTCATTGGTGACACTACCTCAGAAAAATGCGTAATGAATCGCCGATAGAAGTTGGCGAAACCCAGGAGCACCTGGATTTGTTTCACAGAGGTAGGCACAGGCCAGGTCACAATGGCCTGTACCTTCCCTGGATCCATTCGTATCCCCTGCGCTGAAATGATGAACCCAAGAAACTCTACCTCTTGAGTGTCAAACTGGCATTTCTCTAGCTTGGCATATAGATGGTGCTCCCGAAGGGTCCGCAACACCTGAAGGACATGTTCTGAATGCTCTGCCCTAATTTCTGAAAACACAAGAATATCGTCCAAGTAGACGATAACCGTGCGATCCAGGTATTCACTGAGCACCTCGTTAATGAAGAACTGGAATGCCGCCGGCGCATTACATAGGCCGAACGGCATTACAGTATACTCATATAGACCATACTTGGTCCTAAAAGCCGTCTTCCACTCATCCCCGGGTCTCATCCTTATTAGGTGGTAGGCTCCCCGCAAGTCCAATTTTGTAAAAACAGTAGCTTTGCGGAGCTGATCTAACAACACGGAGATGAGTGGAAGAGGGTACCTATTCTTCACTGTGGCCGCATTCAAAATCCTATAGTCCACACATGCCCTGAGGGTTCCTTCCTTCTTAGGAATGAAAAAAATAGCAGATGACACAGGGGAGGAGGATGGGCGAATGAACCCGAGTCTCAACATCTCATCGATGTACTCCTTCAAGTGTTCTTCCTCTGGTTCTGACAATGCGTACACCCGGCTACAAGGCAAAGAGACCCCCGGTACCAGGTCGACCTTACAATCATAAGCCCTGTTGGGGGGAAGTTCCTGGGCATTCGTCTTATCAAAGACGTCCTTAAACTCCAAGTACTGAGGAGGGACAGATCCCACATCCGTCACAGCGCAAACCAAGGGGTCGATCTGTGCCCCTGCAACAGCATAACAATGCTTCAAACAGTGCGCTGAATCTAACGTTACCAACCTCTGCACCCAATCAATCCTGGGATTATGCTTCTGCAGCCATGGTACCCCCAACACTAAACCAAACGAAGGGGCATCGATTAAATCGAAAACCACCATCTCGGAATGCCCATTCTCACATGATAGACCCAAAGGTGCAGTCCGACGGGTGATACACCCCGATGTCAGCTCGGTACCGTCAATAGCCCTTACTGGCTCAGGTCGTTCTTTCAACTGCCAAGGAACCCCCAGCTTCTCTGCCATAGTGATGTCCATAAAATTGCCAGTGGCACCTGAATCCAACAATACTGAAACAGAAACACAATCCTGAGTCCGTAACAATAACTGGGCGTTAATAACAAAATGTCTAGGCGCTTGGTCTATAGATCCGACCACCTCATACTGTTGACCACGTCCTTCACCTACCCTATGATCTACCTGAACACAAGCCACCTTCTTGCTGAATCCCACACCAGAGGGCTTCACCGGACATTCCCTGGCGAAATGACCCCCCTGACCACAATATAAGCACAGATTGTTCTCCCTCCTCCTCTTCTTCTCCTCTGGCGCCAAAGGACCCCGTACCCCGCCCAGTTCCATGGGCTCGGGTGCCACCTTGTTATCCCCTGTAGCCTTTACCTCCGCCTTTACGTAACTGCCTCTGGTTGCCTGAAACCTGCTGCGCTCACCTCGCCTCTCGGACACCCTATGGTTCAGTTTAACCACCAGATCTATGAATGCCGCACAATCTTCTGGTGGATCTACCACCTGGGACACGATGTCCTTTAGCTCTTCACAGAGACCCTGGTAGAATATTGAAGTTCTCTTTTCAGTGGGCCAATGGGTCTCAGATACCAATCTATTAAAGGATGCAATATAGGACAACAAATCCTGTCTGCCCTGCCGGAGCTTCATTAATTCAGCATCACTAGCCTGCATAAACGCATGCTTGGCAAACAGTCCCCGCATCAGTTCTTTAAATGCGCTATAATTGTACTACACCCGATCATCGCTATCTACCAAAGGTATAGCCCATTGAGCCGCATTACCAGCCAGGTAGGATATTGTAAAGGCCACTTTTGCGGAATCGTCAGGGAAGGCACTCGGTCTACACATGAAATGTAGCTGGCACTGGGTCATAAACATCCCAAATTTCTCACTATCTCCCGTAAATCTCTCAGGAGGGGCTAACGGCACTGCTACCGGAGAAGACACTGTAACATTAATAGGGTTACTAGAGTTACTGCCTCCCATTGTACCCTGACCAACCCCCCCGCTATACTGGAAGGTCGCAGGGTGAATAACGGAAGTGGCTCCCCTTTGGTGTGACTGCTCTCTGGCCCCGACAGCCACCAATTCCTGTTTCAAACCAGCGTTTTCCTGCTGTAGCTCCTGAACCTGTGTCTGTAATGTCTGCAATGCCCCCATAATATCCTGCATTGAAGGACCTCCTGAACCATCCCCCACTGCGTTCCCATCCACGTCCATGCTCGCTCAGGCAGTGCTAAATACGTGGGCTCGATATTCTGTTGGACCCTGCTCAGCCCGCCCAAGCACTGCAGGAGCGTAGCATGCACCAGTCCCCTTCTCGTATCCACTGAAAAGCCACTGATTGGATATACAGTGAGCCTTCCAGTGAACCCGAAAAGAGGGTGGTTTGATACGAGACACCAAGTCTCCCACCCTGTAGAATGTCAGGACACGGCTCCCTCCTTCACGCCTCTGCACCTGTGGTAACAAGGGAGAGAACGTCTCTCAGTATACAATATAGCCTCTGCGTTCATGACCATGTACCACCAAAACACCAATAATCATATACCCCCTCCTTACCAGTGGTAAGCGCAGGCTTGGCTTCGTGTAGGGACTGGTTTCTCCAGAATAAAAATACTAATGGTACTCCAAGGAGATAAAAACCCAGTCAGGGGCACAAAGAACACAGTGTCCTGCATACACTGAAGGTGCAAAGTTAAGCACCGTAAAAAGGGGAAAAAGAAGGCTGGGAACTGCTTCAGACAACACCAGCTACAAAAAACCCCTTAGAAAAGGAATAAGGCATGGGAAAGGAAAGAGACTAGCGACTCTCCTTCTGAAACGCCAGCGTCTTGTGTAAACAAAGAAAATAGCGGAATGACCCAAAACGTCACTTCCGCGCGCCTAACGATGTGAACAGGCGCTTACACAAAGTCTGCCTGATGAAACAAACCGCGCGTCAAACACTGTGCTGCCGGCAAGACCAATGGTGAGAACGGGAGCCCCCGTTCTCGGATCAAGTTGTTTTACACAAAAAACAAAAAGCTGGCAAGGAACAAGGGAGGGGACAGAACGAGGGAAGGGACTAAAAATAGAACGAAGGAAGGGACACTAACTAACTTACTAACACAGCGGGAAGACGGGGAAAAACAAGAAACCCAAACGAACAGGAATCCCCCACGAGCCCGTGGGAGACTACAAAGGAGCAAAAAGGCAAAAGAACTCCTCAGCAATCGCAGGAACCAAAGGAGCTGGATACCAAGGCCACAACGTTGGCGATATCGAGCAATGAAAAATGAGGTAGGACACAATATATACCATAGCCCCGGTCATGTGATGGTGGCCCATGGTCACAGAAACAGGACTAACTGCAAATCCCTAACAGCTAGAAACCAGAACAGCGAGGCACTCCTTGAAACTGTCCCAAAAATACCCTCAGAAGATGTCTTGACCTGTGTGACCACGTACAGCCCAGTGACGAACAGTGTTAAAAAGATCATTAACAAGAATTGGCGAATATTGACATCTGGGAACCTATCCTGGCCCAAACCAAGGTTCGCAAATAAGAGGAGTCGCAATCTGAAAGACATCCTAGTCCATACTAGACCTGCACCAAGAATACCCAGAGAAATTACCAACCCATGGGGCACCCCCAAGTAACAGGACACTATCCATGTGGCTCATGTTCCGTGGTAGCCTAACCAGACCCACAAAAGTACTACAGTTACGGCCAGATTTCAAATGGACCTTAAGGACCCATACAAACTGCAACACCAGCCATGTGGTCTATATGATCACCTGCCCTTGTAGTATGAGATACATCGGCATGACGTGCAGGAAGGCCAAACAGATATTGTGTGAACACCGTAGCAATGTGAAGTGCAAAAGGAGCACTACAAAAATGGCGAACCACTACCTAGAAATGGGCCACACAGTAGCAGAACTACACTGGGTCATCCTCGAGACACTACCGAATAAAGACAGAAATACCGAGAAGATCCTCTTTGAAAAGGAGCAAAGGTGGGTGCATAGGTTAAGAACAGACAGTGAAGGTCTGAACGATAATATCCCATGGCACAGTCTGGCGAGACAATAACTACACAATACCTACCTGAGTAACTTTTGACTTATTAAAAGGCGCCAAAATTGAATCCAGAATACAAATAACACAATAATCTACTAAGGTCCAAAAGGACATTTGCCTTAATGCCCTTCAGAGAAAAAAACCTACATCTCACTTGCATTGTTAGGAAACCCTTATTAAGCTATGAGGCCCTTATACACAATGCCTAAGAAACTATCCATATAGATCTAAAGAAAAAGTTGCGCTCCACCTGGTAAACATTTTGCCTCATAACAGGAGGTGAGCGCACTACCATCTTGGTGAGCCTAGACCTACGCTTTATAACATACTATTTACAATCTACAACCCGTTGTTTTTAATACACTGCTCCAATGACAATAAGATATTGCAGACGCCATAGTCGAATCACCGGACTAGAGACTAGAAAGCACGAACCACTCTACACATAATAATGTTCCTTATGCCACCGAACGCTAAAATTAATGGCTTTGTTAAACCAAGCCGTTTAGATCTAATACACATATGTTAACATAAAAGGAATCGGTTCATCCTCGCCAAAATGTTATTGTGGATATCCCAGGTTCCTATGGCAACACACGTGAGGACCAATAGGATCACTTCCAAACGCGATCAACCTCCTGTTAAAAAACACCGGAAACACAACTTTGTTTCCGGGTCGGCACGAACAGCGCGTACACAGAGGACGCCAGTAACGGACGCAGAAGGTAGCAATATCGGAGAAGCGAGATTGCCAAAACCGCAAGTATCTTGCTGCTCATTGTTTTGACTTTAGCTCTTTCTCTCTGTAGTCCGCCTGGAGCTCGGCCACCCGATTGAAGCGCGTTAGTTACACGCGCAAGGTAAAAAAAGCTTCCCTATTTTGTCACGTATGGACCACAATTTATTAGTTATGTACACGACTTATAGCCCGTTTGATCCCGAAATAATGAGTATAAAAGAGCACCATTGGCGTCAGATTCATCTATATGTTTTTACCGTTATTTAGCATAAACAATGGTATATATGCTGACCCACCGGGTAATGAGCGTAATATGACACACACGTTATCACGCATTGCCTTTAAATGTTGAAGATATAAAGATGATCCTCTGGTACTACCTCACACCTTGATATAGGTTTACAAAACATGCATGCATCACCAACTCAAAGCATGCTATAGCCCTCTGCATGATTTTGGAGAGATAAAGAGAGAGTTGACATTGCCATTGATACGTGTTGGTCTATGAAGTATTGCCATTTTCCAGTTGTTATGTAGTCTATCATTAAATAGACTGTGTCAAGCAGATTTCTGCTCAGTGTTTCCCCTCGTACCCCCATCGCTTGTATGTTGAAAACCATTTGTGTTTATTTTCTCCACAGGTACTCTGAGACCTCCAATACAAAGAAGTAGGTTGATAATTTCCCTATTTCTCACCACTATTTTGAGAGCACTTCATATATAATCTTCTTTCACACTATTCACCTAATGGTCCCGATGAACGCCCGTAAGTCCTAATTAAGGCCATTGAGGCAGAAACATGTCGACCAATTTTAAAACCCCCTCACTAGTTCTGATTGATACTCTGAGTGCATCCATTACTCCTAATCAGTTCATGAAATGCACTACTCAAGAGTTTACCAGACCCGAACCCAGACTTAATAAAATTTCCTCTTATCTGGTTTTCCTGGCTTTTTAAATACCCCCTCCTCACTGGCTCACTACTGTATCAACCTTGGGTAAGAACCTCCTGGCGGAAGCTGCATAACCTGATCGACCTGATGATTATGCACACACGTGATTAGACAGCGGAGAACCAAGATATACCGCTAAGTTACCACCATACCCATCACGTGCATGAGGGTCTTTTAATTGGGACACCCCACGTTTTTCCTGCATACCTAAGGTTGTGCAGGACAAGTGATCCTTCCCCTTTTGATTAGCATATTGGCCTTAACAAACCAAGTTGTATCACACAGAGCCAATGCTCATGGTAATTTTTAAACTCCAGGTTGTGAAACAAACAGGCCGCTGTAGTGGGCAAAATTGTAGACTCTCTAGATTTCAGTCTCTACTTATTCTGAAGGCGAAAGTGGACCTCGTCTTCACATGAAGTATTGTTACCACATGTGCTAAAGTCAAACGCAAATCTGGGTTAGATTGTTTTCTGGTCACATTTTATACAACTTATAAAAGCAACCACATTAAAAAATAATCTCTTCCATCAGGCCAACGCTAATTAAAGCTGGCATCAAAGAAAGGAGGAAGGTCTCACTAACAACAATCCACAAAGTATTCAAAAGTAAGCGCTATCTACCAGCATAAACAAATACTATTTCAGAAGTTCTCAAGGAAAATTTCCACAGCAAATCTTCATGAATGGAAAGGCAGCCAGCAAGTGGATCAACTTAGACATGGCCAACGTGAAGATAGTTGGCCAGAAACTGGGACAATGGAGAAAATCCCAATTAGCTACGCACAGGTTTGTAAACTCAAATAAATGAGTACCAGAGAACAGCACAAAAGGTTAGTAAAGAGCGTTCTGCAACTTATTTTTTATCATTCACATGTCAAATGAGGACGCTGTTTCAAATTATTCAGACAAGTAACTAAGCCACAGGTTTTAGACGAGTCCCTATCATGTCGGATCACTACTGTGTGGACCTGATGTCCAGCTTTCAAAAATTCATAAGTCTATATCACTGAAAGTTCAGAATTCCCAACATGCAACCTGATCACACTACTATAATCCTTACTTGGTTCCACCTTCTTCCGCAGAGAGCCTTGAGAAAATGCTCTAGCAGCTGATAAACTGAAAGCAGCAAGATAGCAGCTGATAAACTGAAAGGTGCAAGATTGCCTCCTGAGCCGAGCTCTGCTGCTACAATAAAGGAACACTAGGCCTCCCAGAATGAGGAGCTAAATTCAGTACCCAGAAGGAATGAGGCAAGCTGAACAGTCTTCGTCTCAAATACTTACAGGTCACTTTTATACATGATACGCTTAATCTGAGACCAAGCACTTGAAACCCGATCGCCCATCTAGTCTGAATTTCTAGAAGCACTGAGAGAGGTCAATCAGGAGGTTTGGCACTCAAGTGTGGAACTAGTTGCTATCAGACCTTATGAATTTTTCTAACCTACTTTTGTAAAAATAAATAAATTAATAAAAATCTGAAAATACATCTATTCAAAGAGGTTTTTCCATCCTTTCTTTGAAGCTCCCTGGTCCACATCTGATCTGTTCTTTAAGGTCCTATTCTTAATAGACACAGACTTAAAGTGCACATAGCGACCATCGACTAAGACCTCAATTGAATAACCTGTGAGTGATACAGAGATACTACTTACTAGGGTAAGTCTTTGTGGGGTACGGGAAGCTTCCTCTATTCCCCAAAAGAGCCTTAAAGAGGTTTCAGAACAAGCCTGCATTTGAAGGGGAAAAAAAATACCACTAAAACAAAATAATTAAATAGAACACATGGGGCGGGGAGGGGAATTAACCGCAGGCAATCAAACTCTTGGCAGAAAGAAATGCTGAAGAACAGGATACATGTGGGAATCTCACCAGAATCAAACACAACACGCCTGGTTCATGTGGCAGTCTTCAAACAATGCAGACCGTGGCCTACCACACAGAAAAGGTGGCCCTAGAAGGATAGCAGGACATCCAAGCAATTTAGGAAGAAAAAGTAGGATTTATTAAATATTTGGCCAGCCATTTCAGATTTTAAAAAGTGCTATTTTGCAAAAAAGCTGTTCCATAATAAAGCATTAAACAATTAAGCAGGAGTTCAAATGTATACCAGCAAACAGATGGGAGCCCCAGAATATCTATTGCTAAGTAAATCCTATTTACCCTGGGTTGCATTTCACGCTGTGATATCATATCTGGAACAAGTCACTTTCCCCCCATCTGCGCAGAACATCTGTTCTCGCGTGCTCCAGAGGTTAGGTGGGGGTTGCGGGGGGATGCTGCGGAGGCCACTGCCGGAGCATGATGTCATACCAGCAGAGCCAACGGTAGCTGCTACATTTAACAAGTTTATTGCAGACCTACTGTGGAATAGAAGTTAATTCCCCAGGACCTGATATTGGGCCTACTTCTTCACAATCGCCACTCCATCCAGACCCTTTCACAGCAACTGGAAGAAAACAACCCATGTAGCTCAATACTAAAGACAAGAGAAGAATCTACAGGGAGCCACAAGGTAAAGACTGAAAATACTCTATACAAAATAAACATTAAGTGAACAATTTCCACAGGTCCCCCAATAAATGTATTGGTCATTTATACAGCTCATAATCTGTCATGGTATGGCGTTGCAGCACTTCTGGCTGCCACAACAGCACATCTTTGAACAAGCTACCAAACTCAAATGCCAGGTAATGGACACACGTACCGAACAAGAAGACACACACATGGCCTGGTACAGCCCCCTGTGTCATCCTTGGTTATTTGCAGGTTTGAAGCGAAGGAAAGGCCTTGATTCTACTGCAAGCACAACACAAACTGGACCAGACACCAGCCTTATATGGAAACCTCGAAACACTTTAGGAAGTCAGCCATGACCACTTTAAGAATCACTAAACTGTTATTCTGGCTAGCCTTTGGGATCCAGTGCTTGGGGGCATGCAACATGAATACAAGAGACAAAGGATACACACTCTGGTCTTGCCCTCTACAAATACAGCTAAGAAGCTAGAGTCAGATTGCAAATGAACCAGAAGGTAGAACCCCGAGTTGCTGGGAATATATTCCACCAGCGGTCAAAGGAACGAGCACTTGTATTCCTGATTTAGTTCCTGATGAGATAACCGGTATGGCCATAGTTCAAGAGTGGGAGTGTCATTATTCAAAGGTTACCTGGATAAAGTCATTATTCAAAGGTTACCTGGATAAGGTATACACCGGCCTCTCAACAAAAATAATGCAAATAAAAATATCCTATGTAAATTTAACCCCAACAAAAAAAAATCATCTTCAACTTCTGGGTGTTTTAATGCTCAAGGAGGGTGGGAACAGTTAATGTACACTTGTTGACACACATTTCAAAGCCATTCTGGATCTGTGAGCTTGAAATAACATTCTGTAGGTCTCTGGAGTACAGAAACTGCTTTGTCAGAATAGAAACAGCAGTCCCAGCTGAAGCAGAGCTGGCATGCCTAGTAGTGGACCCCCACCATACAAACTATAAAGGTTGCTAAATTCATTCCTTTATTTTCTTGGTTTATTTTTAATGGGGTGTCCTTACCTGAGGTATTTTAACATGGATCTAGTTCAGAAAGAGGTAGGTCTTTGGGGTGCAAGATCTTACTACTCAAACATGGCAGCTGCAGCCTACTCTTAGCGCATTTGCATGCCATTGCATAGAGCCGGGTGTCTGGATTAGTGCAGCTCATTAACTTTGAAATGAAGCAATAATCTTACGTCTCGAGAACACAACAGTTAGTAGCATGCAACCGGTGACTTCCCTCACCGAAAGAGCAACTTAGTACTGAAGAAAAAAAAATACACAGTTTCTAAGGTAAAGGCAGAAATAGATAGATGACCCGACCCTGAGGAGGACAATGGATGGAGGAAGGCCGAATGGTTTCAAAAAGGGTGTCGAGATGTTGTCCACTTCAAGTTAGACCATGTACACATTTGTCCATCATGAAAGTCTTTCCTTGATCGCAGAGTAAAATGGTGCCTGCAGTAGGAGCAATTTGAAGGAGTACCTTCTTCACGTGGTATTGCGCAATACGATGATGAGATTCTTAGGAAAACTGGTGGAGGTGGATACAATATCTCTAAATAATATTAAAATTTTGGTCAGGGAATAGTGAGAAGTTGTATGGAGAAGAAAAAAGCATCCATGACATGGTGATGCCCATGGATAGAGTGATGAATACCTAGGGAGACTGTAGGCGCTTGAATAAAGTACAGGAGAACTGAAGCAAGTTCATACCAGATGGAAGGTCCAGTACAATGAGGGTGTATAGGTTATCTAGAACATCTGAACCAACGAGGTAGGTCAGTTATGCTGGTTAGAGAATAAAGGAGATCAGGATTTCACCAAAACCAAGGACAGGTTTATTATATAGGTTCTGCCTATCTCTGAAAGAAAAAATATATATTTACGGTCCAGGTTTAGGGATATGAAATCCTTTCCTCTAACCACTGGATCAATAGGTGAAAGGGTGGATCTATATTTCCACAAATATACAGAGGGCTCTAAAAAGTACTTAAACATTTCAATGGAACAGGAGATCACCCACCTCAGGAACTGCCTGGAATCTAGGACTCACAATACCCCATTGCTTTCTAAACATTAATCTGCAATCTTTTCCGAAGAGAATCTTAAGTCCTCCCACACTTAGTACCGTCTCAAAATAAATACTCAGACTTGAATAATACCCATGGTATCACTCAATGGAGAGCCTTTGGCTTCGAGCTACACAGCAAACCCCACATGGGCATGCACATCAAACTATACTAATAAAAACACAACACTAACTGTTTGCTTGGAGATAAAAGACTTCATCCAAGACTCTACCCTTCATATGGTTTATAGAGCCACTTGTGACTCAAACATGTACCTCTTCAAGCTTTCTGTACATGCAAACCTCTCTCCAACAATCTTTAATCAAAACTCAAACCGATTAAAGTAGTGCGACATGCGAGCACAGTGTTTATAGTAGAAACTTTCCTTTGAACCACAGGACACCAGCCTTAAACTTCCTAAGTTGAGCCTTTCACCTAAAGAAACACACTCCATCTTTAAAGTACAGATACTTGGCTGGCAAACTTTGAGTTGCAGGAGAACTCGCACACTGCGAAGAAAGGGTGGCCTTTATGACTCAATGCGGTTCCTTACAGTCGGCTAAGAGAGGCTTTGACGGGCTGCATGCGTCTATGGCATCTGCCACTTCTATTTTTACATCCTCCGTTGTCTAGATTTCCTTTTGTTACGAATGCTCCAAAGCCCTCAAGGCTACTTCTTGAGTCGATAGACAGATGTCAGCAAGAACTCAATTTACTGTGCCATTGTGCCCACTTTATTGAGAATGCTCTAAGAAAGACTATGTGATGCAAAAGGCTACATTTAAAAAATGAATTCCTATGCGTGAAGGCAAGTTCAGAGGAGGGAAGAAGAAAAGATGAGAAGATCAAGACAGGCAGAGCAGATGTGTCCCATATAACGTACCCAAAGATCAGAATTGCAACTTGCAGATTGAAAGTGTTGTATTGAGCTCAAGTGGATGTTTCCTACATCTACTCTTCTGACAATTAAGGGCGTGTCGACGGACGCAAATAGTGGAGCGCAAAGTAAAGTTAATGTATGTGGGTTTTTTGCCATTTGTATAGAGGCTGGATGATCCTCCCTTAGTGCAGTAAAGATCAAATTACTTTTCTATACAGGGCATCACCAAAAATATCCCTACCTTGCCCGAGCAGCCCTATGATTTTGGTAACCAACATGCAACTGGTGGTAACAGACTGTACTAGTGCCACACAGGTCTAGTCTCTACGCACACCTGACTAGGACCCAAGTGATGATACACAAATATGAAGAATAGTATCTACAAATAAATGGCCACAGGATGGAGTCAACAGACATATTGGCTAGATGCACTAATTAAGGTAGAAACAACTAAACTCCTATTTAGTGCTAAATGTTTGATGTTTCTTTCACTCTACTCTATAGAAAAAGCTTCGCCAACAACTACCGAAGTCAAGAGTCTTGAGCCGACAAAGAGTTTCAACAGTACAGGTTGGTGATGACCGCTGAGGAAGTTGGCATCATGAAGCCACCCGTAATGGCTTATGTTTAAAAATGGCATGTCAGCAGTCCAAGACGTAATCGAAATCTGGGTCTGAAATGTACTGGTATCAGATGGTACGATAAGGCAAGATGAGTCCAGCCTTGGGGTTCCCCAAGATTTAAATACGTTAAGATGAGAAATCACACATTTTAATATTGCAACTTAATTAAACATGTACAGTCCCGCCCTAGTCGTGAGAGACCAATTGTGTGGTAGAAGCCACGCCAGCGACCCCTTGTTGCACTACAAGGTAAAACCTCCCTCTGACCGAGATCCAGCAGACGCCTTCACTCCTGCTCTTCAGGAAGGCAGTGAAGACTCTCCTCTTCAAACAACCGTTCACCCACAAGAAATCTCTCCAGATGATGTAATCCAGGTGGTAACTGCCCTTGTTCATCCAGCATCCTCCCCTTCGTCGTAACCCTCCTCGCTGCCAGTGCACTCTACCCCACCTTTGTACAGCACTGCGCTGGTCTGCCACTAGGTTGGGGCCATGTAAATCGCTATATATACACGTAGGCTGACAAAGGAGGAAAGAACAATGACATCTGTAAAAGTGCATGATGAGGAGCTTTTTCCAGGTTTTGCATATTTTAGAACTGAGACAATTTACAGATGAGCGATCATGAAAAATCCATCCTTGGGTAGCACTCAAGACAGGCCTCTGAAAATAGGCGATTTCTCTGCGGGTCTTCTCGGAAGCAGACAACACAAGGCATTACTTGTTTGTGCAACGGTTCATCTGGCACACTGGAAATGAGACTTTTGGGTTTTCTCGCTTGGGTACTTTTTAGTGAGCTGATCAAAAAGGGAGGATGTACAGGATGGGCTGTTTCAGGTGGTAATTATGGATAGCACAAGATTATATGACCAAGGGAAAGATGCACCATAATAACACAGACTCAATGTGTCTTAAGCAGACTCTACTGCTTGGCCAAGTACTGCCAGGTGTCCTGACATTCAGATGCTTAGCCCGGTCGCACACATCTCTTTCGACATGAAGGGGTGCAACCTCGGAGTGGACTTTGTCTCGACCATCACACCCCAGATCAACACAGTTACCAGAAACAGAATACAGGAGCTATGGTGCCTGCAAGTGACTGTCCATTCTTTACAAGTTTGTCCAGCCCATGAGCTGTACTGGCTTGACTGCTGCAAGGTCATCTACATAGGACTTCCTGCCTAATCGCTACACAAACTCCAAAGGGCCGAGAACCACCAGTTTCACGCGGTCACAAGAAGAAAATAGGCTGACTAAAATAAGCCAACTACAACATTCCACGAAATTAAACAGTGGTTTTCACTGAATAAAATTGCACTGAAGACAAATCTCTGCAGGGCCACAGTACCTGCTTCCTCCTCATGTTGTTCCAACAGTACCAGCCAACACGAAGGATGCTTGTATTCTGGTTGCAGTCCATCCACTGAAGTACAGGCATTTTCAAGACGTGCTTCACTTAACTGACCACAGACCGTTGGAAAATGTGTACCAATCACCCTACAGTCGAAGACATAATGACTGGAAGACCCCAACAGAATACGAATTTCTTTAATATTGTCTTACTGACGTCGCCAGCTTCTAAATTCTTCTCTCATGTCTCCAATGGGGGGGAAGTACAAATGCTAGAGCAAAGTTGTAAAATTATTATTAAAAATATTATTTCTGAAATATTTTAGTAACCAAGCACTCAACACTTATTCGAGCACTTAAGACGTCAGCCAATAGAAGCACCTGAATGACACCCAGCTGCCAGGCCTTAATGTAGTGTAGGCAAGGCTTCCGGTGACAAATCTGCCACCACTTCACTCCAATGATGCTTACAATAAGAACATTCTCTTTACGCTGAGAAATGGACTACCATGCCTACCAGTGGAATTAAATAACCTGCAGTCATTCAGTACACACACGTACACACTGCACAATACACCCATCGTACAAGATTAGACAAGTCGTCTTTGTACCATCAACCTGATGTACAACATTACCACACAACACACCGGGCAACCGTTTCTTTAGTAATCTGACTCAATGAGCCTAGTGTCTGGTCAATGGGATGTCAAGATCGATGCAGGCTATGTGGATCCCTGAAGAACCATACCCTTACAAATCATAGACGTGCTCTGTGCAAATACAGTTGTTTATTAATTTATAATCGGTATTAGTAAATCGCAGGCTTTTCTGTCTGCACAGAACAGTGCCTTTGGAAGTAAAAAGAGGAATGAACATGTTTGCAGAGGTAGGCGAGAAACTATATAGGAACAAAATGGCAAAATTAACATAATTATAGCAACAATGCCGGCAGCAGAGAATGTGAGAAACAGCGTACGAGAAAGGATTAGTCTTTGAGGTGGCCATGGAAAAGAAGATATAACATTAGAGAATTGAATAGGAGCCTCTTTGAAAGGAGAAAACCACAGGGCCAAAAGTAAGCAAACGAGGACCTCTACAAAAAGAAAAGAAAGACAAAAGAAGCGATAAGCAAGTTGTGACATACACTTTACAGCTGGACTCCGATTTGAGTAAGACTGAAACTCAATGGTCACGGGCACAGCAACTTAAGATTGAGAAAAATATTGTAAGAAAAGCCTCTCTAAGTAAACACACTTATCAATGTGGAGAATGACACAATGCGGCCCACTATGAGTCAGGTGTAGACAACACCTGACTCATAGTGGGTCTGACTCATAGGGGTCTCCAACCTTTTCTGAAGTGAGAGCTAATTCTGCTCAAGGAAAGTCCTGCTGAGCTACTAGCATATTTTATCACTGTCAAATGCTGATGATATGTATTAACATTACACTATGACCACCCTAAGGACAATAATCAGTAGTAACCACCCAAAAATTCAGAGTGAAGTTATCAGCTGAATGCTAGGAAAACGTTTATCAATAATAACTGCTTGTAATCAAGTAAAATTCAAATCATCACATGCTGTGTGCCACAAAGGGTATTACCACAGCAGTAAGTCCCCGCAACTCAAATTGAATTATCATTCAGCTAACAACTTTAAAGGTGTTTTAGAATTGCAATATTTTGTCGTCATTAGCATATTAGTTTTTGAAAATACACATATTTTTCTATCAAAATCCCTTTCCACTATGAGCAATCAAACTCACATTTCCAGAAGAAAAACCTTTTCTGAAAAAGCAATTTTTTCCTTTAAAAATCAAATCAGTCATTGTTAGAAAATACACAGTTCCTAAACATCAGCGTTTTGTTTTCATTGAGTACCGCCATGTAAAAATGCCTCTCATGGACAAATTATGCTTCAAATACCCAGATATTGGAATCAAAGGACATGCTTCCTCACCATAACACTAAGAATGCCTCTGGTATGCCAATAATGCCAACCATTAAACCAGGGCTACCACTGTGCCACGCCTGGATGCCCAACATACATCAGTTATGGCCATTGTTATGGGAGAAGCAGTTGCCACTCTGTCAGGAATGGCTAAAAACAGGCCAATCAGGCTGTTAATATGTCAGTGATGGCAGCAAGTATGTAATTACTAGACTTGTATGCCCAAAATAGTCAAGGAAGAATATTATGGCTGTGGCAGAATTATACCATGAATGGGCACAATTGCGTCAGAGATAATACTCTTATGATGGAGACCAGCATACATAGTTGGCAGCCCTTGACACTAGGAGTAGCTTTAAGGAACCATCACTGTTTATTAGGGAAGGACACAATGTCACACACCCACACAAAAATGAATGGGATGCTTTTAATTTTCTCTGCCCTGGATGCATACTCTCTTCTCCTCAGCTCTTTGGTTGAACATGCTACCTACTAGCACATTTTCACTCTAGTTCTTGCAGACACACCCTTTGGTGGGTCAGCCCTGGGTACTGCTGCTACTATTGTTTGATGTTACACACAGTGTGACTGATCGAGCAGGGCGGATAACATGGCCATTCTCTTTCTTAGGTATATTTAAAGAGGTTAAAGATGGTTCATACGGCAGACCGATATGGAGACGCTGCAGCTTTCACATGCTTCAACACCCTCCGCATACTCAGCAAGACCTACAAATGGACCCCCCCCCCCCGAATCCAGGAAGACCGTCACCCGTGCACTCATCACCAGCAGGCTGGACTACGGGAACGCCCTCTATGCCGGAATCAACAAATCTCTACTCCACAAACTTCAGAATGTCCAGAACGCCACAGCCAGACTCATCCTCAGCATCACACGACAAGACCACAATACCCAGCATATACGAGCAATCCACTGGCTCCCCGTCGAAAAAAGAGTGACCTTCAAGCTGCTTACACACACCTATAAAGCCCTCCACAACACCGGACCCCAATACCTCAACGAAAGAATCTCCTTCTACACCCCCAGAAGAAACCTTCGCTCCGCTGACCAGGCCTTGGCTGAAATCGCCTGCATCCACAGCCCCAGAACAGGAGGCACACCCTTCTCCTACATCATGGCCAAGACCTGGAATGAACTCCCCCTCAGCATCAGATGAAGCCCCAAACTGAAAGCATTCAGGAAGAGCCACAAGACCTGGCTTTTCGAAAGACCTGGCTTTTCGAATGACCTGAGCTGCCCAAATCCCCCCCCCCCCCACACACTCCCCCAGCGCCTTGAGACCCTCACAGGTGAGTAGTGCGCTCTATTCATCCCTGATTGATTGATAGGCCACCACAGTGTGTGCTTGAGTGTTATCAACAGGCCCTGCCATTGGTTTGGCTGTCTGTAACTCGTAAGGATAGTGAAATGAGCAGTGCTGCCTTCTTTAATATACACAGAATCTCTGAGATTGGCTTGGTTTGGCTTCACCTCTGAGAGCTACTTTGAGGGTGCTGGTGAGCTACCAGTAGCTCCCGAGCTACTGGTTGGAGACACCTGGGTGTAGTGATATCCCTGGACAGAATATCACCCTGCCAAATTACAGGTTTTACCCGGAGCAGGCTACAGATGATAAAGCAAACGCATCTCTGCACACATTTTCCTCCTATTTGAAGAAGCAGGAACATAGACATAGAAACAATTCTGGAATTCGAAGCCACTTGTGGCCTTCACCCTGGTAAATTCAAATCCTTCATGTTGACTCCCATACTGTGGCTGAAAACGTGTGATGCCCGGCAACTATGAAGGGGTGGGAATTAGGGGGGGATATTCTGGCTAAAACCGATAACTCCGGTCCTAGTACCTGCTCATCTAATTACTCTGTATTGAGGACCTAAGATCATAAGTAAAAATTTAGAGGTGGGCGGCTTTGAGCCATTTTCAGAAGTTGGATCTTTGAAGAATCTTCGAGAACTCTGAAAAATGTCTGGTTTGACAGTCGGTTGAGCATTCTAAAGTTCAACAGTATGGGAAATTACTTTAGACCCAGAAAGTTAAGGTTCATAACAACATGTAAAAGGGCCTGGTTAAGGTTAAAAAAGATGCTGAAAGATCACATCATTATCTTAATAGAATACTGTTGGGAGGTTGTATCCTCATCCTCCATTTGGGACCTCTAGTATTTTATGATCAATGAAGCATGGATCTCAAGGATGATCATTCAACAATATGCACAGATAAGGGAACAGGACTCAGGATCCAACAGAACAACACTGTGAACTGTTCACAGGAGTAGATATTGGACACTGTCCCTTGAGCTAAAAGCTATACATGATCTGCCTCCCAAGGAGGGGACTCCCAAGTTGGATGCCTACTTTTACGAACAAAAGGCAGACTCATCCGAGAGCATCTTTGCCCTGTTCGGTGCAATTGGAACATTTCATACAAGGGTAACTATTTTTGGTTTGATTCAAGTACTGTGGGACTTACAGCCTTATCAAGGTTATGGTTTCTGCTGATAGACAGTGGTATTTGCATGAGTGCAGCCAATAACCTCCCTCCCCCTTAAATGGCAAGTCAAGCCCAATGCAACTCAAAAACATATGGTGTTCTTCTCTCACGCAACAAGATGTTTTGCGAAAAGGAGAGCCATGATCAATATGTTGTCTTCTTACCAGAACATGCCTTATGTTCTGTTCTGTGATTAAATCTACTAAAGCCAGCAAAACTCTCCTCATTGCTCACAGAGCAGGGATTGGACTTGGTAAGCAGTGGCGTTCATACTCTTAATGGAAGTCTTGGAATCTCGCTCTAAAGGCATGCATGCGCTAAAACAAGGGAGATGCCTGCCTTCTGTGGTAAATCCAGGAATGTATTTTTAATTTGAGGAGCAAAACCTATTTCAATCAAATAGACAAAACATTCGCCAACAAACTTCCCCATGTCCGACTAACAAGAAGGAAAAAAACTGTTGTGGTGGGCACAAGTGGATATGCAATTTTACAACCTAAAATTACAGCATGTTTTCATAATAGCAGTTTCCAGCTTTTTATTCTACGCGGCAAGCTCCCCAACTAAGTCAGTGAAAGTCTGAACCCTGTTTCAGAGGTTAACTTGCATATATTTTAGAGTTAATAACATAGCAAGAACCTAGTTCCAGAGAAACAAAGGGCTGTGCAAGGAAAAAAGGAACATAGGAACAACACTCAGGATGAAACAATTTGCAATTGTGTGAATTAGTAGGAGAGGGGAAGAGTCAGAGGTTGTAGCACAGAGGAGTTGGTTGAAGGAGGACGTAACTTTTTTTAAATACTGGGCTTAAAAGTACAATTGTCTCCTAAAACGCATAGATTGATATGCTGCAGCAGGGACAGCCTGACTGTATTGTAAGTAACACACAGCTCCCATACAAAACAAAATAACCTAAGACTCAATGCTGCAGCTGCATCCCTGCAATACAATCTAAGAATACTCCCTCATGACCTATATTTCTTTTTTCTGATTCAACATGAATTCAGCATGGGCTGAACATAAACTTAGACAAAAACAGATTCCAAAAACACACACATATTTATAAATCTTAACATGGTTTGTTTATTTTCTTTCTTATATCAAAATTATTTTTAAACTATCTTTTACCAATTTTACATATAAAATTAATATTGTAGGCATATACACATGACTTTACAATATAATGACATCATATGACAACAACAACACACATTCCAACAAGCTCTCATACATGCATACCTCTTCAGCTACACTCATACCACATTCACAACTACATAATTGACCAATGCTATTCAGATCCTGCTATATGCAGTAGCTTTAAATGGTCGTGGTGACAAAAAACAAACGTATGTCTCCCACTTTCCAGATATATGTAGTTAAGAATGTGGTATGAGTGTAGCTGAAGAGGTATGCATGTATGAGAGCTTGTTGGAATGTTGTTTTTTGTTTCTTTACCTGGGGGTGCATGATGTTTACATATGCTAATGTCATTATATTGTAAAGTCATGTGTATATGCCTACAATAATAATTGTATATGTAATAACGGTAAGAGATATTATAAAACCAATTTTGATAAAAGAAAATAAACAAACAACGTTAAGATTTATAAATATGTGGATTCTGTTTTTGTCTAAACTTATGTTCAGCCCATGCTAAATACATGTTAAATCAGAAAAAAGAAATATAGGTCATGAGGGAATATTCTTAGATTGTATTGTTGCTTTTCCCCTCTTCACTCCGCCCTTAACATTTTCTCTAGAGGGAGTCCCCTTATTTTGCATAGCAGCCGCATCCCTGGCCTGAAATACAAATCAAAGTTCTGGGGCTCCAGCTCACTTGCCCTACACTAGGAACCAGGAGGTAACATTGAACTCTATAAACCACTTGCACACCAGGCTTTAATTTTCAAACTCAGATCCCACCTGCACTACCGACGTGAGAAAAAAATGATGGTTTCAAGTATGAGGGCAAGTTAAAAAAAATATATAGCACAGCTAAAAGCCGAATGGGCTTTGTCATTAAGGTGTGTCCAAACTCGAACATTATTCATTGTTTCCATTTACATGGCTTTTTCCATCTTTTAGCTCGCTTTCCATGAAACCTGGTGTCTACAACTAGAGGATACATGTCTGACTTACCTGAAGGAGTTCGCCTCTTTTGAGTCCTTCCGATACTTCAGCAAAAGACATGTAGGGCTCAAAAATTGTCTTCTTCCGGCCTTTGCTTGGCTTATTACGATTTTTCTTTTTATCAATTGGTGTCGACGTTGCCCCATTAAATCCAGCTGCAAAATACAATTTGTACAAAGTGTCTTAGACAACTGAATGTGATTTTATTCGATATGTCAAACATGTATCTATATATTTCTCATCTTGGAGTAACTCAACACTTCCCCTCACAGTGAAGTCATGGAGATTCTGGAGTTCTTCCTATGGTGGGTTTATTATTCTGGCTTCCTGGTCATAGGGATGCCTTCCCACCACGTGCGCAATACCTCAGCTCCTTCATTTCTTTGCCCTGCATGCTGTCCATGGTTTGTGCTCTGGGTACTTTCATCCTCCTTTACTGCGCCAAATACCCCTTTCTGACAGGACTCCCATTTGGAGCCACCCAAATGATCACAGGAGCCTCTGTCTTTTTATGGGTGGCTCCTTGGTCTCTGGGTATGCACCTTTGCGCACCACCTTATAAATGCATCTTCAGTTCACACTCAAAGAAACAAGCCATTATTTGCACCACATTTTAACCAATTTCATCCCACTCACGTCTGCATTAGAGTTTTTTATTTTCTTGCTTTTTTCACCCCATTTTCATAATCAATTTCAAGACTTACAAATTGGTTAAACCCCACAGAAAAATCATGTCGCCTGACCCCTTGATATATGCTTCAAAGACTTGCCAGTGTCCCACCTCCCTCTGCTCTGATACGTTGATGCTAATTTCAGATGTCCACTTTCTTGTACTTTTTGTTGGACCTTCAAATTGTCTTTGTCCAGGTCATGAAAAAGGTACAATCTTTTCTCCACTACCTGAGGGTCGTCCACGGTTATCTATTGCACTGGACAAATATACAGATCCATCGTCATCTCTCTCAAGTGAGTTTAAGAGAGGAGAGAACCAGACCACAGTATTCAATCCACTGCATGACTGCATGTTGCGGCCTTTAGCCATGTGTCATAGCACTGGGTGTTACTGCGCCCAATCTGACACCACAAGTAGAAACCACAGGACACACAGGCAGAGTGCAACTACATAATGCTCAGATTGTGTTGGTAGGAATGGTATTGAATGGGATTTGAAGATGTGACATGGATGAAGTTAGTGCCACAGAAAACATACAATGAGGTGGGCAGAATTATTAGGTAGAGGTTGCATATTCTTTGCTTTAGGGCTCTCAACTGTGCAATTTGAGACTTATGTTTCAATACTAATTTACATTGCCCAGGTTTCAGTCAAGGGAAATATTTTGTTGCGTCTCTGCTGTAAACAAAGATTAAAGAAAAAGGCAAGTGAATGGTGCCACAACTGCAAAATGGTGTCAAAAGTGAAAAATTTAACAAAACCCTCGTATAGTGGGAAGGGTAGGTCCTTACACTGGGCTAACATTTCTCTCAGGCTGTGATAGTTCGAGATGAAAAAACTGGTACACACTTCACTAAGCACTTTCACATTTGTTTGTTTCTCCATCATTACCTACCAAAACAACTTCAGGGTTAAGTACTGACTAACTATTAAAAACAGAGATAATGTATGGTACTGGAGAAATGCAGACCACAATTTTTTAATGGTACCACAATCAAATACCTCAAAGCTTCAAGGGGGTTACTGTGCACACCCTTAAAGCATGTTAGATGTGCATTTTGAGCACACCTTTTCATAGTTAACTGTACTGATTTAATACTATGGATAAATGAAGCAGTGGTGTGCCTAACTTGGGGTAGAGAAGAAGTGGGAAAGTGGCACAGCTTGATATTACTTGTGTCAAACCATGTTTTCAATTCTTAAATTACTAATGTTCGACACGAAATATATCGCACCCTGCCTGGTTCCCTAGGACTGTAAATCAACATGTTTACAATATTACATTAAGATTATGTCAAAGGAAAAAAAGCTTTGCAACATCAGGAATATTTGCAATATACCTTCCATTGTTCTATACTTTCCATTATAATAGGGTATGTTGAAGTTTGATATTTCAAACACTCTTATGTTCCTTATAATCCTAATGCAAGAGTGAAGGCCGACTTGAGACAACATACGTTGTTATTGCGTTTCATCACTAGGATACAGAGCCAGACCTGACTGACGGTCAACTGAGAGCTGTTCAAATGTTGCTAGAAAAATATGAAGATAATTTATGCCTAAATGAAAACCACAATTGAGGCAAACTGGGTTCACTATGTGTCCTTGGTGCAGCTTACTGAGCAAGTTTCAAAGTTCTCACCAAGTTGTAGAGAAGGGGACAAAGAATAACAAAACTCATGATGTGCCCCAACGCATGGCATTACGGCTTGTTTTAAGGCCAGTTATAGTTGCAAAATACTACATTTTGGTCATTGGACAGTGAAACTGGGAATTGGAGTGACAAGGTACTTCTAATATCTTTGAACTGAATTTAAGTTTTCGCCAACTAACGGGAGCATAGCATTACGCTCCTCCCCTGTCAAGGGTGCATCTCTCAATAATGATATTCTCTTTTCCTCTCCACCATCCCTTCTCTAACCCACTCCCTTCTTCAGTCTTAACAATTTCCTAGTTTATCCCAGACTATCTCTAGTCTCTGTAACTCCCTTGCTATAATCACTACTCTTTTGAAACCAGTGTGAAGCCTTCCTCTAAGTGCCAACCAGCCTACTACCAGCCTTCAAGATAATTACTGATGTCACACTAGAGACAAGGAAGGAAACTAGGAGCTACAGAGAAACTGCACTTCCCTCAGACCAGTCATGGCACTGCAGAATGGCAGATTGGTCCTGCATATCAGGGTTCTTCGTCTTGAATACTCCATGCCTTGAGAGCAACAAACAAAGGATGTTTCCTGTTTAATAGTTGATAAGGTCTTCAGACTACCCAGAGCTGGTTGTCCAATTGGTGCCTGTCACAACAAAGCAAACAGAAAAAGATGATGAACGGAGCGCTGAAACCTTTCAGACACTCACCCCAGTCACAGATCTGGTTTGAATCTATCATTGTTCTTTGGCTCACTTCGCCACCCCAGTTTAGACCCAGATATATGCAAATCAGTCTTGACCCTGTGCCTCATGGCAACAGTCCAGCCTGAATTGCCAAGCCAGGTCTTCCCTGGACCGGAAACAAGCATCCTGGGTATGCCCAGGCATGGGTCCCTTGCTCACTTTCCCACTGGATTCAACCTAGCCTGGCTGATGATGGGTGTTACCCCAAATCCGGTCTCAGGACGCTAGTTTCCGGTCGAGGGAAGACCTTGTTTGGCAGTTCGGGCTGGACCAACTTCTCTTTGTGTTTGCCTTGGTGCATTTCTAACAACAAGATAACCCTACATTTATCAGATTCAAGTTGGCAGAATGTCTTCATATCTGGTTCCACCATGACATATAAGCATCCAGCATTCTGCAGACAAATAATGTAGTTGGGAATCACTGCGCTCACAACATCACTCCATTTCATGTGGCAACGCAAAACATTCAAACAACTCAGATATTCCATATAGTTGAACACAGCTGTACTCAAAACTCACTAACCATAGCCTCAAACATTCAGATCCTCCAAATTAATACATTATGTGCAAAAATACAGACCATGACATCACGACTCAGAGGTTCCATACACTTTGACCTCATCAAGCAATGTACACCCGACTCTTCTAAATACCATATACCGCTCCATAACATATAGACTGCCACTGAGGTCAATGCAAAAAAAACAAAAACAAAGGGATGATGGACGGGGTGTTGAACATTGCAAGCACTCACCCCCAGTCAACTGATCTGGGTTTAATCCATTATCCCCTTTGGTATCGCTTTGTTCGCCCTTAGTTGGCAGGGTTTGCCCAGACGTGGGTCCCTTGCTCACTTTGCCACTGGATTCAAGCTATCCTGGCTGATGACGGCGGATAGCCAGAAACCGGTCCCAGGATGCTTGTTTCCGGTCCAGGGAAGACATGGCTTGGCAGTTCGGGCTGGACTGTTCCCACGAGACAGGGTCAGACTGATTTGCATATGGCCATGTCTGAACTGGGGTGGCGGAGTGAGCTAAAGAATGATGATGGATTAAACCCAGATCAGTTGACTGGGGTGAGTGTTTAATTTGCTCCAACGCTCCGTCCATCATCCCCTTTGGTATCACTCAAGTAAATGCAGCACATTTACCACTTCCACCCTTACCGATGACCCAACTAAAACAACAAGAAATAAGACTCTGGACAGTGACCGAAATCTCAGCATGCGAGGACATACGTATGGCAGAATGTACTCTATACAAATCTACATAAAGAAACCATAAAAATGGTACAATGAAAGTGCGGTACTAAGAAGAAAAGAAGCAATGGGAATTGAAAGAAATAACATCTACCTGTGGTAACAACAGCAGAGTGCTGAAGGATTCTCCAGGGTCCACCATTTGATGTAAAACATAATTTTGTTTAAAAAGTTGGTAGCTCACGCCTAGCACACGCTGCACATGATATGTTCCAGAGTCCAGTTCCTGAGCATATGCTTGGTGGAAGGAAGGAAGAGAAAGAAAAATACCAAGGCTGGGGTATTTTCTCCTCTCTTTACCTCCTGGATGCCTTAAGTCACTTCCACTCCCCATACGCTTTGCCTTCTATGTCTCTTGAGCCTTCATGAGTTGTGGGCTTCCCTGGTTTAAGCTGAATATACCGGGTTTACCTGCTCTTCGGATCATCGGAATCCCGTTCTCCAACCGCATCCCTACAGCGAGCCAGCAGGATGCTGTTTTGAAGTAATCAGGTGAGGAAAAGGAAAATCTAAGGGAAAGGAAAGTTTAAGGTCTGCTGTGAACATTTGAAAAACGATTGGCCATGGGGCATGGCAGACTTCTTCTGCTGATGTCTGAACATGGTAAAATGCCTATCTAGGCAAGGAGTTGGGAAGAACACAGCACAGATCATTTCACATGGCTAAGGAACAGCTCTCGAAAAGAGCCACATAGATGTGAAATGTAGCTAATCTGGCCATCACTTGCTGGGTCTGTGAAGATGCTATCCGTTTATCATCTATTTCCCACGTCCCTTTGACTCTCCTCAAAGGTATGAGGATAGGAGGTAACTGGCTGTCTTGGGTTGCTTGTGTTCCGGTTCAAGCAGGACGAGGCTCGGCAGTCAGAGCTAGACTCTTCCTAGTGGAGAAGTGCCAAGACTGATTGACATCTACCTGGGTCTAATCTGAGGTGGCATGGAAGACAAAAGAGCAATGGGCTGGAAAGCTACCACGAGCGATTGATAGTGATAAAGAAAATTAGAAACATTCCTCGTATCGTCTTTTGTGTGCTTGATGCAACGCTCTAAGTTGCTATGGGTATGCCCAAACGTGGATCCTGTGCTCACTGCGCCACTGGAGCCAAGTAGCACCCGACTGACGAGCCCCAATCAGGGCGAAGCTGGTCTTGGATTGTTATGTTCCGGTTCAGAAAGGACCAAGCTTGGTAGTTTGGGCTGGGCTGTTACTTTTGGAGCCAGACCAAGACTGATTTGCATATTGCTGGCTCTAATCTGGTTTGGAATGCTACCTGAGTGATTGCCAGTGGTTAGACAAATTGCAAGCATTCCTCAGTTCACCGTAACAGTTCTCAAATCTTAGGCGTGCTTAATGCAGTGCTAAACCAGCGGTGTTTTGACGATTAGGAGCAAAGTTGATATTGCAGAGATTTTAGCTTCGCCCCAGTGCAGATTCATATCACCTAGTCTTATGTTGATAGATGGTAGAATCAGCAGATCAGGGATATGTTTCATTGATTGCTCTCCACTCTTTCCCTTTACGACTGGGAGATGATTACGTTTAAGCATGGTGATCAGAATCTTTTTTGCAACGAATATATTTTTACTAGTCCGTGAACTCCACGAGTTACCAATCACGGTCAGGATCAAATTTCAAACTTAGTTTACTCGCATACACAGCTATTTGTTAAAACTACTCATCTTACCAAGCAGAACAGTGGACGGGATCAGAAGAATACCATTGAAATTTGAGGTATAAAAATTCATAACTCTGCTTGCACAGAAGCAGTCACTGGTGCGGTTACCATCTCCTAGAACTCCCTATCCTTGTGACAGCAGACTGAAGCCCACACACAACCTTCAGAAAACATCACCTCTTCAGTCAGTTACTAAATTAATTGTTCCTAAATTTACTGATGCCAAATTGCTAATATAGTATTGCAATTTCTCATCCACTGCAACATGCATTTCTTAAATGTTTTCCTGCAGTACAGTTTAACATGATATGACATTTGAGCTGTCTGTGAAGTGTCCCAATACCTTGTAAACCAGGATCTCTATATAATTTTATTTTCTCTTAATGGTATTAATTTTTTTGCATGCAACTTGCATGAGTACTTTTAGTATTGTTCTTGCCTTGGTGGAAGAAGGTGCTATGACTTAGTGAAATAATTACTCAAGTAGAACAAAACCTTTATATGACTGAGTGTGGAATCTTTGTTCTCTTTAAGAATAATGCAGGTATTCGATTAGTTTAAAACTCAGGAATGGCTCCCTTTTTATCCAGCTTTTTATCCAATAACATACTAGTCTGAGTTCAAAACTGCCATTTGCAAAGTTCATGTTAGAATCCTTCGACAAACTCTTTCCTACTAGGTAACACACAGGTGAATTGCGCCTGCACCCAATGTCCTAAACTGGACAAGTGAATCCATTATCAAACAAATATTCCAAAAGGAGTCATGACGTATCCATCTCCTTCGACTCCGAATATAGGGGATCCAGATTTTAAACGGTGGTGAATGTTGAAGAAACAACCCTATGGTCAAACAGCCCAGCCCGTTTGCCCCGTGAGCTATATATAGATGGCCTGATGACTACAAGAGATTAATGAGCTAACAATTTCTTGCTAGACTGACATGAAGTCTTTAGAGTTACCCAACTTTAACACTGGGCAAAACAGGCACTAGGGAGAGAGGCTGCAGCTATCCAACAAAAGTGGTAGCTATATTTAAAGACGCAAACATGTCACAAGCCATAACCCACATGTACAGAGCAGTGGAACCCAACCTACAATTACAGTCATTACATTATATAATTAAAAGGTCTAAATAATTAGGCAAGGCAGTAACAAAGCAGCTGGATAATGATTTGGCAAAGGGCTGCTAAATTCTCCATTTGGGCAAAATACAAAAGAAAAGGCCTTAAAGGCAATGTTAAGATGGTACATGATCAGAGTCAGATGAAAGAGTCTACAAGGTGAGACAGAGGGATGATGGAGAGGATGCAGAATCGCATGCGTTAGGAATGTGAATTTATAAAGGGGTTTTGGAGGAAAGTAGTAGCCAAAATATGACAAAACTAAAGTCAACTTGAACATTAACCCACTGTTATTGTTGGAAGATAGGGACAAAGTGGGATTGTATCTGCTCAATACAGCAACAGATAACCTCATTACACTAATGGTGATAGCTGCCGGGCTTACCATCGCAAACAAATTGAAGGCTCCTGATCTCCACAATAAACAGATGAAGGGCCAAAATGTGGAATCTTTTTGCAATGGTAAAATTGACTGCAACACTGGAGAATAAAATGTCTTCATTACCGAAAAGATTGCCTCTTCACATGCTTTTGAAAAGGGGGCTAAGGCATGAGCACTGAGCAGACTCCCATGATAGACTTGATTTGATGGTATGGCATGCATTTGTCACCAGGTCACAATTCAGATTAATGTACTTATAATTGCAAGATTAACTACCTTAGTCTTGTAGATATACTAGATCAATAACCAAAGTATGTCTAATAGACAAACAGCAAAGGAGGGGTTGGGGGTGTGAACAAGGATTTGGGGATTATTGTTGGACTGACATTGTCCTTTGAGCTATGACCTAGAAAACATGGTAAATTCACTGATTGCTCTGAAACGTCCATGTGAAACATTATGCTGCCATTACACTAAAAGAGTTTTTTTTAACAAAGTGCATGTACCTATGGAACAACATCTGGTCTCACTGTGGACTTAAAAAGTTCAATAAAGTTGTCAAAATGCTCTGCTGATCCACAGGACATCAATACATTTCCCACCCTTCACAATATTGACTTTCCCAGTGAAAGTCTTTGAGAAAAAGAGTACCTACACGACTTAAAATCCCCTTCTTTCTGATAATTTGCTGCAGGATTTGCACTCGGGTGTTAGATCTGGCAGAGACAGTTATGCTCCGGGGTACTTGATGATGCACTCCATGACACTGACAATAAAAACTCTTCCCTTCTCATACTCCCAAGATTTGTCAGCCATCTTCGACATGGTCAACCACAAAAACCTGCTCAATAAAATAGGGAAACATTTGGGCCAAAGGGGGCAGCTCTCTTAATACTTGACTGACCTGAAACAGCAGATAGAAGCTGGGCCTCAACTATCCTGACAAGTACTGTGCTGTAAGGATTCAAAGAAAAATCCACATGGACACCAATATTCTTCAACCTATACCTCAATTATCTTGACAATCTACTCCAAAACTTTGGTATACCACACTATTTAGGTGCCAATGCTGCATCATTTGTAGGATGATACTAAACTTCGTGCCTTTAGAGAATATTTATGATTGGCTATCCTTGCATCACCTGAAGCTTAATCCTAAAATAAACTTAATTATTCATCATCTCCCCTCCCCATGCCAGTTTAACCCATAATCTTGGGTAAACTCCTTTTCAAGCCATGATAAAACGAATACATTGTGTGCACAAAATCATTGTGTTTTACCATATGCTGCAGGCAAAAACAGTCAGAAAAACACAGTTCCACTTAAAGTTACTTCAAGAAACTACATCTTACATACCAGCACAAGACCTCAAAGCGAGAGTTCAGTAATTAGTGTGGGTCAGACTAGATTTTGGAAAGTTCACCTCACCGCTCTACAGGCCATTCTCCAAGCTACAATCAAAGTAATCCATTTTGGATCACATAACTCATATGCTTGCCATGATTCGATCGTTACCCACTGATGACAGTAACATCAACAGAACAGCTTTGACTGTATACATAGTAATATACCAATTAACCAAACTACTTGGCACAGAAACTAAAAAGCCCAAGTGGCACATGACATTCTGAGACCTACTCTTGGAACTCCAGGATGAAGAACGGCACTCTGCAACTGACTTTTTTTTGGCCGTTTTTAATTAAAGTCTGAAACGCCCTTCTTCCCGAACTACACACTAGCACCTCATGTCGTTTTCAAAAATAACTAAACATCTCGTCCTTGATGGTCATGTGACAAAGGGAAGTACTATGTGGCCCTCTTTTCTATAATTTTCCATTTTTCAGCTCTCTGAAGATCCTGGAGTTTCTCAATCCTACACTTTTTTCCTCCTAGGTGATTCCATAAAACTGAAAATCATAAATCATTTATCCTTTCAAGTGTCTACTGGATATTTTTAAATATGTTTGTTCATTACTACCTAACTAACTTAATTTTCTACCATAAAATCCCTTACGCTACATCAAATTATTTTTAATTGCAACTCCCGGTTGTTTTCTCCATTAGTAGTTTTAACTTCCTCCATTAAATATTTCAGTATTCAAGTACTGTGTCCTACTTTTTTGGAAATCTTAAATTTCATAATACGCCCAAAATTCAAATAGTGCAGCAAATATAATCTTGGCTTTAGGCCCTCTCTGCAATAGTTTGTACATTACAATACTGCAAATTAATAAAATTAGGTGGGTCTGTCGAACAAAATGAGAAAAGTGTTTATGTACCTCTGGGAGTTCCAATTTGCCTTATGTTAATTCGGCAGTCCGAGATGTTCATGGTTTCAACTTGGGATTCAGAAAGTTGCCTTCTCCGGTTGATGCTTGGAGGAGACGTGGCGGACTCAGAGTTATTTCGTGATCTGGTCAAAGCACTCTTGTCATTACCTGAAACCAAAGTAGACAATCAAGGACAGTTATCACCTGTACTTTTTGGTTAAATGTTCAGACATATATGCATATATTCATGGTTAAGGCACACTTTCCATTGAAATGGCATTTTCTTTTTTATTTGCTTACAACTTTGTCCCCCATCAACAGATCTGCACCAAACCTGGGCATGTTTAGCGTAATCAACTAAGGTCTGGCATGCCACATTCTACGCAGTTCCACGCAGAGTTTAAAAAAGAAAAAGACTGGCCTTCCCATTTAGTCTTTTGCTTGGAGCTACAGCCAAAATCACTGACCAGAATGACAGTAAAAGTGGCATAAAAGCAGAACTTTACTCAGACACCATGCTTTTGGTTTGGAGTAAATCTATTCAGCAATGTTTGAGATATTACCATTTAAAAAAGGTGCAGGGAAAAGATTAATGCTTTTCTAAATCTTTTCAGTTCAAAAGCTATTTGTTGATTTCTCATAACCATGTCACTGTTTAATGAATATGCTTGAAAGTTGGCAGGCACTTGCTATGTTAAGATTACTCTTGGTATTTTCAAATGCATGCCGATCCGTGCTGATGGGGGTAGTTAAAAGAAGGGTCTTGGGAAACAAGTGTCTATTTGCTAATTAATATGGCACTGTGTGGCACATCTGTACAACATTTAGCAGAAGCTTGGAAGTACTGATCTTCAGAAGGCATGTCAGGATTTGTGATAATCCCTCAAGGGATAAGGGGAAGGTTAAAGGCGGGAGGTCCATATAATTTAAATTTGCTTACCATTTCCGTGCTGTTTGAGGACACTGCATCAAATGTGGCAGGCAGTTAGTAATTCATACCCAGTGCGTGCAGAATGATTTTGGGTGGAGTAAAAAAGGGGATCAAGCACTTTTGATTAACTGATAACATTGGTATAATTTGATCGATCTGCACTAAATTTGGAAGCAGATTGACATGTTTAACCTGCTCTTACTTTTCTTAGTTCCATGCGGGTACATGGAGGGTGGGGCAGATTTCAAGAGGGAAAGAGTTGAAAAAGTGTCCTTTTGCCAGCAAATGTCACACCATATAAAAGACCTGCACACAATCTGACAGACATTTATAAGGTTTCGTTTTCTGAGCACATCAGTCAAGCATGGGAAATGGCGGCAGGGGCTGTATATACATTCAGTAATAACTTTGGTGCCGTTTGATGAATCTGTAAGGTGGTATTTGGTGGTTAGTAAATTAAGTCCAGTGCAAAACCAAGCAGTCCCTTCTACCAACCCCGGTTGGGCATAGCTGAAGCAGGATGGGCACAAGGCCTGGCCAAAAGCCATGTGCAGAGCAGAATGGGTACAGGGCAAAGCACATGCAGTACATCACAGAACCCATTAAGTTCACAGGAAAACAAACATAGCTAAAAGGTCAGTAATGAGTCCCACCACAACTGGCAAATGTCAGGGCCTTTTCAGTTCACTGATCCATAATTAATTGACCATAACTGTGTGTGTGTTAGTGAAATATACATACAGTGTGTGCGTGTGCACACATACGTACTATAAACATACCTAAAGAAATAAAGGACTAAAAACGGATTAACTCACCAGAGAATACATCCAATCTTTAAATTCCCACTACAACATCTCAGCTTTTGCCTTCCTCAGATAGTAGAAGATAGTTTTTCTCATTGGCTGCTCAGCTGACAGTGTTGGATTTTCAAAAATCATCATCAACAAACATTCCATGTGGAATGTAGAATCCATGCAGTCCTCTCATATATTGTGATGTGGTCATCTGCGATTGTCACTAATGATCAGCCCACCTTGATGCAAGGATTTCAACCAGCAAATGCAAATGTTTTCTCTGAAGTGCAGTAGTCTTTATGTGATGTACCTTACAGAATCAGAACTGTGACTCCCTGCCTTTGTTATACCTTGTTTGATTACAGTTCACACAGTAAGAGCTCTGAATTTAATTTCGGGTTGCTTCACTACAAAGGAGGTTAAGTACACTTACTGGGAGCTAAAATCAAACAAGCTGTGACATATAAAGAGGTTTGAAAGGGCGTATCACACATGAACATGTTTTACAAACATGATAAATCACAACTTCTATAACACGAGGCACCAAGGAAATGGACCTTTTACTCTCTGATCAACATGTGTAATTTACTTGAATAATGTCAGTGAAAAGACTGTAAACACAACAATATGCTGGCTTAGCAGTACATTATTTGTCCATGCTTCAGGAATCAGAATTTAGCAAAAATATAATAAGAAACTTTAAAAGTCTGAAGCCAATCATTTTAACCCTGCAGACAATTTGCTGTCAAACATGAAGATGTTCCATACAGAGCAGGTCTTCATGAAAGAACTAATGGACAACAGAGACAAGTTCTGTAAATCACTGTTAGAAATGCTTGTGCAAAGGAGGACCCAGCATTAGTAACAATACCACGTGATCGATGCGTATCTGAACAAATCTCAGGATGAAACTAATTTAATATTCATATTGGAATATTCAATGATAATGAAGTTTTGGACTCATTTGACGCCAGGCTCAGACAATTTCTGGTCTACGTTTAAAAATGATATCAACATAGCGGGCTAATTTCCATTAAAAATATCAGAGTATTGCTCTACAAGTCACTTGGCGGGCTTCCACTTCTTATTTACATACGTGTTCTATTCAATGCATGGTTTATCTTCATCAGAAGAGCTTGTTCAGATGGCAGCAAACGCGGACTGCATTGTTAAAAAGAGGTCATCCGATAGTTCTAACCTATAAGTTTTAGAAACTGATTTAAATATCTAGCACTATTGATTTAATCTTTATATCCAAACAAATGTGGGACAAATTAGCAGTTATAGTGTACTATTAAGTCAGTTTAGTGACTACAACTTTACTACAATTGTTTAAGCTTCACAGAGATTAATTAAGCAAGCTCGTTGTATAATTCCCCATACTGCATCGCTTACTAAAGGAATCAATGGACTTTGATGGAATCTGATCAACTGTCTTAGGTTACTCAGCAGGTTATTGCTGTCTCCATGCATGATATTTCATCTTGTTTGGATAAGTCAGCTGACAGCTGGAGTAATCACAGATGCCTTTAACTCAATTACAGCTACCAACCTTCGTGTACCCACTGGTGGTGGTATTCCTTATGTAGCTGGCAAGAGGTTTGACAAAACATGCAACGTAATGAGTCGGAAACTTCAATCTGCCTTGAGATGCTCCCTAGGGGACCCAGAGGAAGTTATTATCTTTAGGGCAGCCTATAAAAAGGCCATCACTGAACACTAGCTCTAGAATAGAAGCAAATCTTGGGAGGGAATACCAAATGCTTCTAATAACAGGGATCCGGCTGCCTTCTGGAAGGTCAACAGGCTAACTACTCAGCAGAATTTTCTCAAATCCAGCCTAGACACACTTATAGAAGCTCTAGCTTGGATTCTGCACTTTTAATTAATTTAGTCCTATTGTTAATGGCGGTGGACAGGCAACTCAAAGTGCTTGACAGTATAGCAGCAGCTGCACCAGCATATTATAGCGCCTGACCGCAGCTCCAGCGCTGCGCGATCCTGGATTCCAGCAGACACGACAATCCTGTGGCGGTCCAACCACCACACTCAGACTACTGCAGGCGGGCCCACAGGTTTGGTCACAGTGAAAGGGGACTCGAGCTGTAACCCAAGATGGCTGCAGAGCCAATCTCGGTACAGTGGAACAGTGCCTTAATTTGCACTTGCTCACCCTCAAATATGTGTCTGTCCTTGGTGGATCCATACATCTGGCTTCCATAAATCTTAGTTCAATCTTGGACAGTGTCAGTAGATCAAAACTGTGGTCCATCTAGTCACTCATGTTAATAATGGGGGCCATGGGGGTTTAGTGCAAGCAACAAACATCTAATGCTGCTAGCCGCATGCTGCACAAGCAGTTTTTAGAAGTTAAACCCAACTCCGGTATCTCACCTTGTGTGGAAATCAATCAAATGGTGCCAAAGTTACTGGAAAATTAATTAATTTGTTTACCACCCCGCACCTTTATCCACCGTGTCAGACCTGCATGAAACATACTACCCCCTCCCCTGAGCTTAACTTGACAAATGAATAGAAATCTAAACAAGTACACTCCTGACCAGTTTTGTGCTACTTGTCAAACAATGTCATAACACTTTTTGAGCCACAGCCTCCGCTTAATCATTCCCCCTTGATGGATCCGCATGAAAATCAACTTAACAAACGAGCCAGATTTTGTGCAGATTGATGAAACAACACCGTTATGGGAAAATTAAAGATTTTTCCCCCCACCCCAAGTCCCCCATTTCATCTCATTGACTCCAGACATTCCTGTACTGAGTTTGCCTTCGTAACAGTCTGAAAAAAGTCACACTATTCATTGGACAGCACCAAACTTATCAGCAAATTAACACATTTTGGACTCTTTAGCTGTGACCAGACGTGACAGTTTTCTATTTAGTTCAAAGTATGAAGAGTAAGCTAAACAAGTGTCTGCAAAGTTTCATGCAAATCTGTGAAACTGCACCAAAGAAATGAGAAAATCTAGGGACTAATAATCCTGCAGGGCTCGTAGGGGACATGCCTTGACTTGTGTGCTACACAGGGGGGTTGAACCGTGTCTGGCCACTGTCCTTTATCAATAGTTATTAGACTTAATGCATACTCCAAATACAAAAAGATCTGGGACATTGGCTATGTTGGATAAGTCATTATCTTGATAAGAAAAACTCTCTACCTTGTTTTATTGTTGGGTTACCTTATTTGTTATCTACGATCAACTCTGACGGATTTGAGAATACATACCTTAACAGATGCCGACATGTATTGTTATATATTACAAATCTCAATAAAGAAAAGTTTTTTGTTTTTTTTAAATTGAAAAATCTGTGATTTTTTAACACCATCTCACATTTTTGCATTCCGCCCCGGTTTGATGTTGGATCTGTATAAAAACCGAGATTCCCGCATTGAGCTTAACTTGCTAAAAGCTTGAGAAATTTTATACAGACTCCTTAAACAATACCTAAATTATAAGGTAATCACACATTTTTCCCTTTTACTGCTGGTCCCTCAACAGATAGGCACGAAACTTGCCAAACCCATAAAAGACTTAACATGCTAAATGTTCTGCCAAATTTCAAGGGGATTTATCAAAGGACGCTCCTATTATTAGCAAATGAACAGCTTTTTCATTCAAAAACATTTTGTTTTTTGCAGTAGCGGATATGTCGAGTCAAACAGGCCCGTAAAACAACCAAACAAAATCATTCTTTTCCAAAAACATTTTATTTAAGTACAAGGCAATATTCACGATGAAGTGGTATATACAAATTACAATTAGATCAACATGTTTCATAATGCAAAAAAAATAACATAACATAAGAATACACCCTTCACCTAAACCCTCAGGTGGGTAGCAGAATTCCCTACATAACACAGCAAAGTACAACGCATTTGAGTTGGCTTACAGCAAATGAACACAGTTTTGACTTTCCTTTTAACTGAAACATCCCTGAGGGAGTTTCACAAATGTAAAAATACCAAGATAGCTCTCTATTTTAACCATTACTAGCCTAGCCAAAATCTTTTTCAAAAGTTACTATGTCGGGAGGAGGAGCCAAGATGGCGACCGAGATGGCTGCGTAAACGCTCGGCTCCGTGAGCCTTCTCACCCCGCGCATACATCCTGGCAACTATCCTGGGCCGTAACGGCATATTTATGTAGGCGAAGGATAACCTTCACTTACCGTTTGCTCCTGAGGCTTCTGCTTGCTGCAGACCCGTTGAAATGTCACCGACTGTTTTGCGGCCTTCAAGGAGCTGGGACCGGGGCCTCGAGTGTGAAGAGTGGCCGGCCGAGACTACAACAACAGCGGCCTCTGGTGATGGTGAGGAGTCGGCCGGAGGGAACTGACGACCTGCTGGCCGATGGCGACAGTGCCGACCTAGCCCAACTTGCGGAGAACCATGTCGGGAGTGCGGTGCGGCTGGGTCGAGGGGAGCGCATGATACTTGGCCCCCACTCCGGTGTTCTATCCGGGCACACTAACGACCTTTCCCGGAGTCAGCGTGCGGCCCCCAGGGAGCGGCGGAGTTTTTAGCCTTTTGGTGACTCTCCGCTGAGAAACCTGCCTTGACTTTTGAGATTCCGTTGTGAATCCTGTCCCTCCCTGGTGTGGGACCCGGTCCCGAAGTGAGGTGGAGAAAGACGAGGCCGGATCAGCTAAGATGGCGGATTGCACCCTCTTACGCACGCCTCATCCGGGCAGAGAATCCGTTGTGAGGGAGAGTCCTGGGGTCTGGCGCCACGAGAAAGAGCCCACGTCCAGAGATATATTGGCTGCGCTAACAACCCTGTATATGACCCTGAGCCGGGACGCCTGGGATCTGGGAAGAAGGATGGCCGCCATTGTTGTCCCGCCGCTCCACATGAGCATGGTTCAATCTCAAGGAAGCGCTGATGTGCCCGCCTCTGCGTCAGTTATGAATGTCCCAGCTGCGCCTACGTTCGTGGAGACGCCGATAGACCCGGTCTGTGATACCGCTTTGGATTGCTCGGTTGTATGTGTGAGTGACTCGTCGGGCCCTTATCTGTACGGCGGCTGAAGAAACAACATCGATCCATAGTTTGGGCTGCCCCGGCGGCGTTTCAACGATTACTGGATTGTGTGACTCTCTCTTCCTGGCTGGTGAGACTGTTTTCGGGCTGGGGGATGTTTCCGGTATCGCTACTGACAGACGGATTTCCGCTATACGTATTCGGCTGGATTTTGGGGGCTACAGTCCCATTGAGTAATGGCGCTGCCCGGTCCGACCGGATCGGTTGGACCCTCCACACTGCTCTGTATGCCGCTTGATGACTGGCTGCATCTGGGTACTATTGATAGAAAAGGCCAGGGGTGAGACAGTCTGGGACATGAAGGAACGTATTGTTGGCTGACGGTGTTTCGGGGGACACTCATCGGGGATGTTATTGATTGAATTGATACTTATTGCTTACTGTGGCTATTCTGACCTTGCTTTTATGATGCTTATTGCGCGCGATGGGTGAGGGGGGGGGGCCTGGTGGTTTGATCGAGGGCCCTTCTCCACATTTTTTCTTTTTTTTTCTTTTTCCCTTTTTCTATTATTCTATATTTCGGGTTTCTCCTTTAGGGCGATAGGCACGCTGCTGGGGGGGGGGGGGGGGGGGTAGGCCGTAGCCTTCTGCAGGGGTGCAGGGTGGGGGTAGGGGGAAGGGGGTTGTTTATTTGTTCTTTCTTTGTCTCTATGGCCCTTTGTCTTTTCTTCTTCTTGGTGTCGTCGTTTTTCATGTTTCCTACAGTCTGTCTTGTTTTAGGGGCTGGGGTGCTGTTTGACACGACCTGTATGTGTTGTTTACATTTATCCTGACTCGTATGCCTTGCCCCCATGTCTTTAAGAGTGTTCGCACTCTTTGCAGATTTCTGTTTCATGTTGCTATTGTAGGACCATGTATGGCCGTCTGGCAATTATTCTGATAATTTTTCTTTTTTATTTTTCTTCATTGTAAAATTAACCCTATTGAATCCTGATTAACACGCTGTACGCTTGAATACGAGTTATATCCTGGATACGTATCTGACCCGAATTACGGGTTGCTGTATCTTTCTATATTGCTTTGCTGAACTTCCGACTTGACTAGCGGCCGGCCGGAAGGGTTGTAGGCCCATGCTTGTATTTATGTGAAGTGATAATAAAGGTTCTCAAAACAAAAAAAAACAACAAAAAAAAAAGTTACTATGTCAAAAAATACTGAACCGATCTACACCAAACTAATCAAAGGCAGTTCTCTGAAGAAATTCTACTTCCAAGCCAAGTTTGGTGCAGTTCCACCCGGCATTGTTTTGCGGTAATTTTTTTAACCCAACTTTACTTATTTACCCACTGGAGAGAAGAGTACGAAATATTGACATCATGAAACTAACCTAGATTTACCAATTGTGTTGAATGCTTCGAGCAACCTCTTCAAATGACACTAAAGGTATTAGCAAAATAAAACTGTCAAGTCAGTGGAAACTCCGATCGAAATATAACTACAGTCACTATTGCCAACTCTTTTACATACCATGGCAATTCATTGGGGCCGAATAGCACATTATTTGGAACATGCTTACTAATAAACCCAGATTAACTCATTTAGAACTACACTAAAAGGTGAAATCCCAATGTTGTTATACCAGTACAGTTCAAGTGCTCGTGAAAACACTGCTTAAGGCACATGTCTTCAAACTGGGGGCCTAAGTAATCCCGGGTGGGGCGCCAGGCTCTAGCCAAAAGAAGCATTATGCTGATAACAGTCCTTTGTTTTAAGTGGAAAATAATGAGCAGCAGTACACCGCTCTGTAATGAACCATCAATCTTTTGGCATTTATATCCTGGCTGGGATGTGTCAAAAGGAAAGGGACTTTAACTACTGTTCAAAATCCCCACCCCCATTTCTAATAATCACACTGTGGATACCTGCCTGACCAGAATAGTATAATTGTCTGTTTGTCAATCGTGTATTCGATTGCATTTCTTTTTTTTTTTATAATGTATTTTATGGAGTTTATAACAACAAAGAAATACAGTGGTTGCAGATCAATATACATCAGGAAAAGCATGACAGCACACACAGTTGACATGGAGAAAAGCAGTTCCTCAGGATAGAACATAACAGGCCATACATCGGGGATAAATGTACATGGAAACATATGAGGTAAAACTAAAGTAAAGAGAAAGTAAAGTTAAAAAAATAAAAAGGGGGGATATAGGCAGCACATCCGGGGGGAAGCATATTAAACCATTTACCCCACACCTTAGTAAATATGTCGGGGCACCCCCGGGCTTCGAACATGGCTTCCTCTTGAATCCCGCACCAGTCCACTCCCCTCCTCCAACCCGTTATCATAGGTGCCTTGGCCTGGGACCAATGCGCTGCTATGTCTCTTTTAGCCACCACCATAGCTGTCACCAGCAGGCGCTTATCTGCCCTTGAACCATCCAGGCCGCCAAGTACCCAAAACCATCCTGGTGACCGAGGGCCTGTGGGATTGGGTGATTGCATTTCTAAAACGGTAACAGACCTTACCTGTAATGTTTAAATAAGTCTAGACATATTTTAACATTGCCAGTTTAATAGAATTGTGAAAAAGTCTGAGAGGGCCACAGATGATTTTATTTTCCAAATGGGGGAGCGCAGCATTAAAAAGCTTGACGACCACTGGCTTAAGTTCACCCCAAGTCGTTCTAGAATCACATTACTGAAGAAAACATAACCACCAGCCCTAGTTATTGAGATTTTACCTCAATGCAGGGATTTTACCAGCTGTGGTAGGATTAATAACTTTGCTTATCACTTGGCTATTCTGTTTTAGGTTTAAACTTATAATAACTGATAAAACTCCATAAGAAGGAAAAAAGGCCTAATCAGGGTAAACATATACAAACCGATAAACACCTGCACAACATCAAACTAAAATGCCATTCAAAGGAAGAAAAGAGAGAATGAGCAATTCATATTCCTTCCTTAGGTGACTACACAGTGTAACTTTCTTATACAAGGTAGCAGCAAGGAAGACCAATTAGATTATTTGGCCTGCGTTTGGTGGTTTAGGGATGCAATTTCAACGTAGCAGCTTTTTCCTTATAGCTCCTCTAGTTTTCGATGCATGGATTAAAGGTGCAGGCTTTAGAACCATGTTTAGGTCTGGTTTAATTAATTTATACACTGTTGATAATCTGGGAATATTAAAAGCATACTTGAACTTTTGGAAGTGTTTAATTCGTTAAATGACTGGTGAAACCGTGGCTCATAAGAATCTTAACCAACTATCACAGTTACCCACAGACATGGAATGGGTAAAACACTTTGACACTTAAACCACCCTCGCCTTTCTAACAAGTCAGTATTGATAGCAGTTCCACTGCCAAACAACCTAGGTTTGAAACTTTCAATGCAAGGTGCAGTGACATGTACCCGAGAAAATAGTGTTGTGGCCATGTGGGAAAGCGGTGATGACATTATACGAGACTTTCTACATACCAAAATTCACAGCTGCAAGGTATACCATAATTATGTTTGATACTTTCAGCTAATCCTTGCTTTTTACACAACTGCACTTTAATATTGGGTTTACGAGTCCATAGTTACAATGTTAACAGCAAACATCCTAGAATAGGATTGGTGTGTTTCTTAAAAAGGCGAGGACTGGCTTAAAGTGAGACATTTGCCATGGGGACACTTGGCAGCTATGACTTTCTACAAAACAGCAACACCACCACCTTAAATAAGTGAGGCAAAGAGTTCAGAAATGCAGTGGCAAGCATGCTTAAAAAGTATCATGTGTTGGGTGCCTAAGAATGCAGAGCTACAAATTAATCCGGTGTAATTCAAAGTTGTAAAGTTTCACAAAGTACCAAGGAGTTGGTAGGGTTGATATCCCTTATAATGTCATAATATTCAGAAAGGAGTAGGGGAATGAGCCTCAACTGTGTCCAGGAATTTGTTTATTAAAACATTTGAAATATAGCCCTTTTACTTTTTAATCCATTATGTTAGCCAGAGAGGGAGTAAGGAGATGCGAGTGTTGAGCTCAATAGACAGAGTTTCTATGCTTAAAACAGTCTAACATATGCCCATTGCACAAACTGTCACAGGGAAGAAACTATATTGGCAGACACTGCATACTCTGCATTACTTCTCCTTTAAATTAAATGAGTGCTTTATAGCAACCACTGAAAAACAGCATGATATGAAAACAATAGTTTTTGGTCTATTTTGGGGATTGGGCAGCAGGTTAAACACTGATCAGTAATAATTTCAAAAGGTTTGGAAAACACTGAGAACAAACCATTGAAATCCATAAAAAATTAACACTGAAAACAGAACAGCTTATCAAGTATTGTTTACTATTGCCATTGTTGAGGAACAGGGGCGCATCATGACACACTCAAGGTTTCACCTCTTGTGCGTAAAATCTCTTCCTGACACTCAACAATGGTAATAATAGCAGGTTACACTCAATGCACTATAATAATATATACATCAATGAAAACAAGTTCAAGATTGGTTAAGTGAACACAAACCAGTCAAAAACCTGAAATGCGTCATTTATAGTAAACCATGCATACTATAACTCATGCTACCCGTCATGTTTTCCCAATGAGCAGACTCATATTGAGGTGGGGATGATGGTGTGCATTGCATAACAAATAAAAACAAATTTCAAGCCTTTTTCAGGTTTGTGTTCATACTCTTAATACCTTTTATTGGGTTTTATAGTGAATTTGTGAAGTTCTTCATAATGTATTGCATTTACCCGAGATGACTCTTTTTGTGCACCACAGATGGATTTCATATTGCAACCTGATTGACAAATCACACTTTATTGCTCTAAGTAACTACCCAGAGAAATTCTCTCGCAAAGTCAAGAAAAGTCAAACGAGTTCCTGCGACTGAAGTCAAGATGCAGAACATTTGAAGATATCCAAAGTTCAAACACACCAAAACCAGGATACAGAGGGTTTAAACTAAAACCCTGTGATGGTCATTACTAAGAACAAACAACTTGGGTAGAGGAAACCAAGCAACTGGGACAATACCCTAGTGAGGTAGGTACCTTTGTATCATCAGGTACTCAGTATCTTAAAATAAGCATAGAAATATTCAACAACCAAGGATCAGGACATATGATCATCCGATTCTAACCCACAAGCTGGATGCTTACCCTCAGACTAGAACTGCCAGATGAAGAACCACAACACAGTTTTTCGCCCCACCCACATTAGAGAACACAGAAGAATATATCTGACACCAGCAAGAGGTCAATCACAGTCGCACTTCGATCAGGTGATCAATGACATTGGACATGCGTTCGGATGAAGTCCACAATAACCTAACCCCACTGTGAAACCACACAGAAACAACCATCCACACAATCCCTTTAACAGAATTATCAAATAAAAAAAATAATCATAAGATCATGACGGTCTTCTAAACGAATGAAATACACCACTGCCTTGTATAATTCAGCTACAATAATAAAGAACATGCATATGCAGTACATATATATGTATATGAGAGCCCCCAAAACTGAACAAGCAAAATATAAAATCAAATAAAGCAAAATACAATCTATAATGAGTAGCAAACAGACAATAATTAACTCAGTAACTGGGATAAAAGCAATGTGAGCCGATGGGAACAAACTAAAACCTAATGTCAACTATTAAAGCAGTCAGCAGAGCTTCATAGAGCACCTGAGGTGCCCACTTAGACAGAAGAAAGTGAAGTAGAGCAGGGGCCTTCAACCTTTCCTAAACTGGCAGCTGCTTCTGCTCATTGAAAAATACTTTGATATGCTGCCTATTACAGGGATTTGTTAGTGATATATAAACACCGGGTAACTCAAACACCACCATTTGATTACCCTGGCCCTGCTCCAAAGAGCCTAGAGCATTAATGGCACAAGGGCTATATCTAATAACTTACAGGTGGATCAAAAAAGGATCAGTTTTGTCCCTTCGCTTGTTTAATTTGTCTTTTGGAGGTCTCGGTCTCCTGAAGGTTTGTCATTTTATTCTGTTGCGGTACATAGGATGGCACAGCTCATTTTGAGAGTTAGAAAAGACATGCACTAACTGGCTAATTACCCTGAATTCCATTTGCTGCTGTCCACAAACAAGTAACTCAGCAAGTTCTTGCACCCTTTACTAGGACCTTTACCAATAATAGACTCTGCAAGGCACTTGAAAGCTCTATGCAAGTAAATACATCTCTGCAGCCACCAGCACAGGGTATTCCTGCACAAATTAATTCAAAAGGGATTGCTTTAAGAAGCTAGACACCAAAGAACCGAACCAGCCACCCTTTTAAATAAGCCGTAATGAAAGAAAGAAAAGTAGAAATAAGGAGGCAGGAAATAACCAACCAAGGGAAGAATGACTATAAAGAGAAATGAAAGTAAGAAGGAAGGGGATGAAGAGAGAGACGGAATAAGAGAAAGAAGGGCGAGAAAGAAAGGTTGGGAGGTTCACTGTGGATGAGTGTGGATTATCAGAGACCATTCCCTGCCCAACCCGTTCCTGGGCCCTCCTACTCCACGCTATCAATTAGGCTGACAGCAGGATGGCAGATGACTGATCAGTCGGTACTTGCGCCCCCTTTTAGAGGTAAAAGGAACAAATGATGGCCAGAATGTTGAACAATGCAAACATTCACAGCCCAGTCACAAGGACTGGGTTTAATCTACTGTTCTTTATCTCAAAACACCACCCCACTTGGGACCCAGTCATATGCAAATCAGTCTTGACCCTGTTCCTCATAGGAACAGTCCAGCCCGAACTGCCAGGCCGGATCCTCCCTGGACCGGAAACCAGCATCCTGGGACCGGTTTCGGGGCATCACCCCTCATCAGCCAGGCTAGCTTGAATCCAGTGGCGCAGTGAGCCCAGGACCTACGCCTGGGCATACCCTACCCACTTAGGGCAACAAAATCAAAAGGAACAAATGATGGGAAGGAATGTTGAACAATGCAAACATTCACACCCAGTCACAAGGAAATGGGTTTAATCTACAGTTCTTTTGCTCACCACACCACCCCCACTTAGGACCCAGCCATATGCAAATCAGTCTTGACCCTGTTCCTCATGGGAACAATCCAGCCCGAACTGTCAAGACAGGTCCCCTTTTAGAGGTGCATCACAGCGTCAGCAATCTGCAAGATTATATTTTTAAATTGCACAGTTCTCCCCTCAGGTGGGCAGCCTATATGACATGTCCACCACAATGCTGGTTGGAGGATGACTGCACAATTTTTGAACTCCTTGTGTATACCACTCAGCCGCGAGATCCTATTTCCTTGATTCCAGGAAAACATAATTCGTTGAAAGATCAGAAACTATCCCCAAAATATCCTTGCGGAGGCTCATAGTCTTGAGGGTACTTAGCAATTATTCTGGTAGACATTAAAAAAAATATATGCTGGAGTCGGGCTTTTTATTTGCTCTTCTCTAAATGATTAACCAGGCCATACGCATTGTTGAAGTGTGTGTAGCTCTGCTAAGAGCAGGCAGTTTCCATGGTGAGGATGAAAGGTATGTTATCTGCACAGCTCCCCATCGCCACGGGCAATCAACAGGGGTGTCCTCGGTCACCCCTGCATTTTTGAGGTAGTGACTGAGCTACTCTTGGAGTGGATTAGAATGGATTTGCTGAAGCTTGGATTCAAATGGGTCTGGAGAGTGAAGGACCAGATGTCATAAGGCAAAAACTTGCTCCTCGATCTATGCTAGTCCCAGTTGTCTGTCCTTCACGTATTTCCTCCAAGCAGAAATCTTTTTAACCCCTTCCACACTCATGACGAGCTGGGCTCGTCATGAGGTAGCCTCCTGCTACGCTCATGACGAGCCCAGCTCGTCATGTAACATGTGTTTTTGTTGATTCCAGCACACAGCGGGAAAATGCATAGCATCGATGTGGTTAATGAGGGGCAGACATCGAACTGGGCCTCAAAGCTAAGAGCAGGCAATAAATAATTGTAGGCATATATTTCCGGCTGGTAATTGCTGTGCTGATGTGCAACATGACTCTGCAACTGGAGAGACTAATGAATAATCTACCTCATTGACGCATTCGACGATTATGGACAAGACTGTCCTTTTCAATCTCTTGGGTCTCACCAAATTGTGACATTTCTCCAAAGCACTCTTACAAAATCCCCATTGAGTGTGGCTGGCAGTTAGAACCCAGATATGCTCTTCTGTCTTGCGAAGGAGGCTGCGGCCAAATGCTGTGAATATACTTGCAACTGAGGTCTGAGATTGGCCAACCTTCAAGGGTGGTACAGAGGGTTAAATATTTTTTGTACTAAATAAATGGCTTTTTCATACCAAATGTGGGCCAGGTGACCAAAGTGCACCTATGGATCTGGGATGCAGAAGCCCCCTCCAGATGTTCTAGGATGGGCAGATAGGTTATGCGGATGGTATTCCAGGCATGGCATAAAGAACTAAAGATATCGGAGTGGGAAAACCGCTTGACAAAAGACACCTTTCCTATTAGGATAGTGGCTCTGTCAGATCAGAACCATTAGGCGCTTTGATGGTAGGAACTACGGAGGCATCTCAAAGCTGGGAAATGCGGAAAGGTGTAATCATACTGAGGGATTTGCAGATCTGCAAGACGAGTTCCAATTATATAAAAGCCAGTTCTACCTATACCCACCTTTTGCCCGACCCCTTGTGGTAGTTTAGCAATAATTAGGTTAAGCATTATTGCTACTACACCCTGAGAAACAGAATCATTTAATTATACAGGCCCTTTGGAGGCTATGGCCAACGTGGACTAACTTGGCTAAAAAGATCTTTGAAATCTATAGAACCGGTGTTAAAAAAGCCAAAGATACCTTTGGAAAATTCAGAAGTGGGGGGTGGGATTGTGCGAGACTTGGGATGGATGAGAACAGAAGGAAGCGCCTCGGATGCCTAGGGCAATGGCTACTTTCTATCAACCAAGCAAATTTGTTTATTTGAATCGATTATACTAAGCCAGGGTTCAAATGTTAAATCTTGAGTCTTGCTCACCCTACTGCCTGCACCACCTCATAGGGCAAGAAGACTTTCTGAAAATTGTTTTGGGGTTACCGGGGTGGAGATTTTCTTTCAGTAAAGTATGAGGACAATTTTAAAAGTTTATTCAAATTGAAAAAAAGATTATTGTTTTTAATTATTTTATAAATTTATTTTAAATGAAGAAAATAAAGAAAATTCCTAAAGTACTAATAATTTAATCAAATATTTATTGAATTTGAATATATTAAATTACTTTTTTTAAAAGATGTATTTAAAAATATGCCACCTAGTCAAATGTTTATATTTATAGATGTTTTAAAATGACAAAAAAAGTAATGTATAGAATTTTCATTACTGAACTGTTTTTCCTTAGAAATTAAAGTTACATTTATTTTTAAATTAAAAAAGGTTATTAAAATATTTAAATACTTTTTAGCAAGTTATATCAAATTATTTAACAAGAAGTTTATATACAAACACATCAAAATAATCTAAATATAGTAATTTATTTTACAATTATTTTCTGTGGGGTGTTTTTTTAAGCCTCTGCTTCCATTATCTTCTATGGTAGGTTATTGCAGAATTCGTGGTGTTCCAGGTGTAGTGCTGGACTTATTCCTCCTCCAAAAGTTACTCAAAAAGTGTAAGGTAAACCTTCACATTTAGATTTACTCATGTGCAAGTCGACCTTTCTGAACAAGCCACTTAGACATCTAGTTCTATTAGTTATTATGCTTTGTTCCTCTCCGGAAGGAGTCGGTGGCAGTACATTTATAGAGAAGACATCCAGGCCCTAATGTACAAAACCATTTTACAGTCTGTAAGGCTCAGAATTGGAAAATCATAGCCTTTCTAATGGCAAAATGGCATAGGTTTATTCTCCAAACTCAAACACAACATTCAATAATGTTACTAAATCACTAATTGGGTTTATGAAGAACTATAGATTAGATATTTGGAAAGGGCATGTTAAGGGACTTCCAAATACAATATTTTTAAGCTATGTATTAATGTTTTGTGACCAAAATCAGGTCCAAAATATCGAATATTTGACCGTCTCTTCAACGGAGGTGAGAAGCCATTCGCAAATGGGAAGACCACCCTAGGGGACCTCTTTCCCTTTATGAATGTTCACAAATAAAAAAAATTCAGCAGGCAACGGTTCATGAGTCACATCCCGTTTTCCTTTAAGAAAAATGGGCTGCATTTAAAAAAGATAAAAGATTGCTTTATTTGAAAGCAATCACTGACCCCAGCAGGCCACCATGCCGGTCACTGTAGCCAATCTTAGTGGGTCTCAATTTACAACCTACCTCATGCTAATTGATGATGTAGGTCGAATTACAATCCAGTACAAATCAGTATTTTGAGAACCAAACTATTAATACCTAGGTCAGTTCTAAAAAATAAAAACGAAATTGACTTTTCTTTAGGAGTCGGTGCACAAATTGCAACCTCTTCTAACAAATTCATTTTTGTAATAACATATAATGTAATCACAAACTGTGAATCATTAATTGTTTCAATTTATGATTCCTTAAATCGCATCTACATAGAGTTTTCATGGGGTAAGGGGTTTGATGATCACACCAGAAGATCCATTTATGACAGATAAAAGAATCAGAAAAATACAACTCGTACAAAGCGAGAAAGCATACTGCGCATTTGGATTTTTCAGGTCAGACATTAGCAATGCACTGGGATCACCCATTATTAATTCCAAGGACGGGGAGAAAGAGTGATTTTCAGAGATTCTGACAATGTTGGGACAAGTACCAAGCAATAATCTGAACCCATAGGACTAGGTTTCAAGGTGAGCTGCTACGCTGCTGGATTATATCTCCCCCTCAGGAGCATCTGCCTGGGAAGCAAAGAGATCAGAGAACACTCACAACAGGACTTCATTTTCATCAGATGAGAACATAAGATCAGATGTGATGAATATCACACTGTCCACTTATGAATAAGCATAATCTAATAACCATGACAAGGTAAAGACTTTTTCTATAAAAATAAAAAATCCTTCCCATTTTTCCCTGTCTCTGTCAAACTGCTAATAAGCCAATCCTTAAGAACCTACACGCTTTGAATGTTGGAGGACAGTGTACATATCTACCTGCTACCCCCTACACTCTTGCCACTACTTTACCCTGTGCTAGGATACGGATGTAAGGCATCCATGTTAGAGCAGCATATTGTGAAAGGTCTCCATGATGGGGCCTAGTTTGATATTTTAAAAGACAATATGTCGCCCCCCTTCTTTTAACATCTACGAAGCTACTTACAATTGAGTTGCAACAATACTTGTGGTACCATGAAGCCGCTCCCCTGCCTCTCCAAAAGGCTATTCATACTAAAGAAATTTCTGAAATTAAACTACACCAATGTCATCCGTTAAATATTCTTTCTATGTATAAACCACACTCTGTAATTTGAATGCCAAGTACATGTTATGAAAATATTCCAGATGTGTAATTTCAAGCTGTACAATTTAACTGTAAGGCAGTGAAACACCCCACTGTGCATTTAGAACAAATATCTCACATATAAATAGCTAAGAAAGTTAACAAGTCCTTCCCTCCCCTTTAAAGGGGAGAGATGACGCCTTGTATTTTGGAGATGTGGGTTACGAAGCTCTCAATGTTGCTTATGATGTTCGGATGCTCGATAAAATATGTATGAAGGTGGTGCCCATTGACGTTTTCATCATAAAAGGTAAATGGGAAGGTTGAAGCTATGAGTACAGCCAGAGAACTGCTACATCTTTAAAACAAATAAGTAGTAATATCAGAATAAAGAGTTTAGGGCTGTGTAGCTCATTTGAGAACCCACAAACGTATTAATTACAAATGGGAGCATATGATTTCATAGAAAACAATTACATTGAATACCATTACTGAGAAACCACTTCACCTAAACTGTTTAATGGAAATTTTGAGAGTGGCAGCTATTTCATAGAAACCAATTAATAAATGAATTTTTTGTTCAAAATTGGCTTTCGGTATGCTTACTTTTTAGGGTTTAAACGGGATGGCTGCAGGTCTTACTTTCAAAAACATTTTTGTTGGAAGTATATATTTCAGTGTTTTACTTCAGGGGACCTCGTTTCAGATTTATATCTTTTACATTGTCAAACAAGTACTTTGGATGATTTATTTTGCCGACTTCCTCACAACCTCCAAACATCACCCATCCTAACATTTAGCACTCCCCAAACACCGCTCATCCCTGCCCCCAACCACCCCACATCACAACTACACTTATTCTGAACCCTAAAAGCCATTTCTATCCCTAATCTCTACCCATCCCAGAAACCCCGAAAACCTGTAATTACACAAAGTACACTCATCCCCAACTCCTAAACTACACCTATCCCTCAACCCAAAAACCCTTTCTACCCGTACATTCCACCCATCCTGAATCCTAGACACCTCTTTCTACACCTAAACCCCACCCTTCCCTGACCCCTTAATATCTCTCACCACACTCCACCACCCCTGAACCTTAAGAAACCTCACTACCGTTCAACACCACCCATTGCTAAAAACCATTCACCACCCCTAAACGCTACTAATCCCAGAACCCTAAAAATCCCTTTCTACATCTAAACTCACAACATACCTGAATTCTTACACTCATTACCCTAAACTCAACCTAATCCTAAACCCTCAAAACTCTTCAAAATCCCTCAACCTCTACACATCACTGAACCTTAAAAACACTCACCAGCCCTCAACTCCGCCTATCCAGGATTTCTAAACAAATGTCAAAACCACTACACTCCATCTATCCTTGAACCCAAAACACACCTCACCACTCCAAAACTCCATTCATCCGTGAACCTCAAAAACCTTTCACCACCACTAAACTCAACCCATTCCTGATACCTAGAAAATTCTCACCATCCCTAAACTCCACCCAACCCTTCACCCTAAAAACCTATTTTTATGCCTGACCTCCAACCCTTTCTGGCCCCAAAACCCCCTTATGAGCCCTAACTATTACCCATCCCTGAATATAGAAACCCTTCACTAGTCCTAAACTTCACCCACATTTAATGAAATTTTGGATTTTTCCTTAAAATGCTCTTTCTTTTAAAATGATTTCTTTAATTTTATATGTATATCTGTATTTCCTTAAGATTGTCTTTTCTTAAAATTGATTTTTCATAATTTTGTTCACTGCAATGCGGTTTCTCAGTTTTTGCTTCAATTAATTACATACATCAATCAAAAGCATCTTAACTGAGTTCGTGGTGAGAAGGCTGGTTAGTGGTAGCAACAGGCTCATTAAAAGAGACGTATATATCAGAGACAGGGGAGGGGAGTCTCGGGTAAGAAGTGCCACAATTAACCCATGTTATGATTCGGTTCTGGGCCAATGGTGGACGAAGACCAATGCCCTCAAAGAGTCACAGACTTTCTCTCTAGTGGGATGGACTAACATTTACTATCAGGAAATTTCAGTATTAATGCCCTCTGTTACATACTGAGTAGCACCGACGTAGCATAGAGGCAATCTCTAACGTGACAGGGACCGCAAGCCAAAGAAAGCAAGGAAGGAACAGAAGTGTGCATCTCCCATTCCCTATGCACTTTTAGGCAGATGCTCTACTCAACAGTATAACATAAGCATAGAACCCGAGTAGGGGCCATGCAATACCATCATTCCGCATCAGTATCTACTCAACAACCATAAACGTCTCTCACTGGATAGGCATATCCAGTAACTGATGTCCCACCATTGACTAATACCATAGAGCCACTTACCTAGTCTACCTAGGCGGTGCTCGGTCTCTAAATCTCTGCACTCTCTTCATTGGCTCCCCATACCCCAGAGGATCAGATTCAAGGTTCTTTGCCTTGCGTTTAAAATCCTCAAAGGTATGTCTCCCCAAATCTTGGAGAATTTGTTGACACCGTATGTTCCCCCGCGTACCCTCAGATCTCTGGGTCAGAATCTGGTAGTGGTTACGCGCTTCAGACTGGCTAGAGTTGGTGGACGCTCTTTTCGTGTGCAAAGTGGTGGAATTCTCTCCCTCCACATATCCGGGCTATTGATGATCTTTTCCAGTTTAGACGAGCTGTCAAGACTCTCTTATTTGCTTAGTTTTCTTGCTGCCTTTTTGTCCTTCCTGAGTTTCTTTGTGTTGTGTTGTGTTTACCTTGTCAAAGCGCCAGGACGCCCCTTTGCTGGGGCAGCTGTGCGCGGTATAAATAAAAATAACATAACATAACTTTGGCTTTAGACATGGCCAGAGCCCAAGGACGACAACAAAAAGAAAAATAACATATCAAGAAAAAGATTTCCACCCACATTACTGTGTCCACTACACAAAAGTGTTAGCACAGTGAGATCTCCCAAGTGCTCATCAAAAGAAGCCACCTAAAAGTACAACATTATTGTGAGTAAATGATTGCAGAAAATAGTTGTAGTTCAGAAGCCATTAGCTTGAGCACCAAACTTGCATTTAGCAGCTCAGACTCCAGAAAATAAAGATGCACAAGGGAAAAGCTTTGTCTTTCTACTAGAAAGCACTGAGTTAAGCTGCACAGAATAAGGCTGTCATATGCACAGCCAAGTCTCCACTGTACAGTCTAGACGGTAGGTGTTTGCCATGCTTCCTTAGTTGTGCAGGCCGTTGCCAAGCAACAGGTGCTCCAAGCCTGGACCAACAAAAGGTATTTAATGACAATAAACTACATGCGAAAGAAAGAAAGAAAGAAAGAAAGAAAGAAAGAAAGAAAGAAAGAAAGAAAGAAAGAAAGAAAGAAAGAAAGAAAGAAAGAAAGAAAGAAAGAAAGAAAGAAAGAAAGAAAGAAAGAAAGAAAGAAAGAAAGAAAGAAAGAAAGAAAGAAAGAAAGAAAGAAAGAAAGAAAGAAAGAAAGAAAGAAAGAAAGAAAGAAAGAAAGAAAGAAAGAAAGAAAGAAAGAAAGAAAGAAAGAGAGAGAGAGAGAGAGAGAGAGAGAGAGAGAGAGAGAGAGATACAAATACACAGATTAAAATATGTTGAAAAGTCTACTAGATGAGAATCAATATGTTGAGTGAGAATAAATAAGAATCTGATCACAGAAGTATCACAGATTGTGCATTTTTAATTACTGGTTAAACACAGAGGGCCTTATTACAATCTTGAAGGATGGGATCCTCAATCACATACATGACGGATATTCCGTCCGCTGTATGACAAGTTACATAGGATATAATAGAATTGTAATTTGGCCGACGGAGTAACCCTGTCTGCCAAGATAACAATCAGGCCCGAGCCTTTACTTCCTTAATCATGCCGATGAGGTTGTGCCCTATTAGCTACAGCCGGATGATCAGATTTCAAAACCATCTGAATCGTCTCTAGGTGGTACAAGTCCAGAACTATATAATTGTAGGTAGCGATTGTGCCACCATTGGAAACAGGTTACAGATTGAGTGCAGCATGTGGTCCCCTGTCCCATGGATGCCATTGCAATGAGACAAATCGAACTAGGATGGCCAGATTGGAAAGACAAACACAAGCACCTGATAGCTTCTGTGGTCCGAAAGTCACAAGTTTGAAGTAAAGCAAACGCAACTCGGCTTTACTGCTTTCCGCGGTTGGTACATTTTTTCTAATAAAATTAGGCAAAATTGATATCAGTTAATTATAGCCACATGGCAGTATGGAGTGGGATCTGAAAACCAAGCCACTATGCTTACTGGGCCATTGAATAACTTTAAACACTGCAAGAGACTGACTGGTCCTTAGCCGACTTTACCTTCACCTGGAAGCCAAGTCCCTGCTGGAAACCAAGTCTTGCAGCTGTGCAGGAACATCTGAAAACTGCTCGCTAGAGTAGCAAGGTTCTTTGGACTCTATATCTCACCCAGGCACAGCATAGGCAACTTCTGCTTTTTTTTGTGTACATCATAATTGCAAATAATCTATTTCAATTACCCATTAAAGTCATATTCATCTTGAAGGTACAGAACTCAATGAACACTCTGTGCATTGTGTTATCCAATGTGTCAATGCTATAGCCAGCTTTCTAAACTCTACCTAGAGTCAGTCCAATTGTAAAGCGCTCGGATATCCTTCGTGATCATGTTCACGCTATATAAAACTTTATAAATAAATAAAGTCTGCAATGCTCAGTTTCGCTACCTATGGGGAGTCATGGAAAGAATTGTGGAAACTTGCCTATTTAATTGCACAGCACAGGTATTAGTGGCCCTGGGACCCTTGAAGGACATTATTCATTTAGGAGACTGCACAGTAACCACCGTCTGCCCTAGAAATGAAATACAAAGACAGAAACCCACTGTACAACACTTAAAACTAATTCTAAAGGACAAAGAGCAACGCCAAAACTGGGTACTTGTAAAGGGGAGGCAACTAATGACGGCACACAGAACTACCTTCAGACTAGAAACACCTCAGACATTCCACACAAAAACATAAGTCTGTCGGGGCAGGATTAAAAATGTGAACCAAAATATAGTTACGCCAAAAATTACAATTTGAGTTTTAACTTAATGCGATTTAAACCCACTGAGACACAGCCATGCCTCAAGTTCCGAGAAGACCCAAACAGTAGGGAGAGCCATCCTTATTAGCCTGGGACATGCAGATCTTAACGTCCAGTTTCACATCAGATACCTTGCCCTCTGTGGACTGGTCAGAATGAGCTAGAACCCTCGGAGTCCTAGTTTATATCTTCAAGGGGGTCCACACCAAACTGCAATGACAATTTGTCTGGACACTGTACTGCCAATTGCATATATGTCTTCCGTCAGCAGGTATGCCATGTTCAGGTGGAAGAAACATAAGTAAAAGAATTTTACATCATGAAGACTTACTTCAACATTTCACCAATCAATTACAAATTAGCCAAGTGTTCAGATTTAGAGAAATGCTGTTGTTTTTCAATCCCACCAAGCCTCTGCCATACGCTTTTCTGTCCCAAAGCTCTTGATGCAAGACACCGGCTGTTGAAAAGGTTACAATCCACTTTTGTTGCCCAGTAGCAACGCTCTAACTACCGCCTCAACAAGCAAACCAAAAATCCTATTAAAATAACTTCAGACATCGAAGCCCACTAGCCCGACTCCAAAGCCATCATCTCAAATGTCAGAGGACAATAATACCAAACTGCAAGATGGCAGCGATTGGAATACCCATTAGACCCCGAAATGACCCGTGTGTGTGTTCCCAGTACAAGTCCGATTTCAGACCGGTCTCCAGCGAGTTCAGCTATTTCTGTATTGAAAATACCTGAGGACTTAAGAGATTAGGCACCCTGAAAAAAAGAGCTGCCAAGCACTGAGACCATGGACGCAGCTGTTGATAATGCTGGTCCCGTTGTAAAATACAACAGCATTACAACGAAGAAATTAGGGTTGCAATAAATTGGCAGGTCAAGTTTTAAACTGTAATAAACTAGTCAAATGCGGAGTGTCAATATAAAAAAAACATGATAAATAAAAAAAAAGCTTGGTACATCCGATTGGCAATATTATTTGTGCATGAATATGAACTGTTATATATATATATATATATATATATATATATATATATATATATATATATATATATTACACATACACACACGCACACACACACACACAGGAAGCTATTTTCCGCCCTCAGAAGGTACGATCTTAAGTTGTGGAGACAACATCATTTTCATGGATTCTCTTCAAGTTGCCATACGGTCAATAAACATTGTGAAAACGGATTCAAAATTTTAGCAAATTTGTTGCAATTTGTTTTGCACTCCTAAAGGGAACCGGAAATGAGCCTAGGTCACCGATACCCTGATACGTATGTAGATACCAGGGCTGCATTCAGCGGTTAGTTCGGATAAAGCTCCAGTCCCAGTTGTACACGCCGGCTATGAGAGGACATCTCTGGTGCATGTAGTTAAAATCAAAGGGAGATTGGAAATGCAAGAAGAGACAGTTTTCACGGAACTCTGCCTACATCCAGATTTTTTTTAAATACCGTGCACTGAAACTAGTCACAGTAGGGAGTAGCAAGGGCAGTGCAGCTCAGGGAACGAACAATCTACCTGCTTTGAACATTTATTGGTGAGGAAGAAGCAAGATACTAATGGAGGCTTGGAACTGCTGAATATATGCATCTGCAAGTTAACCAATCCTGTAATAAAGCTAAAGCCTTTAGTCTTCCAAAAACTAAGTTGTCATCCGAGTTATTTGGGATGTGGGGAGGTGAGGAGGGGAAATTAATAACTTTGGAGGTAAAAAAAACACAGACTGGAAAGAAGAACTTCGCAGACTAGGCCGGAACAGAAATCAACAAGATGTATAAACACCGGTCTACAACAGCAGAAGTTCTCATCTGGACAGGAGGCACAATTGAGACAGAACTATGTAGGGGAGGAGCAAGCAACTAAGACAAAACGACAAAGAGGGCAGATAATGACTGATCATGTAAAGCATGGCAGCAAAACTGGTGTTTAGTGCTTGCTGCTAATACATGTGTACAACACTATGGATCGTAAGGTTGGCATTGCACAAAAGGAATGACAAACCTGGCCATTAAACCCTCCAAGCATTATACATTTGATAATATTAAATTGTGCAATAATAATATTTTTTATGTTCGGTGCTTACAAATTGCAAAACAGCGGCATTAAGGCATCAAAAAACAAACTGCTTAGCATTGCCCCATTTTGAGAGCAACTCATTCTCTGACTGAATGAAGGCTTAAAATTCAAGCAACCATGGTAAAAGGCAAAGGAAGAATAAGTTGAACCAAGGATTTTTGGGGAAACCCAACCAAAAAGAAGAATGATAGATTTTTGTTTTAAAACTGTTGTCACAAGATCTACCGGGAACAACCCGGTCCAGTTACTGCAAGCCAAATACATCCAAGGGCCACTTGGGATACAGAAAGTGGCTTTGCAAAATGTAAAAGTACTTCATGGAAATAGCATGAAAGAAATATACGAGTGATGGTTTGTTTCGGAGACAGGGTCGGGTGGACTCTTCTGTGCATGTGGTTTACCTAACAGTATATCGGAAAGCTCACTGCCAAGACAAGGATTTAGTTGCCTAATATTTCTCGATTAATACCCTTAACCCACTTCCAGGATCTGACCCATCTATTTCTGGGAGGTGATCATGAAGTCCAAGTAAAAAGGTTTGGGACTGCTTAGTATCAAAGACTGATAAGAGCACCACCTGGGGATCCAAACATCTTTCACCCTCACCACAACACCATCGCTCTCTGCCACCCACCATGTTACATCATAGGACATCAACCAGATATATGCCCGTCAGAATAAAGATAAAGAGGCCATGTAAATTCTATACAGAGAAATGTGTCTGTACTGAACTCCAAATACGAATATTTAATATTCCAATATACATGCCAGTCAGACTTCCACTCAGTCCTCAGCACCACAACAACCTCAAGAGCAGAGCTTGGCCAACATGCATGGCTGAGATAAGCTTGAAGCGCCATTAGATCTGGACATATCAGCCATGATCACAGCAACCTAATTGTAAAATATTAAACAGACCCCACAGGCTCACTTACGGAGAACATAACGGCCTACCCAAAAGGCCTAATACCTTGTGCTACTGAGATAGGGCACACACCTCAGACACCTTACCCCTCTGGGAATTCTCAATGATCCGACTTCTCCCCGTTACAGTACAACATTCATATCTCACATCTTAAGCAGCTTACAAGAAGGCTCCGTCATAGCGGCTGATTAGGACATATGATTTTTCCTTGAAAATGAGTGCCAGATGGACATCAGCAGCTTGGCAAAGAAACCGGTGGCACACAAGTGCTTTAGCCAAAAGAACTAAAGCGGTAGTAATCACTGAATTTGTTTTGTTTTCCTACAGTAAACCAAATACACACTTTGCCATTTGACTAAATTAGCTCCACATGACATCAATTGAATGCTGCACTTTTCTTCCATACAGCATCAACCCAGTAACTCTGACCACTTTAACCCAGCAAACACGTTATTACTGCTACCAGGACAGCTCTTATCCCACATTAACTTAACTACTACAGATCCATATGTCAGGACAGAACAAGTGCCATCATTCACCAGCAGCTATGGCAAAGTGCTGGGGCTAGAAACAGGTATCCTCCCAAGACTGCCTGCCCCACTGGCTCCCTAACAAGCAGAATGCAAGCACGAGTACTTTACACAAGACTCTTTGAATTCAACAGACACCATATTTAAAATCCCGCCGGGGCTCTGGGATTCGGCCAAACTCAATCTACAAAATCACACAAACTATTAAGATGGAAGTTCTCTCAGTGTTGGCTCGGTTCCTTTTGCACTGCCACGAATACTTACAGAACAGAGAACCTATTGCATGAGGAATGCCTTAATGACCCCGTCCCTCTTCTTGTTTGGAACTTCAAGAATTCCCATTCCTTGTGCCACCTAATTCTACACCTCACGGATGCACAACAGTAAATGTTACTACACAGAGTGGTACTTTAAGGAGGTATGCAATTCCTTAAACTGCTAAACTGATTTTGTGAATTTATCAGATTATTAAAAGTGCTTAGATTGTGCAATCCTGTGAGCACTGCCAACTAGAGTGATCTCTAGAGCCTGTTCTAGCTATTATTAATTACTAAATACTACACTTACATAGCACATTCTACCATTACAATCTCTAGAATGACATTGGCAGGTTCCAGATATCCATGTTCTCCAGTTCAATTATAAATGAAGGATGCACTGTTGATGGGTCACAGTACACTTACTTAAAAAATAAAACTGGAAGTAATGTCCCCAAAAAACTACTGGCTGTAAATGATTTATTTGCAAGGTTTTCTTTTGTTGTAAACAACATACATTTGCTTCCATCCAAACTCTGAATCTGATGCACCTCAGATCTAACCCAGACAACACTTAACCTATCCCCAGATTTTCAAAGTGCCTGGCTCGCTCCCACTTAAAGGTTCATACAGCACTTTTGATGTATGTAAACACTGCACATAACTTGCATTTAATTCAATAGCACGCAAGTTCATAAATGTATAAGGATGCAGAGTAGATCCTCCTAGAAATCAAACCTGTGATACATGGATAGCTAGATTTCAGTGATGAAAATTGAATTTGCTCAGCCATGCCAGTGATTTGTCAGATGTTAGCTAATACAACCACTGACAAGGGCATGCCAGCGTCTCCCAGAATTTCATGCATTCACCTCTGGGAAATGGAGGAGGAAAAGCAAAAACTCTCCAGTATGCTGGATTGCTCCACCACGTTGGTGCTCAATCTCGCAGTTGCTTTCTCCATCTCCACTGGCCAAATCCAGACTTCGGTACAAAAGGGGGTGGTGATGGACGGAGCATCTGAACCAATCTAACACTCACACCCAGTCAAAAGATCTGGGTTTAATCCATCACCGTTCTTTAGCCCACTCTGCCACCCCAGTTCAGACATGGCCATATGCAAATCAGTCTGACCCTGTGCCTCATGGGAACAGTACAGCCAAAACTGCCAAGCCATGCCTTCCCTGGACCGGAAACAAGCTTCATAGGACCGGTTTCTGGCATTTCAGCCATCTTCAGCCAGGCTTGCTTGAATGCAGTGGCAAAGTGAGCAAGGGACTCACGTCTGAGCATACCCTGCCAACTTATGGCGAACAAAGCGGTACAAAAGGGGGTGTTGATGGGACGGTGGTGATGGACTAGACTAGAGCATCTGAACACTCACACCCAGTCAAAAGATCTGGGTTTAATCCATCACCGTTCTTTAGCCCACTCTGCCTCCCCAGTTCAGACAGTGAGTGTTTGATTGGTTCAGATGCTCCGTCCATCACCACCCCCTTTATAATGGTTCACCTTTATATTTGACCAGCACATCGATCCATGGATTCAAATACAACTGAATTATTCATATTAATGGAGTCGGAGATCAAATGGAACAATTCACAAACTGCATTAAAAATGAAAATAGGCGCAAAATGTGATCATTTGAAACAGAGCAGTGTTTTGAAACGCGATTGACGCAAATACTTCTGATACAGCACAAGTTCCAGGGCAATTCGATTTTAGCCAATTATTTGTACAAATGGCTGGATGGATGGATTGAGGGTGCAGTCCAAAAATATATTCTTTATTGGAATACTACAAATATGGGAATACCCACTTGTAAATATTTGTACTGAGCACTCGTTTGATCACTGCGCCGGTTCACCTTATCAGATATTGCACCTCTTTTCATATTTAACACACTTTGCAATGGTGTGCAAATGCACATTTATAGTAAGGAGCTGCTGCAGCTAGGTGGATAAAAGCAGCACCCAGATTCTAAAAAGTAAAGAGGGGCAGGGTAGAAATGGGGGAGCAGGAGTTTAGCAAGAGCAAATAAGCGCTACAGACGAGCGGCCGCAGTGAGCAGGGTGAGGCATAGGAGAGGAAGAAAGACAAGCAGGTTTTGGCGGGATGGTAGAAGCAAGTAAGTACTCATGAGCTCTGGATTGGAGTCCAAAATGAAAAGCATCAGAAGATGTGAAGGGAGAGCAACACAGTGAAGTAGGGAGAGGGAGAGAACGCATACACTCTCGACTGAATTATTTGTTACAAATAAAAAAAAAAAGTTAAAATGTAGCTCTCTGAAAGTAAGCAGAGGAAGGATATAGGTACTCCAATATAGACTTCATGCTACAAGGGACGAACAAGTTCGCGCTATATAAAACTTTATAAATAAAATAAATAAATAAATAAATAAATAAACAACATGTCGGTAAACCGTCAAATAAGAAGCAAGCAAACTAGACTGACAAAGTCAACCAGGGATGTGCAATGGGCTGACCCAAAGCCCACTGTAAGCATTGGCATTGTACACAACACGTCTTTTGGCAACAGCTAAACCGGACTAGAAGCAATGCTTAAAAATAAGAGAGCCAGCATGCAATCAGAATGAGAGACGATCAAGTGGGACAGAGGCTACAAGAGAGACCAGAGGCATCTAAGAGTCATTTAGAACCAGAGTTTCAAAAATGTCCAACTGCTAAGCCACCTGACATTTTTACAGCTTTGATCATTATAGAAATAGGGGGAGGGGCTGTTATGCCATATGACTTTAAGAAAACATATAAACGAACCTTCTCTGGGATGGCGCCCAGGATATGGAACACACTTCCCCCAGAAACCAGACTGAATGCCTCTACCGCATCTTTCAAAAAGGAAGCAAAAGCGATTCTCATGGCAAAATTCACCTGATCATAGACTAAAGAAATTCTGAGATCAATCGCACCCTTAATAATAATCCTTACTACGACAAGGGTCCATCCAGACACTCTAGTCACTTTATCTGACCGCGACCTGATTCAATGGATAGGTTTTGCTTTTTGCACCCTACTTTTTTTTTTTTGCAGAGTTTTATATAGCGCGAACTAGAACCGAACCGAATCAGTTATCAGAGCGCTTTACATAGCACCAGTTACGTTACATGAGGACACTCTTTCATTTCTTAGGCACGGGGAGATTAGGTGATTTGCCCAGAATCACAGGGGGGTTTTGGCGTCGTTACCGAGACTCGAACCCAGATCCCCAGGTCCGAGGTCGAGCGCCTTCGCCGTTAGGCCAACACCTCTCCCCTCTACTGCTCCCCCTTTGCACAAATTGTTATGTATATGTGATTTTCCTGCATTTATCCGTTTGTATAATTATCCTGACCTAACGTAAAGCACTCCGATATCTGCAAGGATCTTGTTCGCGCTCTATAAGACCGTCAAAATAAATAAAAATATATAAATGGTTGTTACAGCAATGTTTTCTAGCCGGTAAAAGCTACCAAATACAACAGTGAAACTGAAGAATTTACCATTAATTACCTTGTAACCTGCATATTTTTGTGATCCTTTACTGCCAAATACATAAAAAGCTCACAGATGCGGCTTAACCACCATGCGTCATAACCCCCAATTCATCCCCTAAACTAATTCAGCACTCTATTTAACAGACTCAATCATTTTGAAAGGGTTGCAAATGCCCTTTCTTAGCAAACCTTGTTTATGAAGCGTGGGTGAAATATACCTGCTAACCTGCCAGACAACTTTCATAGGATTGGGAATCAAGTCGATTTGAAATGGAATTTGACTTTTTGAAACGTTCTTAAATGATGTAGCTGGGAAACAATGTCCAAATCGGTGTCACAATAGCAGGATAAAAGGACTCATACTTAGGGCCCGATTACGATGCCGGTCGGACTTACATCCATCCGGCACCGTGGCGGAAGCAGGTTCGCCTGACTAGAAGTCGGCAGTCTCGCTGTCCACATTACGATGCAACCGACTTCACAGTGGGTGCAATGTGTACACTTTGCACTGCGGCGTGTGCTGCGGGCTGCAGCACACACCGCAGTACAAAATATACACCTTTTGAACATCCCTGCACCATGTGGAAGGCACTCTGTGACAGGCACCATGCAGTGCCTGCCACATGGTGCAGGATATAGCAGGCACCGCTCTATTGTATGGAATAGGAGCCCTACCGCCGCACTGTCGCGATCCTTGACCCTGTCGGATGCAGGGGTCTTTCCCCCTTCCAGCCGAGAGCCGATCACCTCCATCCTAATGCAGCGGTCGGATAAAATGGGCTGGATGGTGGTGGGCCCGCCACAGACGGCCTGACGGCTGGTGGTGCCACCACCATCGTAATAAGGCACTAAGAGACTGCGTACTTCAGAATGTGATCCGAACTGTGCAATGTAAATGTGTGCAGATGAAGGACATACATTACAGAGCCCTCCCTCACCTCCACTGCAGCAGAAAGTCCCCCCTCCACATATTACGAGAACTAATCTGTATAAAAGAGAACACCGAAAAGGTTTCAAGCATGAGTGCAAGGCTATTGAACCCAAGTTAAGCATTCACCCCCTCTCACCTTTAATTTGGCCAGAATTTGGAGATCCAGGAACCACAGTACTTGCCGCTGGCACTTTATCTCTGAACGGCTTTGTGGTTGCAATGTTCTGTGCTTTCTGTGGGGTAGAGAAGCTGAGTAGCTTTTTCTTTGTTTTGTTCTGAACGGGTGTCGGTTCATCCTGCTCTACGGCACCAGAAAATGCTTGTAGAGACGCCCCGTCACGTGAGCAGTTGAAAACAACCCTGCCACCAGAGGCGTCACTCACAACGATGAGACCAGGCTTTGGGGTAGTGTCTCCATCCAATACAAGGTCAGAATCCTGACTGAGGTTTGTTTCTCTTCCTCTGGCCAATGTTTCTGATTTTAAGGACAAGTCACTCTCTTCAAGGCATTGATCAGATCCCAGAATCAGGGGGGACTTTTCAGGGTGTGAAGTTTTAATGGGCGAATAAGTCTGTGCATGAAGTCCATTTCTTCCCAGGCCTTCCCTCATAGGAGGCGTCCCAGTCTCAAATCCAGGGTCACTAATTCCAGCTTCCTCCCGCCTTATGGTTTGTGCAACGTGGTTTAAATAGGCCCTGAAGCGCCCACTGTGGTGCTGCTGAACAAGCCTGGCGTAGGCGTTCTTCTGGGGCACCGCGGGCTTGCTTTGTCCCTCCCTCATGCCGTGGGCAGAGGCCCCTCTTGGATATCCCAACTGATCCATTCTCCAAAATTACGCGAAAACTTCAAACAAAAGAAAAATAAGATTATTTTTTCAGCATGCAAAAATAAAAAGGAATATACAACAATGTATGTGACAGCAAAAACCACAAAATAAGTTTTAGTACAAAATACCAAGAAGAACAAGACCAAAATCATCCAGAAGTATCAAGCTTAAAACACCACATGCAAAAAGTTGAAAACTGGATTACAAAAAAATGTCAACACCACCAATAAGCGCAGCATAGGCGTCAAACTTCCTAATTCCATGTGTGAATAGTTAGACCAGTCTTGGTTTTACACTGGGATGACAAATCCCAGAATTCTAAAGAAAAAAGCAAGACTACAAGTCCCTGAAAATGGCACGGGGCTAATTAGTGATGCATGGACCTTGGAAACCTGGCAGCTACAGTGCAGATCTATGAAGTAGTTAAAGGCACCCATACTTAACAATTATGGTTTACAACAGCAGTACTTTTATCCTTTTCACTTCAAAATAGAGGAGTACATACTTAAGACAACCCCAGAATGTGCCTAGTGCACCCTCCCCTTATGTGCACCTCCCCTCAAGCCCTGCCCACACTGCTGCAAGCCTACAGTGCCCTTGAATGGACACCTTCCTTGTCTGGTTAAGGATTGTGTCCTGAGTTTTCTGGGGCCATCTCAAGTAAAGTTAGCAAAGTGCTTAATATCACTAAAATACATGTTCCACTCCAAAGCCTTCTTTTTCCAAAGGGAGTGTTTTCAGGTTTGTTTGTTCTACTGGAGCAACGGAAGTGAACCAGGTATAGATCTCTCAAAATTCATTAAAAAGTTTTAAAAAACAGTCAGGGCTTCAAAAAATAGCAAATCCTAAAATTACAAAAGCCAACCTCAAGGTCATTAGGAAAAGGTGCAAGAAGGAAGACCAAGAAGGAGCTTGACCAGGTAACTCCTTCAACATCTGCATGAAATTTTATGAATGTACGGCAAATCAGACATCTTAAACCTCACTTTCGCTTGAGCATTACGACTAGAAAGCACCACCAATCAGCAACTACAAGCACAAGCCCCAATCATATTTCAATTCTTTATTGAGTTCTCATTGCTCCAACAAGAGTTGTACAATACAAATTCACAAACTAGTCGTCATGTAGGGTGAGAAAATCTAAAAGCTAATTCCAAAGTCCAACTGTAGACCATATCTTCTTTAAAGCAATTAATAACTGATAACTGAAATCAAACGAAAGGAGAAAAAAAAAAAAAGAAGAACAAACTACAAGGAAGAAAAAGAAACATGCACTCCCAGTAGGGAGGAACGAGGCTATTGGTTAAAACCCACATGGGAGGAAATAAGAGAAGGTGACATTCTATTGGCATTAACTTCTAATAAATAATAATAATAATAATAAGGAAAAACGCAACATATCTAACAATGGGGGTCGAAGACTGAAAAACCTTAAGAGGAAGGGGCGAAGGAGCGCAGTATAGGTGTATGTATGAACTATGAAGCAGGATGTGTTCAACGTAGTCACCTTAAATGAATACCAAAGCTCAACACTTCAATCCTTAAGAAAAGAGCCCCAAACCTCATCAAATAGCCGCAATTTGTCATTTAACTTAAAAATAAGGTGCTCAAAGCACGCCATATCATGCATGTTGTCCAACCAGGACTGTAGCGCGGGTATTAGAGTCTACTTCCAAAGACGCAATATCACCAATTTAGCAACCTCTAGAGCAGCGGATCTTCGTCTACAAACGTTGATTCAATGAAGGGAGATCTGGCGTGTCATGTAGTAGCACCAACTGGGCTTTCAAAGGACTGTGTACCCGGAGGGCTCTTCTCGTATGATCCCAAATCTGCGACCAGAAGACTTCAGATGGCCACATTCCATAATGTACGAACTATATCGCAGTCCGGTAAGCCACATCTCCAACAGCATAAATCCACAGCAAGATGGGCTCTGTGTAACCTTACTGGAGACCAGTCGCAGCGTGCAGGACCTTAAAAAAATACTATACTTAAGATGTACTTCCCGTAGCCCTTTACTATAACGCACCAGTGAAGTATCCAAGTCACCATCCAAGAATTGTGTAATAAGACGTGTTTTCCACCAGATACGCAATGCTATGGATGTGGGCACAGAGAAACATAAGTCTATCAATGTGGCATATAATCCAGAGATAAGCGCCACCCCTCCACCAGCCAAGTTTCTGCCAGTGTGGTTATATTGCGTAATGGGCGAGCTGGGGAGGTCAGTATGCGACTTCCTCAGGGCATGTTATAGGGCACGTGCCAAAGCCTCATTCAAGACCAAAGCATTTTTCTAGCAAAGAATTAGAGACTTTGAAGTGAGTCCAGCACTACCAGCTCAGTCTGAAAACACCATCAGAGCTCATTTTATCGAGTCAACACTCACCATTAATCACCAGTAATCACCAGCAGCAACCTAGAAAACTAAGGTGCGCATCTAAGTGAAGTCAAGTTACAGCGCTAGTCTCAATCCTTATCCAGCTTCTCCTGATCAATTAACGGTTCCCTGGAGCAGAAGTTGCTTTGAACATTCAAGGATATGGTTTTTCATGACACTTTTGACACTTGTTGGCCGCAATGAGAATCAGCAAGAAAAGTTCTTGGAAACCCCTCTTCTTTTCGACGTTTGCCTGCTCTCTGGGATTATTTTAGAAACTGCTGTATGGAATTGGGAGCTAAGTGATATCACTCCGACGCGATTTTGATCTGCAGTGGCTGTGGTTGATTCCGACAAGAAACTGAGCCGCCAAGTTATCACAGTTACCCTAAATTCATGACTGATGGGATATGCCAACCAATGCTGAGGAAATCGTCTGAGTCCACGGTTCTTAAGCAAAGCCCTAGAATGACTCTTCAAGGAAAACAAGGCAACAGACCTTCCTTATCTGTGCTCCAGGATTTGGAACAACAACCCATCAGGACTGTTCAAAACTCTATTATAATTTAGGTAAAAGCTAAAAGCACACCTCATCAAAAAAGCTTATTAACTGGCACATGCATCAAAGTAGGCTTTTGCGATTCCTAAATAGCGATTTTCAAGGAATCGCTATTTAGGAATCGCAAAAGCCTGTGCATGTAGGAATCGCTATAAAAATAGCGATTCCTAAACATTCCTTAATTGCTACTCGCAAATTGCTAGTCGCAATTAAGGAATGCTGTTCCATTCATTCCTATGGGCCTAGAGGCCCATAGGAATGATTTGGAGATTGCATGAGCAATTTGCGAGTACCAGTAGGTACTCGCAAATTGCTCATGCAATTTGATGGGTGCAAGGGTGTCAAAATGACACCCTGTTGCACCCCTGAAATTGATCTCTGCACATATGTTGCACACACACATGCCCTAAGGGCATGTGTGTGCGCAACATGAAACTTTGAAAAATGCACAAAAGTGCATTTTTCAAAGTTTTTGCAAATTACCATGAAGTTCAACTTCATGGTAATTTGCTACTCTTATTAGCGAAATCGCAACTTTTTTAACTTTCATTCATTGCATTTAAGAAATCTCAATTAAGGATTCCATAAATGCAACCACAATTTGAGGAATCGAAATTTAGAGATTCCGTAAATTGCGATTTTTGCATTTGGGATGATGAATCCCAAATGCAAAAATACCGGTGGCAAAGGGGCGGATTCTGAGAATCTGACCGCTTGCTACCGGTATTTTGTTTGATGCATGGGGCCCCAAGACTCAGCCAAATCATGTTGTGTCTCTGGCCTGCCAATTAAATGGTTTGCCACACTTTCCATGTTCTGCAAACAGCACGCATCCTAAGACTCCAGTGGTCTCCACACCATTCGCCAAATTTGAAAGTGGCTCTCCCTATCAAGAATTCAGAAGGGGCTTAGCGCAGACTAATCAATGAAAATACGTCCGGACTGAAGATCAACAACCTCTCAGTAAGCTCGGAAACCAGATTTTGGCTGTTCTAGCTCATCAGACCAACACAATCCAAAGTGCTGCCAAGTGTGACTGCCGGATGAACATACAATTCTTACAGTGATCTTTCACCACATCAAAGTTATGCATCCACCATTCACTTTGCAGGATAACCATGTTGGTATATTTCCAGGCACCATTTTATGGTCAAGCACACATCTTTCTGAAAGTCTGTACAACAGCCTAGATACCCAACACCTATTAAATCACACACTGAAGTTCCCGCAAGGATGGTGGCACATTGGTAGGGTACTCAGTATTTGTTGGGGTGTATCGTTTCTTGTTTGGGGACTTGGGCGAGTGTGTACCAAGATGTCTCTTAGGTTTTTTCTTTTCTGTGTAAGAACATGGGTGTGGGGATGTTCAGTTTCCCACGGTTAAGGGTGCGCCAGTGACACGACACCAAGGCAGTACTCTGTCTCCTTCAAGACCTACAATTTGACTAAACAACCAGCATCCTCATTGGGTTGAATGTGGAGAGCCTTTATACCAGCCTACACCACAAGAAGACCCTGGATATCATTGAAGAGGTCCTCTATGAAGAAGAATGGACCTATCAAACACCAATACGCCTGGTATTAGAGTGCTGCAAGTAGGCACTGACGGAAAACTTCTTCCGTTTTGAAGATATCTTGTTCTGACAACAGCACTGGAGCATTATGGGTAGTACTTTTGCCCAGAGTGTGGCGGGATTATACGTGCACCACCTCGAAAATCTCAAAATCTTGTCCGGTACAAACCCACACCACCAGCATATTCAACTGTGGAAGAGATACATCGACAGTGTTCTACTGATTCGGGAGGGTGAGGAGTCCAACGCCAAAGAGTTTATCGAGTGGCTGAACCAACAGGTCCCCTTCCTAAAGTTCACACATACCATGAGTAGATCCCAGCTGGTATTTCTGGACCTTAACATCTATGCTGTCGATGGCTTACTAAAGACAATCACACACGTAAAACCCACTGCGAAAAACTGTTTACTCCTATACGACATCTTCCCTACGAGACATCAGAAGGAGAACCTACCTTTCAGACAGTTTCTCAGACTTAGGATAAACAGCTCTGAGACGAAGGACTTCAAAGCCCAAGCCAAAGGGCTATCTGAGAAACTTCTCACAAGGTTACACCCAAAAAACCTGATATCCAAAGTCAAAAAGAGAGCTTAAAACAACAACAGAGAAGCGCTCCTGGAGACATATCAAAAACAAATCACTGAAAAAGAAAATAGACCTATATGCATCACAACCTTCAACATAGCGTCCGACCGTGTTACAAAAATAGTCAAAAAACACTGGTGCATCCTTAACAGTGGGGAACTGAACATCCCCACACCCATGTTCTCACACAGAAAAGAAAAAAACCTAAGAGACATCTTGGTACACACCGCCCCAAACCCCAAACAAGAAACGATAAGACCCAACAAGTACTGAGTACCCTGCCGATGGGCCACGATCCTTGCGGGAACTGCAGTGTGTGTCACCTGACCTCCACTACAAAAAAAGTAACTTTTAACAACAAGATGAGTTGGGAGTTACGCAAATTCACTAACTGAAATACCACAGGGGTTGGTACTTGATCACAATCACATATAACCTACATTAAGTAGGTATGACCACCAGAAAGGTTAGCACCAGGATGGGGGAACACCGCAGCAACATCAGGTACCAACGGGTCAAAAGTGAAACTCACCCCTAACGATCTACACTGGGTAGTGTTAGAACATCTCAAACACGTTGACAATCTAGAAAAAAGATTCTAGAGAAAGAGCAGCGTTGGGTGTATAAATTGCACACGGACACTGAAGGATTGAATGATGATATCCCATGGGGGCAGTTTGTTACATGAATCAGGAATACACCTTCTGCCAGACTTAGTAGATTGTTTGAGAATATCACTCTACTCACAATGTAACAGAAGTATAGGTCCAACCGCATGTGATACTCACACTAACTTAATAACCACTTCATCTAGAATGTCCAATTACCCAGAAAGGCCCCATCACCATTACACTAGCAGCGGCTCTTTTGTGAACAGCAGACTGTATCGGTGGCATTCAGACTGCCTATCAGTGGCATTCAGGCTCCAGCTGAAAACTACGAGTCTACTATTCCATACAGGATATCTTACATTATCCAGTGATCGGGCATGATTTATGACTTCCACCTAACAAGACATGAGGTTTAGTCATTACATGATGTACATACAAGCCATTCTGAGAAGTGTGCAGTCCAGCTGTTAAGTCTAAGGGTCTTGCGCATCATTCTGATGTATCACAATATCCAGGAATCTGGCATTTTTCATGACTTCCCCTAACACGAAATGAAGTTTAGTTATTTCATGATGTACATACAAGCTATTCTGAAAAGGGCACAGTCGAGCTGTTATGTCTAAGGGTATTGCGCATCAATCGGATGCACCGTTGCGCTCGCAATATACTGCACGAATCACTACTCTACATCGTACTTGAGTGTCTAAATGTATCCCCCTTGTAAATGTATCCCCCTTTTTAGTTTTATTTTCAGCTTTATAGCCACAATACCTGACAATTTGGTCATTCGCCTAAGATAGCCCCGCTCCATTGCCAGTCACAGCAGCCATTTTGTGAGAGGCACGGTCTAGTTTTTTAAGTAAGCATAACAGGGCTGATCCAGGTCTATTTCATTCGCCCAAGATGGCCCCACTCAATTGCCAGTCCCAGCGGCCATATTGTGAGAGATACAGTCTAGTTTTCTTAAGTAAGCATGACTAAGCTGATCTGGGTCTATTTAACGGGAGACAGACGTGGTAAGACGTGGTCTCCAGGCATGCCATCAGGTCATTTCCTGAGAGGAGTGCTTTGGCGAAGTAAGTCCAGCCAGACCCGTTTGACCATCTTTCCTATTTCTCATTCTTCTAAGGAAATAATAAGGTTTCTATTTTCCTTCCAGGATAAGCCAGTGCACCGGGAACGCTCATTTACCTTTAGTAAACTCTAGTGACTATCTCTATGTCCCATTACCATTTTAGGGTGTGACCACAAGCCCCTCTACCCCTGCAGATCTTGAGGCATATTTCTGCCTAAACAAAAGTATAGATCATTGCTTATGTAATACTATTATTTTGTTATAGGTTGTATGTCACGGGGTGTCTTTTTCACAAGTGCTTTTAAACTGCAATTTGTACATAACCACTTTTCTTCACAGACATTGTGTGCGATTGATTTCTTCCACCACAGATCGCCCAAAATAGCTGTTAAGTACACCCACTATAGAGGAGTACATTGATCGAGATACGACACCACATATATAAAGGGCCTGCCAGCTTGGCTGGAAGGTAGGCTTTTTACATTTTCCTTTTGCTTTATTTCCTACAGATACAGTATGTCAGTGTACAACCGCATGTGTTAAGTATCAGGTGAACACACATTAGGTTTGCACCCCATTGTTCCCTGTACACAGGATTCTTTAGGAGTGGTACGCCCGGGGCTGGCCCTTGTGTGGTCTTTAAGAAGTGCTTTAGGGGAAAGCTCAAAAAATGTCGACCCAGTACTAGGGACACCATACTCATTACTGTTAGGTCTTTCTCTAGTATTAACACCCAATTTTTAAACATACCAACTAGGAGCAGGAATAAAATATTAGCTCACTATCTAGGTATTTGTAACCTGTTTTTCACACTCCACCACACATATTTTCCAAAAACGAAGTGCTCCTACGTAGTTCACAAGTAGCAGCACGCCTCAATCCGCAGAGGTTGAAAGGACCCCAAAGCATGCCACCTAGGGGTAACCCCGGTGGGTGAGGGGATTCTAGAAAATAATTTTTCTTTCCGGAAAGAGGTTTTCACACGTTCAGTGGAATCCCTGTTCTTCCTATGGTTAGGTTTCTAATTCTGGTATTCCAGATGTTGTGGCTCATGATTGTACACCATGCAAAGTACACTCCAGCTCCAATACAAGCCTTAAAAGCATATCTTCAGCACAAGATCTGCCTTCAACTACTTTAAAGGGCAGACTACACCAACAGGTAAAAAGTTTCACATCTTGGACAATATCTCTCCGGAGCCAATATACAACAGGTGGGTCATAGTGAATTCTTTAGCTCAGGTGTAGAAGTGGAGCAGTAAAGACTGTAGTCTTCGAAGGGACAACATTACTAAAGATAAAATTGGTTAGTCTCTGCTGAGTTGGCCAAAATAGGATTTTGAATGGCATTCGCTGGACTTTTTGACCTCAGAGAAATCAGTTTTAAAGGGATCACTGGCATAATATTGAACCATTCAATCGCAAAACCAAAAATATCCAAAATTAAATATCAAAACCCAAAAGATCGATTTCCTATACTTAACTAGTAAAACCACAAAATATCAACTACACAAATATCGTTGTCAAATATATCAATTTTAACCTATATCGAAAACAGAAATATCGGAAACAAAAAGATCCTTACCTTTAAAAAAAAAAAAAATGTAGTATGTCAAATATCGATTCATAAAATATATCAACTGAAAACTCACAAAAATATTTAATCATTAAAAATATTTTTTAACACTTTTATACACATGCATAAAATATTTACTGGAAATAAACCTAAAAAACATTTTATAAACATTCTAAAATTAAATATAAATAAATTACGACAAATTTGTTACCATTGAACACAATAAATTATATACTTAAAATCATGCTAATACATGAAAAAAATATTGCTATTAACAAACGTTTAAACACCCTAAATAATAATAATAATAATATATACACATATTTACACACACACACACACACTTATATTCAAAACTATAAATCTATAGATCATACATTTAAAAAAATTAGTGTTTAACGAAGGAGATAACTAATAAAAAGAAACCCTAATCCTAACTAAACAAACCAATAAAAGTATAAACAACTTTCACCAACAAAATCAGACAAACAAATTTTGAACAATATAAAAAGGCTTACTAATGTACATAACTAAATACTTCAAAAATGACAAGTGCTGCAAGACGTGGCAACTGTGTTGGATTCCCTCACCAAACCATTAAATGAAGAAAAGAAAAAATATACATACATACATAAATATACATACTTAAATATATATAGCTATCTCTCTCTCAATCAATTACCTAACCAAGTAAGACTTAAATATAACCTAAAATCGTACTTCAAAATAAACTTAAAAATATAAAGTAACAATTATTAAAATCCTCTCAAACTATCTCTTTACATAGTCTTGTTACAAGATAAAACTACAGTTTGGAAAATTGATAACTACCCCAAATCAACAAAAAAAATTAAGTATACATAAATTATAGCAAAATTGTCAACTCGACCAAACAGCTAGTAAAAATCAACCTAATGACCTCAGCCTCTACAAATTACTACCAAATATTTTAAATGAAACTAATGATTTTTTCATCAAACAGAAAAGAAAAACCTGCTCCACATTATAACACCCCCAACAGAAAAGCTGTAAAACCATGTGAAACATTTACAGAACATACGAGTATACAAAATAGAAGTGATTGCATAATTTTACATGTATATAACCAACTTACAAACTTTCAATTATTATGTATATTTACACTATTACACTTCTTTCAGATACAATGACTGAGGGACATATTCTGACCGTAGCAAGGGTGGCGGTGCTGGAACCGCCAGTCTGACCACCCAGTTATGAGTTGGGCGTTCGGGCTGCATTGGCACCACAGCAACCGCCAGGGATCAGAGATCCCTGGAGGTCTTGAGGTTGGAATATGCTTGGCATGGCCGCAATCTATTGCAAGTTTCCTCTCCACAACGGTTTTCATCACAACTCACAACAGTGCCCCCTCTGACAATCACTTCACTTAGTCTTTGTTGGTCAGCAGAATGTTTGGAAATGCTGAAAATGTTTAATAAATTTGTCTTTGGCTAGTACGGTCTAATTTGGGCGATCAACTCTGAGAGGGAGGAGGTCAAGGAGGCTAGTGAGTATTTGTAGGACAGTTACCAAGTCACCAAAGCAGCAGTCTAAAGTAAGTTCCATGATCTAAGGCCATAGCCTTCAACGGAGTGGTATTGATGCAAGTGATACAGGATGCTCAAGAGCAGACTCCATCATCGCACCCAAACTCCGGGACATCAACAAGTCCTTCATATCCGCCACCTTCCCGGAGAGCTGGAAGCACGCAGAGATCAGCGCCCTCCTGAAGAAACCCAGCGCAGACCCCTCAGACCTCAAGAACTTCCACCCCATCTCGCTCCTCCCCTTCCCTGCAAAAGTCATCGAGAAAACCGTCAACAAACAGCTGACAGCCTTCCTGGAGACGAACGGCTCCCTCGACCCATCGCAGTCCAGATTCCGAGCGAACCACAGCACCGAGACCGCCCTCATTGCGGTGACCGACGACATCCGGACCCTGCTGGACAACGGAGAAACCGCCGCCCTCATCCTGCTCGACCTTTCGGCTGCGTTCGACATGGTCTGCCACCGCACCCTGACAACCCGCCTCCGCCACGCCGGGATCCAAGGAAAGGCCCTGGAATGGATCACCTCCTTTCTCTCCGACAGAACCAAAAGAGTCCGTCTCCCGCCCTTCCTCGCAGAAGCCACCGAGATAATCTGCGGCGTACCTCAAGGCTCCTCGCTCAGCCCCACCCTCTTCAACGTCTACATGAGCCCCCTCGCAGCCATCGCACGCAAGCACAACCTCAACATCATCTCCTACGCCGATGATACCCAACTGACCCTCTCCCTCACCAACGACCCCACCTCCGCCAGAGCCAGCTTCCAGGACGGAATGAAAGACATCGCAGACTGGATGAAGCTCAGCCGCCTGAAACTGAACTCAGACAAGACGGAAGTCCTCATCCTCGGCCCATCCATTTCCGCCTGGGATGACTCCTGGTGGCCCCTTGCTCTGGGTCCCCCACCCAAGCCCACGCACCACGCACACAACCTGGACTTCATCCTTGACTCCTCCCTCCCGATGGCCAGGCAAGTTAACGCCGTTACCTCCTCCTGTTATGTTATGTTATGTTATATTAATTTATTATGCGCAACAGCTACTCCAGCCAGGAGCGTCCCGGCGCAGAGACAAGGAGAAACATAACACAACAGGAAAAAATAAAACCTAAGGAACAACTAAAACAAAAATGTTTTAATGGCTCTCCGGAAAGACAACAGGTCTTCTAGCAAACGGATTTCAACTGGGAGGGTGTTCCAAGTTAGTGCAGCTTTCACGCTGAAAGAACGACCCCCCATCCGGCTGAGTCTAAATCTGGGGACCACAGCGAGGGCTTGGCCCTGGGATCGAAGACTGCGGGTGGGAACATAGAAGGAGATGCAGTTGGACAGAATTTCTGGGCCAATGCCTCTTAAGATTTTAAAGGTCAGACAAAGGACCTTAAAAAGAATACGCTTCCTTACAGGAAGCCAATGCAGGGAGCGGAGGACATTTGCCACCGGGCAAAATCTGGGTAGGCCTACAATGGCTCTAGCCGCAGCATTTTGAACCCGCTGCAGGCGGGTTAGCTCAGCCTGGTTGGCCCCAGCCAAAAGGGAGCTAGCGTAGTCCAGACGAGAGATGACGGTTGCCTGGACTACAAGCTGTCTAGTTGGGGCGTCGAAGAATTTAAGAACAGGTCTTAATCCTCTCAACAGACCGAAGCAACAGGCTGCAGTTTTTTTGATATGCCCTACAAAAGTGAGGCCAGCGTCCAGCCAGACCCCCAGATTTTTCACCTCCGACACCGGGGTCGAAGTGGGGCCCAGCTCAGAAGGCCACCATTGATCGCCCCAAAGCTCTACTCCCTTCCCAACAACCATTACCTCCGTTTTCGTGGCATTAAGCTGGAGACAGTTTCCTGTCAACCAGCTAGCCACTGCCTTCAGTCCAGACTGAAACCTGGGGGCATCTTGTTCTACGTCCCCGCTGAGAGTAACCGCCAGGTGTGTGTCATCGGCATATGAGACCAAAGTTAGGCCCCACTGCCTCGCGACATCAGCCAGCGGTCTCACGTAAAGATTGAACAACGTGGGACTCAGCGAGGACCCTTGTGGAACCCCCATGGCCAGAGGCTGGAAGCTGGACGTGAAGGGGGGGATGGCAACACAGAAGGAGCGGTTGTCTAGGAAGGAGCGGAACCACTGCAGCGCCATGCCACTGATACCTATCTCCTCGAGGCGATGCAGGAGGATGCTGTGAGATACCGTGTCGAAGGCGGCGCTGAGATCTAACAATATCAGCGCCGCCGTCTGACCAGCATCCAACCTTGCACGCAGATGTTCCACCACATGTTCCTGCTTCAACACACTCCGCATGCTCCGTAAGATCTTCCGCTGGATCCCCACTGGAACCAGGAAAACGGTCACCCAGGCCCTAGTCACCAGCCGTCTGGACTACGGGAACGCCCTCTACGCTGGGACCACCGCCAAACTACAGAAAAGACTCCAGCGCATCCAGTACGCCTCAGCACGACTCGTCCTGGACATCCCCCGACACAGCCACATCTCTGCCCACCTGAGGGACCTGCACTGGCTCCCAGTCAGCAAGAGGATCACGTTCAGACTCCTCACCCACGCACACAAGGCTCTCCACGACTTGGGCCCCGAATACCTCAACAACCGCCTCACGTTCAACCCAGCAACCCGCCAGCTCCGCTCTGCCAGCCTCGCCCTCGCCACCGTCCCACGGACCCGCAGAACCACCACTGGAGTAAGATCCTTCACCTACCTGGCAGCCAAGACCTGGAACACCCTCCCCACCCACCTACGACTCACCCAGGACCATCTCTCCTTCAGGAAGCAACTCAAGACCTGGCTTTTCGAGCAGTAGCAGCCCCCCTGCCCCCCCAGCACCTTGAGACCCTAGCGGGTGAGTAGCGCGCTTTACAAATACTCTTGATTGATTGATTGATTGATGTGTGGAACCCTATTGATAGTTGCCTAGGAAGTTTTGCTGGTAATATCTTCCTCAATCTTTCCCTCTCTTTAGTTAATTTGAGTTGTCTAGGAGCGAGTATACAGCGCTCTAACATGATTAGCTAGTAATTTCTGTTATTTAGTATTGTCATCCAGCTCATGAGTGAAAGAAAAGACATGGATATTGTAACACCAAAAAAGAAGTTTGAAGGACACAACACACAGTTGAAGCGAACAATGAATTAGGTAGCCACAAGGGATCTTCTGCACAGATGCTCTGAGGGGTGTCTACAACCATGGAGGTACACATCCCAATTTATGGGTTGAAGTCACTAGATGCTTTCAGCGGGTGACAATCCATGCGTAAGCACATAGGCCCTTATCCACTGTCACAGTTTTTAAAAAACATGAAGGGAAACCAAGGAGCGCAAAGACAAGCCACCCTCAAGTTGGGTGCAGCTGTTCACAAACGCTCTCTTAGCCAATGCTGCAAAACAGGCCAGAGAAAGTTTGCTAGTCTCAAGTCTGGGAATTCACAGCTCTCAGTACAATGTATTGAACTCTAGATCTGGTCCATGGTGAGGCAAATGATCTACTCGCCAAGCTTTCCACCTCCCCCTTGGGCAGCTGGGGTCTTCTCTTTTGACCAGAGTCAAACACTGACCACTTTTGTGACAACAGCCAAGATTCATAACTCTGCACCACCCTTCCTTCATTCAGATGTGTAAAGCTTCCACAAGTAGAATGGAATTACTGGCTAAACCAAAGGGGTCAACTTACAACTAGTACAGTGCCAGTTGAACTCCAGCTGGCCACTTACATTCCAAGTTAGCTCCCATCTTTAGAAGGAAACCAAGCCGGACAAAGTGCATTTCTTTCAACTATGTCAAAGCTATAAGGAAACTGTCACTCTGAATTGTGCTTTGGATTCCAGACAATCTCTTGTTCTATTAAGTTCAATTATTGGGCTCTTTTCTCTTCGTCAGACCAGGGAACAGGATGCCACAGTGGGTACTTTGCTCATATCTCTGTTGCGGATGTACAGACTTGGCTACGTTACTGCAGACAGTATTTAAGTGTTGCCTTTCTCAGGCTGCAGGTTGACCTGCTTTGCTGGTAAAAACTTAGCTAAGGTCAAGAAAGCTCAAATGATGCTTCCTACTCCAGTGACTAAATGAGGTTTCAAAACCAGTGGGGGGCGTGGCCGAGGCGGCGAACATGGCGGACGCAGCCTAGACGAGCTCCGTTCCGTCGGCGCAATATCCTGGTGTATATCCGGCGTTGCCCCGACCCAAAGACACCCAGGCTGGGTGGCTGACTGTCTACAGCGAAGGGGAAGCCCCGGTGGCGATTCAGGCGCCCTCGCCGCATCCATCCTGCTGACCTGAGCCCTGAGACGGTGCGGCCTGCGCCGCGCGCTGAAGCCAGGACCTAGCGTTTTGAGGAGTCCGGCCGGAAATGCGGTGGCGCAGAGGTTGGCGGAGTGAGGCGTGCCTGCCCCCGATCTCGGACACGGACAACTTGGAGCCGGAGATCCCGGTCGAGAGCCGGCGCACGGAGGGGGACTGCGGAGGGGCCCTGGCGCTGCCCTGGGCCTGAAGTGACAGCGGCTGCGGGGTAAGCGGCCTTAGTTTGGCGAGCGGCCTTTGGGGGGGAGGGGGCACTCCCGCTGAGGTGTGCCGTCTCCAGTCGGCGGTCGAGTCGGACCGCGGGGGCCCCGTGGCCTCGGGGGGCTACTGCCTTCCTTCCCCCCCGCCCCACCTCTCTTACGTCTTCCCCTTGGTTACTGAGGCGAGGAGCGTGGCGGCTGTGTGTGGCGGCTGAGTCTAGTGGACCGCGGCAATATTCTAGCGGGGGCCCCCGTTCGGCGTCTATGTCGAGCCGCGGAGAGCGTCCCACTCTCTCAATTGAAACTGGGCATTGCATGGCAGGTAGCTGGGCTCCGAAAGTGGCTTGGGCGACGACACTGGGACGGATAGAGGGGAGATCGGATTGTCTCCCGTGAGCCCTGAGGTGTGCGGTGTGGACCCCTGCGGAGAAGCGAATAACGCTGAGACGGCTAATAGCTCCTGACTAGAGGCTGGGTGTGTGTCCGACGCTGAGGACAAGGTGCAGGCGCCAATAATTGGGGGGGGTCGCCGAGGCCGAGTGAGACTTCAATCTACTGCGAGTGAGCGCGCCGGCCCCCTAGGAAGCTCAAGTGTGCTCCCCCCCAGACCTCGAAGGAGCGGCAGAGATCTGATCGGGGTTCCCAGTCTGACACCCCCACAGCCTACCTGAGCTCTTCATGACGAGGGGCGGTAACAGCAGCGGCACCACGAAACAGGGCCCGATGGACAAATTTGCGGGGCCGGGTGGGGGTGCAGGAGCTCCCAGTGGACAACAGGGATCAGGACCGGATAATGCGGCGCTTATGGCAGCTATTACACAATCGAGGGACATGCTGGACGCAAAAATTGGGGCAGTCGGGGCCGATGTGACCTTGCTCTGACAAGATTTACGTAATGCTGTCGCCCGCATCACTGAAACTGAAACCAGAATCACAGGGGTGGAAGATGATGTGGTGATCCTCAAGAAGAAGGTGGCCACCATGGAAGGGAATCAAAGGGGACTTGCACTCTGGGTTGAGGATGCGGAAGGACGGGCCCGGAGAACAACCTGCGGTTCGTGGGATTTCCGGAGGACAGTGAGAAGGGCCACATGGAGGCTTTCCTGACCCAGTGGCTGGAGGGGTGGCTTCCCCCTGAGTCCCTCTCGCGCTGCTTTGTCGTGGAGCGGGCGCATCGCGCACTTCTTCCGAAGCCGCCAGTAGGGGCTCGCCCCCGACCAGTGATTGCCAAACTGCTCAATTATCATGATCGGGACACGGTCTTGCGGCAAGCCCGCGCCAAAGAACCTCTAGTGTACGAGAACCACAAAATTCTGATATTCCCGGACTACACTAAGCTAGTGCAGCAGCAACGACAGTCCTTCACTGCAGCTAAAGCGCGACTGCGAGAACTCAAAATCCAGTATGCCCTGCTTTATCCGGCCCGCCTACGGGTGGTGTTCCAGTCCCGAACCCAGTTCTTTAATTCACCGGAGGAAGTTTTTGCATGGACAGATGAGACGGTTAGAGTTAAAGTGCATACCCCTCCGAGACGTGACTCGTCATCCACGGCGGGACACCCAAGGACTCCCCGACGATCGCGGAGTAGGAGCAACTGGAGATCGCGCTCCCAGAAGCGCCCACCTCCTCGGGAGGTGGCGACGGAGGACACTGAAGCAGCCGACTCTCAAATCCTGAAGCCCAGTGGCCTTATGTTACTTTGAGTCCGTCTGACGCAGAGGTCCCCAGTGGCTGTTGTGGGACCGTGATGGTGCCGGGGGCGATAATGCTTCTTGAGACACACCACCTGAACTTTGACTTAACAATGAATGTATGTAGGTGGGACATGGGTCGGGGGACGCCTGAGAGAGGGCGGGTACACCCCCAAAGTTCGCTTAGTAAGTTGGGTAAGGGGTAGGCTAGGATCAGGTCGGTAGTTGGGTGGGATCCATTGGCGTAGTGGGTCTCTGACCTCCCGTTGGAGGGGGGGGATCACCTGCACTGCGACAGGTACTTCAATGTTGCTGAGGTATGGGGTGGGGTGATGGAGGGGGAGTTGTGGGCACAGTTTGGGGTGGGGGTTGGGGAGGTGGGCAGTCGGGAGGGACCGTGGGGGGGCGAGGGGGGAGTTGGGGGGGTTGGGGTAGTTAGCATTAGCACGGTGTCCATGCGAGTCTGGTTGAACTTATATGTCTGTGTGTGGCCTCTGACACCCAGCACCCTGAGACTTTGGCCTGTGGATGGCGGCTGATATACACGAGACGGGCCTCCCGCGGGTATCGCTGCGGATTGTGAGCTGGAATGTGAGGGGGATGCTTGATAAAGTTAAGAGGGGCGCAGTCTTGCAGCTAGGGAAGAGGGAGAAGGCGGATGTGCTGCTCTTACAAGAGACACACCTCCTGGGAACCAAAACCCTTAGCTTACAAAGGTATGGCTATCATCAGGTATTTCATGCTGGCTTTGCGAGAGGGTCCCCGGGGGTCGCAGTTCTGGTACACCGTAGGGTGTCCTATACACATGAGACGCAATGGATAGATGCCCATGGCAGATTTGCTTTCATTAAGGGAACGGTGGGAGATGAGCCCATGGTGTTTGGCAGTGTGTATGCTCCGCCCCCGCTGCAAGAGGCCCTTATAGAAAAGCTGTTTGATATTTGGGCTGAAATCCCAAATGTGTTGACGATTGTGGGTGGTGACTGGAATGATGTGATGAATGGGCGGATGGACCGCTGTAGACCCGGAGGGGGTCTGGTTGCGGACACTCCCACTAAATTGAGCGGCTTGGTGCGGTGAATGGGTTGGATAGACACATGGCGATACCAGCATGCTCATAGCCGTGAATACACTTATGTCTCTGCAGTCCATAAATCCTTTTCTAGACTCGACTACCTGTTCATTCCTCAACCTTGGATTGGGAGCGTGAATTCTACGTCCCTACTCCCGCGTGGCCTGTCGGATCATTCCCTGGTAACGATAGACTTGCTATTGGATAGGAGGCGGCAGCCGTTTCGATGGCGCCTCTCCACGTGGCATTTGCAACAAGACAGCTACCAGTCGCATATGAGAGAGGCCATAGCTCACTACTGGGACGACAACGATAGGCCCGAAACCGATGCCATGACCCTGTGGGAGGCCCTGAAACCTGTGCTTCGAGGTGTAGATATTGCTTGGTGTGCTGCAGACCGTAGGACCCGCAGGGGGGACTTGGAGGCGGCAGCGGATCGGATCCGCACTTTAGAGGCGGAGTGTGATTCGGGGGGGGGAATGCGGATGCTGTAGGACAATTGCTACAATTGCAGCAGTCATACACCTCTCTATTACTAGATGAGGCTCGTCAACTATGGCTGGCTACGCAAAGTAGGATATACCAATGGGGTGATAAATCCAGCACGATGCTGTATAGGCTCTGCCAAGGTGCTTTCCAGGCACAGTCCCTACCGGGACTCCGGGATGAGGCAGGGGATCCTGTGACTGCCCCCCGAGGTCCTGGCTGCTAGCTTTGCGCATTACTATGCGGCCCAATACACCCACCGGGAGTCTCTTCCAGAAGAGGAGGTCGAAAAATTCCTTGCGGACCTTCCACCCAGGGCGCTTTCGGATGAAGGCCGTGCTCGGCTTGAACTCCCGCTGTCGGCAGAGGAGCTGGGAGCGGCGCTGGGGGAACTGAACGCTGGAAAGGCCCCCGGGCCCAACGGCTTCCCGTGCAGGTTCATGAAAATGTTTAATCTCCAGCTGGGGATGCGCTATAGAAAGGCACTAGAGGCGGCCAGGGACTGTGGGCGCCTACCGGCAGACTGGCGACACGCTGAGGTTGTGGTCTTCTGTAAACCTGGGAGGCCCCCGGACCGTCATGAATCATACAGACCGATTTCGCTTCTGAATGTTGAGGCGAAAATTCTGGCAAAGGCCTTAGCTAATCGTCTCCTCCCATACATTTCAGACTTGGTCCACCCGGATCAGGCCGGGTTTATGCCCCACAGGGCAACGAGACAACATCAGACGCGCGCAGTTGGTGGTGGAGGCGGCGCGGGCGGCTGGAATTCCGGCGGCATTTCTCCTTGCCGATATTGATAGAGCTTTCGACTCGCTGAGTTGGATATATCTCCGAGCGCTCCTGTCTCGCCTAAATCTTGGACCGCTTTTCCTTTCGTACCTACAGCTACTGTACACGGATCTGACGGCATCTGTGAGAGTGGCGGGAGCAGTCTCCAGCCCCTTCCCTATAGGTCGAGGCACCCGGCAGGGCTGCCCCCTTTCACCCTATTTATTTGCCCTGGCCATGGAGCCGTTGGCGGCGTGGGTGCGGATGGACGCACAGCTGCGAGGCGTTGAGTGGGAGGTGGGGCCGTCTGACAGGATCGCGCTCTACGCCGATGACGTTCTTTTCTTCCTTACAGACCTAAATAGATCGGGGCCCAGGGTTCTTGAAATAATGCGAATATTTGGCGAAGTGTCTGGTCTCCACTTAAATGTACAGAAATCTAAGCTGTGGGTGCTGGGGGGAGCGTGGTGGCATAGGTTCCTGGGCATCGGCACTACAGGAGGCGGCGGGTGGCATTAAGTACCTGGGCGTTTTTCTGACAGATGTGCCCGGAGTCTCCTGGGCCCACAATGTGCTACCTGTTTGGGACAAAGTACGTTCCGATATGAAAACATGGTCCAGGATGCCCTTGAATATCTATGGCCGTTCGGCCATATTCAAGATGGTGGCTCTCCTTTGTATTCTTTATCAACTACAAAACCATCCGTATCCTATTTCACCGCAGTGGTTTAAGCAGGTAAACTCAGCATTGAGCCAGTTCCTATGGGCCGGCGGGGCGGCAAGGGTGGCGCTCCGCACCTGCTTCCTCTCCACTTATTGTGGGGACTGGCCACATCAGACGTCTTGTTTTATTACCAAGCGTCTTATCTTTTGGTCCTAAACGAGTGGTGGTATGGGGACCGGGGTGACCCGGCCTATGCCCTGGAGAGATACCTGATGGATCCAGACACGCTGCACACTATTTTGTGTTCGGCAGCCATCAGAAAAAGGCTCCCGATGGTTACCAAGGTGGTCTTCCAGGTGTGGCGCGGAGCTCTCCGCCGAATGGGGTGGTGGAACACACCGACGAGGGAAACCCCATTGTGGCACAATGGGAGGCTTCCGGCACTGGCGTCCTTGCGGGGATTCAGTGGCTGGGATGCGATTGGTATTTCGGCATTGGGACACATCATGAATGGCACAACCCTTAAGTCATTTCAAACATTACGAGAAGAATATGATATGCCCCGTACTCAATTTTTTAAATACCTACAGCTCCGACACACTTTGTCCCCCGCTCTGGTTGGCTTGGAATCCTTACCTGTGTTCAGTCCCCTGGAAGCAAAGGTATTCATGGGGGAATTAGAAACTAAGAAAATATCTAATATATATCAAACACTTGTTATACATTGTTACTCTCCCCTCGATAAGTTGCGGTCCGTATGGGAGGGAGATGTAGGGGACTTGGAAGAGGAGGACTGGAGAGAAGCCCTGGAGGCCCCAAGGGGGGCGGCAGTAGCAGTGCACTGGCGCTTTATTCAATTTAAGTACTTGCATAGGGCCTACTATACTAGGGACCGCCTGTGGCGGGCTGGTCCGATAGCCTCCCCTGATTGCTTGCGGTGGGGATGCGCGGTTGGCACCTTTCTGCATACGGTGTGGGCGTGTGATAGATTTCTGAGGTTCTGGACCGGTATGTAGGATTGTCTGACTGAGGTGTTGGGCTGGGACCTCCCCCGTTCATCGAAGCTGGGCCTTCTCCATGTTATGGAACAAGTGGGAGGGAATATCTATAAACGCCATCTGCTGCTCCTGGGCCTCACGGTGGCTAAAAGAGATATTGCTCGGGCCTGGAAGAACACCAGGGCTCCCTTGATAGAGGTGTGGAAGAGGGGCATGGACTTTTACATGGGGCTGGAACGCCCGGTTTTTGAGGCCAGGGGCTGCCCCAGAAAACATTTTAAAATATGGAAGAGATGGGAGGATTACAGAGGCTTGTGGCTGGAATCACCGGCACCACGGGATGTTGATGCAGAACATTTGGTTGTTGATTCTGGGTGAAACGATACACACATAGATGATGATTTAACTATACTCTTTACATTAGACCATGTAGACACTGTGCGGGGTTGGGTACCGGGCGGGGGGATATAAGGGAGGGAGTTTGGGGGTCGGGAGTTCGGAGTAAGACATTTGTATCAGAATGTTGATTGAATAATTGGTATGTGATGGATATCTATATGCACGCTGCTTCTCTGGCTTCTGGAGAACAGTGCCTTCTTTGTATTCTTTCAACAACAAGAAAACCTAATAAATTTTGTTCTGAAAAAAACCCCAAAAAAAACAGTCATCTGCATAGGATTTTAAAATACCAGGAGGTAAGGGAGTGCAGCAGAAGGAGACAGGAAGGTAAGGAAGAAATCACCACTGACCAACTCTAAACCCGATGAAGCACTGTATGGCCTACGTATTGATAGGGAGCACAACATTAGAACTTCACCTCTCAGGTACCCCACACACTCATCAATACTACAAACAATCATGGGAGCAATAAAAGACACAGCAACAATTATTCAACAGCTGCCACCAAATGTAGTTTTGTGGCCGTCAGGTAATGGGGATAGTCGATACCCTAGGGTTTGTCCCAAGCAGCCAAAACCATGGAAATGTACATCAAGGACTTGACAAAAACCAATTCTAAAAACACACTTTAATTTAATTCAGCATTCCTCTTGAATTGACTTTCAGAGGAAGTAGTATCCTGTTCAAGGAAGTGTACTACACAGTGAGCCCTACATACTCTGGTAAATAATTTGTGTTTCCCCCTCCCAAAATGAACCCTGCAGCGCAACATATTCCTAATGCAAAAAGAACAATTGATAAACGGAGCACTGAACAATGTCAAACACTCACCGCCAGTCAGAGATTAGGGCCTAAATCCATGGTTTTTTTTTGCTCACCACACCATTCCAGTTTGGACCCAGCTATATGCAAATCAGTCTATACCCTGGAGTGTGATACCCTGGAAAAGGTCCTAGGATGCTTGTTTCTGGTACGGGGGACCTGGTCTGGCAGTTCATGCTAGACTGTTCCCATGGGAAGAAGGGTCAAGACTGATTTGCAAATGGGTGGGTTCAAACTGGAATGGCGTGGTGAGCAAAAATTGATTTAGGCCCAGATCTCTGACTGGGGCGAGTGTTTGACATTGTTCAGCATACCATCCATTAATTGTTCTTTTTGCATTTGTCACCACATGTTCTTAAAGCACCAACCAATTTAAGTGATACACCCAAGTGCTGGAACAGCATGCAAACAGGACTGACAAGAATCTGGAAAGTTGAAATTGCCCCACACCAGGCAGGTATGAATAGCTCATCTGTTATGGGCAACAACATTTCTGATCTCGTTTTTTCGAATTCGAAGCGCCTCACTACTAAAAGCAGCAAAGGGCCCACAGCTCACAGGGGACAAGTACATATCCGAGAACCCAAACTACTTAATTTCAATGGATTACTGAAAAACAGCTTCATATGCTTCCTCTCTCTTGAATGTTCTACATCACACCAGTGTGTGTGACGGCAGTTAATGTAGAGCCATGGTTCTCAAATGAGGGTCCAGCTGTTAGTTTACTTCAAAAGCACTAACATTCAAAAATAAGTTAAATAAGTTAAATAAACAGGTGTTTATTTAGAGGCTAACCGAAGTAAATAAGAAGAGGCAAATAAGGTGCCCTGCAAAACGTAACTTTAGGAATACATTCAGTTTTCAATACATCTAGCAACAAACGTGTAAAAATATGACAAAGTTTCTTCAAAATCGAAAAGTGCATTTCATTGACATACTGAAGCGTTACACCTTAGTACATCAGAATAGATATGTACATTTAGAAATATTTGATTTAACACCTTCACTGCGGCGGCTATTCCGCCGCAGTGCTAACTGTTTGGGGCGGCCGCATGCTCGTGACGGAGCCGCTCCGTCACGAGCGTCGGTGGAGCTGTGCTCGTGACGGAGCGGTTCCGTCACGGCCCGCCCCGCTCAATAGAACGCTCAGCGCAGGCGCGGAATTCGCGCCGCGCATGAGCGTTCTATCGACCTGGGCGGGCCGTGACGGAACCGCTCCGTCATCAGCACAGCTCAACCGACGCTGATGACGGAGCGGTTCCGTCATCAGCGCCGAAGGGGTTAAAACAGATTGTTTTTAAAACGGAGTGTAGAAATATTCATGCCGCCTCACATCCTGACAACAGTGCCAATAGTGAACTAAGAGGCAAGTCAGTTGCCACGTGGAACAATCTGGGTGGTCAGGGTTGTTATTATACATGGACTACATTATAGGTCTGGGTTGTTATTATACATGAACAACATTATAGTTTATTAAATCAAACGCAAGAGGTCTGTATAGCATCTATCCTGAACGAATGTATTTCAAGGTGCTCTTATTTGCCATAATGAAGAACAAGCATTTGCAATGCAATAGCTCTCGCATTTGCAAGAGTTTGATCTATTGACATTGTAATGACAATGCTTTTTTATTTGTGTTTTGAAAACCTGCAAGTGATGCGTAAACACCCACTTTGTACTTATAGTCCTTGCTTACGAGAAGCAAAGTTGGCAGTAAAAGAGGCACAATTACCTCCAGACTTGCTTCTGGTAACCAAGGACTGTAAGTACAAAGTGCATGTTTACACACCGCTTGTAGGTTTTCAAAACACATAATTAAAAGGTACTGTCATTTACAAAGCCAATAGCTCACACTCTCGCAAATGTGAGACCTATTGCATTGCAAATGCTGGTTTATTCTAACGCTCACTGCCTCCCGGCGCTTAAAAAGGTTCTCTGCTGGGAGGTGCATGGCTCCAGTTTACAATCTTGAGAGAATACAGTCACATTCCGCAACGGTCGCCTCATTGAGGGCACGAGGCGCATTGAGTGTCCCCCTCTTTTACACGGGGTTCACTGAACTGCGTGTTAACCCACGGGGTGCACTGAGGGCAGCGCCTTAATGCATTGGATGGTCTGAGTGCTGCGAGTTTAACCACGAGGTGCACTGAGCGCAACGTGCTAATACACGAGGTGCAACTGGTGCAGCGTGAGTGACAAATGAGGTGTAATGAGCGCAGCCTCTTTAATATAGGGCATGCACAGAGCGCTGCGTGGTTGGCACGGGTGCTCTGGCGCTATGTGTTCAACTCACGAGGTGCACTCAATACAAGAGTTTAACACACGGGGGCACCGAGCGTGGCGTGGTTAACACATGGGTGCACCAAGCATGGCTTGTTAATATTACGGGTGCACTGCGTGGTTAACACACGGCGTGCATCGAGCGATGTACGTTTGACCCAAGGGCTGCTCTGAGCACCATGTGTTTGATTTCATGAAGTACAGTGAGCGGGAATGTGTTAATGTATCCAGAAATGCATGTCTCCAGACAAAAAGTGGGGGTTGTGGGTAACTGCCTTGTTTATCTAGTGTTAATATGAGTGCTATAGAAAATATAAATATATTTTAAAGATTGTTGTAATTGATAGGGTGTTTATTAGCTAGATGAATTACAATGCCATTTACTGTACTGCTTTTGTAAAAGTGCAGTAAAACATACAACTGGTATTTATTCCAACGAACACATGCCTACAAAAAATACATATGGGCACACAAAGAAAATTACAATGGTATATACTACTTTGTGTTTTGCTCTGCAGTCATAAATTGGGGAACTTTAAATTGTACTGGATGCACATGAATTGTGTCGATATTGCACACACAAAGACACAGCTGTATGTCTATAACCATACTGATTTAGCATGTAATTGTTCTATAGCTATATTTCGGCTACACCAATTTAAGGATGAACCCGGAGCTTATCGACAAATATCCCTAATAAATTCAGACACAAAGATCTACGCCAAAGTCCTGGCTAATAGACTGGGAAGGGTCATCGCCGGTCTGGTGTCCCCTTGGCAGCATGGGTTTGTCCCGGGTCGGGGAACAACGGACCATGTGAGACGGGTAATTACTCTATTCGATATCCATGCTGCTCAAGGGGATCAGATGGCGATGATCCTCCTCACGCTGAGAAAGCGTTTGATCGTTTCACCTGGCGGTTTTTATGGGGATATTGGTGCGAAGGGGTTTTGGTCCCAAAATAATCAGTGCAATCAAAGCGATGTATCGCGACCCCAGGGTCCGGATCCAGATGATGGGGGGGGGAGTTCGAAAGAGATTTTAATATCTCGCGGGACACGACAGGGGTGCCCATGCTCCCCAATACTGTTTGCCATATATATATAGACCCCACGATTCGTAGAATTTTAGGATGTGAGGCAATCAATCCAGTAGTATGTAGGGGGTATGAGACAAAAATGTTGGCATACGCCGATGATTTGGCTGTCATAACTCCTAATCCGGAACCGGCAATAATAGCTCTTACAGACATGGCTAGGGATTTTGGTAATTACTCTGGATACCGTCTTAATGAAAACAAGACTCAAGTAATATGGACTAACAATATGGTAAGACAGGATACTAGGTGGGTCGACTTGGCAATCTATCTTGGGATCAGGATAACCTCGGCAGTTATTTCCTTAATTGAAGATAATTTCGCTCCACTGGTTGCCTCCATTACGCAGGAATTAAAAAGAATAGATACTATTCATATTTCCTTAATTGGACGAGTAAATGTTCTAAAGAAGACTATGCCACCAAAAATTCTTTATCTCTTCCGCTCAATTCCGCTTCTGGTTGGTGAGGGATGGATTAAAAGTATAGAAGCAGTAATCTCAATTTTTTTATGGTCCTATGGCAAAATCAGAAGGTCCCTAACATATCTATCACTTCCGCAAGAGAGGGGTGGCTTGGCAGCACCTAATATCAGATTCTACCAATGGGCATGCCTTATGAGCCACATGACTATATTATTGGATACCTCTCCTAACCACACTCAGCCATTAGAGTCTCCCTCTATTTTCGAACTACTAGTGTGTGATGATGCTCAAGGGTTACTGTTACGTCGAACAGAAAGAGGGCATTACAATAGAACAAAATACAAAATTATGGATGGTATATGGAAAATGTGGAAAGCTATTCAGAAAACATTACTAAAATTATTATACCCCACTATGGGATTCTAAAATCTTCCCTCTATTAAGCACTGATCGGATGGGGGTTATTTGGGAACAACAAGGAATCAGAAGAATGGGGGACATTTTTGATAAGAGCACGGGGAAACTACTCACTCTTACTGATATTCAAACCAAATTTGGCATCCCCTCTACCCACACTTTTAAGTATCTTCAGATTCACCAAATAATGCATGGGACGAGGCCCCGTATTCATCCAGGAGGGGAAATTAAAATAATCGAGCATATACTCAGAGGCATAGCTCGGATTAAAGTTATATACAAATCCCTAACCGACTCAATACTAGACGATATGGATAAAGTAGAAACATTGTGGATGACGAAATTAGGGGACCATGATTTTGACCTAGATAACGCTATCCAGCTCGTGAATAAAGTGTTTCACTCTACCAACCTATGGGCACAACAATATAAAGTACTCTTTAATCTATAGTTTACCCCGGCCAAACTCTTTAAATGGGGTAAAAGGGAAGACGATAAGTGTCCAAGATGCCAGGAGGGACCCGCCAACCTAATCCACATGTTCTCGCAATGTAAAAAAATGAGGGGAATCTGTGCAGAGATTGAGAAGTTTCTGGGGCTGCTAGATATCCAGGTAAACATATCCCCTACCCTTATGATATCTGGTATTGGTAATAATTCAGAGATAGAATGGGATAAGGAGGCTTTCTTATTTATATGCTTAGCAGTCCTCCGGATCCTGGTGGCAGCAGGATGGAAGGATAAAACTGCACCTACTTTTCAAATGTGGCTTACTAGATTGCTAGGCATCCATAACATTGAAGCCACTCTCTATAAAAACAGGGGAAAAAGATGAGGGAATGGGGGCTCTGCGTCTGGGCTCCCCTTGCTCTGTGGAGACAAACCCCCTGAAAGGCTATTATTGTGTCTGCGTATATGTATACATTTCTTCCCCAAGGCTTAACTTATCTTTTATCCTTCATCTCTTATCTTCTATCCCTAAATTGTATCCTCATGCTAATTCTAACTACTTGAGAACTGTATATTTAGTTTTCTATGATTTTTAAGCTATCTCCCTATGATATTCCATGGTCGAAATGTTTGTTTTCCTTTTATAAATTTACGGATTTAATGTATTGTACCAGGTAAAATGAAAATTTAAAAAAAAGAATAATAAAAATAAAAATAAAAAAAAAGAATGGATGGGGCACTCGCCCTCACCGTCCGTATCCTAAAACCTCAAAGCAGACACAGGGGCTGGTCCAATTGGAGGGTCTACCTGGGCCCCTCACAATGTGCTTGGAATGCCCAGAGCCCAGGTGACATGGGATTCAGCACACATGGTGCAGCACAAGGTGAGGATGAAGAGGGGATCTTAGCTCCAGCAAGCCTCTCCTGGCCAGGGAGGGGGGACTGCGAGCCTCAAGCTGCACGGACAAGTGAATGAAGCAACTCGCAGGCAAGAACTACAGCGCACATTGCTTTTCCCTGTAGCACCTACATTAAATGCTCCCGGGTACTTAGTATGCCACCTAGTTATTTACAAGGCGCCCAGTTGTGCCCTGGCTCTAAATTAGGATATGCATCTTTATAGAAGCCACGTTTGTCCAGCTTCCGAGTACTACAAATACCAAGTGAGTACATGTGTATACGGTAGACTGTCCTGCGGAGGAGGCGAGGCTTTAGGTCTGGTTGGTGGGGGGGGAAGTGGTGGGAGAAACAGACACAAGGGCCGAAGTTAGATTAAGCAACAATGGGGTGGGCAGGGGATTGAGATAATGCCAGATTTTTAAAAGAAGCTGGCCATATGGAACGCTGCTAGCAAACTAGACAGAGTGGGGTGGGGGTGCATGTGAAAGCGGGCACCCATGTTGTTATTGAAAGCGGGCGCCCATGTGTTTGAAAGTGGAAGCCCGGGTTAAGGGGAAAGCAGGCGCCATGTTGTTTATTTAAAAACACCTAAGATAAATTGCAGCCGTGCCGCTTAAAAAAAACACAAACGGTTCCAGCTGAAGCAGTGCATGTCCTGCAATTCAGGAAAGCATTAAAAACCCATCTGTTCCCCTGATCCCCCCCCTTCCCTCCCGTTACTTCTCCCTCATGACTACCAGGTTCTAGCGCCAGGATGCCCCAGGGTTACTGCGCGCTCTACAAAAACCTTAACAATAACAATATAGTAAGAGAAACTCAAAGAAAATAGTGCTTACAGACTAAACATGTACTGTGCAACAACCAAAGTAAAAGGGCCAGTCGCCATGGGAGGGTCCAAATGAAGACAAGGTGGTACTAAGGATGGGCTAACAAGCCTATTTACAAATCAGAAGCCAGTATTTACGAAGAACAATGACACAAGCCAATGACAAATATGGGCCGAGTGGGCGGGGCTTCAAGTGCATACTCCAATACAGCAAGCCTCGCAGAGAAGCGCATGCGCACTGCCTCTAGATTCGACCTAAAAAGGAGGTAAAGTGAAATTAGGCCATTGCCTAGGATCACATTGTTGGGTCAAGTTGGGAAGCTGGGATTGATCCTAGATTTTATGGTTACTTCCTCTTTACACTTGCGTCTCCCAAAGTAGCAATAGCAAGCAGAAAGGCTTATCCTAAGGTTCGGTAGAGGGACAGCAATTCAGATACAGACTAACACAGTATTATCAAATCTATAACTCTACTAGAGACTGGGGACTTAATTTAGAGGGCAGTAATGAAAGAAACTCTAGAAATAATTACATGACACCACACCATGAATATGATTTGCTTCCCCTATGCCTACCTTAACTCCCCAAAAAGCCCCACTCTCACTGTGCAACCATACATGCAGCCCTCGGGTACACCACGGACCATAGTTTGTGGCCATTAGGGAACTGTTTGAGTACCCAAGATGTAAAGCATTCAAGAGAGAGAAACCACATGAGACATTGGTGGGTGTTGTTTGCTAGTGTTATTTTAGGTCATTGGGATTAGTGGTGGTTTGCTATGGATGGGACATTGGCGGGTACTGTTCAATGGCAACCAAACAGAACTCACTAATGTCCCATCAGGCATCTGAGTACCACTACAACACAATACTGACCTAAGTTATCCATACTCACATTTGTCGCATGAGACACCTGAACAGTCGCTGTCAGCCCCGTCATTTAAAACCCAACTTAAATTCATAGCAGCTAGGAGGACAGTTCTGTATTTTAAGCCCCTGTGCTCTCAGCTGAATCTACTCCTGGCCTGTCCCCAGCAAAAGCGGGATTGACTTCCTTCTAACATGTCAAACATGACAGACGACTTTCCTAGCTGTCTCCTTCACACTAATTGAACATATGTGGATGGGCAGAGACAGGTTAGCACTTTAAGTAAAACACTGGGCTAGAAAAGTCACATGATGGGAGGAATGGCAGAGGAAGAAGCAAAGACAGCCAGGCTACCAAGATTCCGAAGTCAAACATGCACTGAAGTAAGAGCACGAAACTTGAGAGAGACTTATGATTTAAGTTTTCAGAGTATGAGTCACAGCAGTGCATGTGCCTCCAGTGGTCCCATGCCAAACTCAACCCTGCTATTCTCATGGCAAAGTATGTGCATAACATGTTTTATTCTTGCTTGGTGTTCCAAGAGCCCTCTCTGTGTCTGACGCGCTTGGTAGAGAGGAAAATTCTTTTTTGTTCTGTATGTCAGATTATATATGACACTGTTATTTTTTTCTTGCTGATGCTTGTTTTAGCACACTGCTGTTTTCTCCATTTATTTTAGGATCTCCCTCCTCTTCGTAATCTGTACACTGTCAGACCTCGCCTGGCCCTGGCGGACTTGGGGTGGTCTGTTGTTGGACGAGGTCACTGATTCCAACACACTATTTTTGTCCAAGTGTGCATCAGTGCCACAATTTCCTTACAAGCACACTTGTAAAGGTGCAGTCACCTGCACTCTGCCCTCGGATAGGAATTTGCAGAAGGTCGTCTGACCCTCGCACGACACAAACAGCCTTTTGCAGTACAAGGAGGACCACATCTGCAAAGTGCAAAGAATTTGTTAAAAGTGGAGGGGGGAAGGGGGAAACACAGAAAGAGGTAAAGAGGGATGAAAAAGGTTTGAGAGGAAATGAAACATAGACAAAGGATAGAGAGGTGCCTGAAAGGAAAAAGAGACAGGAGGGACAAGGATGAGAGGCGATATAAGAGAGGCGCAATACAAGAAGGGAAGACAAAACAGGGGAAGGGCAGAATGAGTGGGAAGTCAAAAGAAACAATGGAAGGAGAGATGTTGAAAGGCTGATGAGGGCAAAAGGAAACTGGAGAGAGAGAGAGAGTATGTGACAAAGGGATGAGAGTTGAAAGGGAGAAGAAAGTACGAGGTAGATGAGAGGAAAATGGCAAGAAGGGAGAAGGTGAGAGCTAGTGAAGAAGAGTTGAAGGAAGGAGGAAAAAAGGCTGGAGAATGGGAAAACACCATATGAAGTAGATGGAGGGAAAAATGTAGTTTGAGTGATAGGAGGATGACATTTTTGAAAAAAGTAAACTGAAGTGGATGGGACACAGAAAATGAAAAGAGGAGGGTGAGAAATTAAAGTGGAGAGAAATACAACAACAGAGTGAGGGAGTGAATGGTAAAGCAACATATGGAGTGAAGTGAGGCAGTGTCAAGAATGTTATGATCTGTAGCAAGAAGGGAAAGATTTATAGTTCCTTCACCAAAGAGATAGTTTTGGCAGCAGAAACATCATTGGTTAACACTGTCACAGGTAGCTGAGCCTGCGAGGTCTGAAGCTTCCTCGTGCTCTTCCCATGGGAGTAGCTATCAATGGTGCAACAGGTGTGGTTGCACTGGGCACTAGGGACCTGATGGATTAACTGAATCATGATTAGTGTGGTACATTATAAACCAAGGAGTGCCCATTTTTCTTCCTGGCACTAAGGCCCATGGCTCCTTTACCTCGTACTCCTCTTCTTTCTCATGCATACTGTGCCTACCTGTGGCCACATGGTCTAGAGTGTTGCACTCTAGCTCTGAAATAGCAAGGCAGTGATCACGCGGGTGTAACTGTCACAGGCTGAGAATATTGGGAGTGAGCTCTATCAATTTTATAACTTTAAACTGCACTTTTAAAGGTGCCTTTTAGACCAGTGAATTTCATAAATCAAACTGTTTCTGAAATTAAACAAAAAGCCTTGATCTGTTCATGATCAAATGTTACTCAAAGTGTCACACATTGTGCAATGAAATGTCACATGAGAACGAGGAAAACAGAAACGGTCACACATAAGCAAACTAAAAACTTGACAGCTTTGGTGTGCTGCAAGGTAACTCCTGGCCATGAGTCAGGTCTTAACTCACTGTTTTTAATAAATAAAATACACGAAGGTGCAGTTTTGTATTTAAGAAGGAAGTGCGCATAGTCGGTAGCGCTGAGCTGCCCTGAGGAGAGCCTACTGTGTCACATGAGATCGGGGTCTGTTGTTTTATAAAGTTACTGATGATCTAGCGCTAGTTATTACACCTGAGTTGCTGCACAGGCCGGGGCTCACTAAAGTCAAGCTGACCCGGCCTCTAAGTATCTCAATAGCGTGTGGTTTTCCAGCACATTATGACTGGTCAGGGCGATATAAGAATCAAACACGCTCACTGCAGTATTTCATTGGTTTATTGGTGGCCTCAAGCAGTCACTGAGGCGGTGGGTGGTAGCTTTGTTTTTCTTTACTCCATCTGCCACTGCAAAGAAGTGGTTCGGACCTTGTCCATGCCCGACCCCTCAATGCTGCTCGACTGGGGAGTTGGTCATGCACTAAGACAGTGGCAGTAGATGTCTAACTGGGGCTGTCCGGTCACCTGCTGCTCACTACAGACTAGTAAGCTTCACTAGAACCCTCTCCATTCCTTATTTAATTTACTTTTAGAGTGTCATGAGCCTAAGTAAACTGGGCACTAGGTTAGTGCTCTTCCACTTCTGGAGCTTTGCAGCTGTTTTAAGATCTTTTTAAGAGTTTCTTGTAGCTCAAATGGGTTTAATATCAGATTTTTTTGTTTTACCTCTTCGTCGCCCAACTCTCCGACTTCACCCAAGCGAATATCATCCTGGACCTCTCCTAATGGGGATTCAGAAGCAACCACAGCACTGAGACCGCTCTTCTCGCAGCTACAGACGACAACTGCATCCTCCTCGAATGAGGCGAGACTGCATCCCTCATCCTCCTGGACCTCTCAGCCGCCTTTGGCACTTCTCCCACCACATCCTCTGCGCAGGAGTCCACGACGCTGGCAGCCGCAACAAAGCCCTGGAATGGATCCGCTCCTTCACCGGTCGAACGCAGAGAGTCAGACTTCCCACCATTCAACTCAGAATCCACAGAGATCAGCTGCGAGTGCCTCAGTGATCCTCCCTGAGCCCCACTCTCTTCAACATCTACTTGGTCTCGCTTGAAGCCGTCAGAAGCCACGGACTCAACATCGCCCCCTACGCCGATGAAACCTAGCTGATCTCTCCCTCAGAGACAAATCCATATCCACCAAGAGCAACTTCCATGACAGGATGAAGGCAGTCGCCACCTGGATGAAGGACAGCTGTCTCAAGCTTAACTCAGACAAGACCAAAGTCCTCATCCTGGGCTCTTCCCCCTCTGCCTGGGATGACTCTTGGTGGCCTGCAGCGCTCAGAATCCCCTAACACCCATGGACAACGCACAAAACCTCGGCATCCTCCTGAACTCCTCGCTCTCAATGAACCGCCAATTCAACACAGTTTTGTCCTCCTACTTCCACACGCTCAGCCTCCTTTGTGAGATCTTCAAGTGGATCCCCACTGAGTTCAGGAAAATGGTCACCCAGGCAATTGTCAGCAGCACACTCCTTCCGCAGCGCACTTCATGCCGGCACCACCCAGAAACAAAAAAGAAATCCCTGAAGGCCGTCTAGAAGGTGTCCGCCAGATTCATCCTGACGTCCCACGCCGCAACAACATCACCAGCCACGTGTCTAAAGAGAAAAAAGCTTCAAAACGCCGAATGTCACGACACTCACCCCTGTCACACATTAGTGAAAGATCAACAAACGGTCTAAAATTTTCGATTCAATCATACATGTACAAGTCACTTTTATTTTATTTATCTTTTTCCCTCCTTTCTGTGTTGGTTTCCACTCACTGGTGTCCCTCTAATTGCACGCTAGAACGTGTATTGAGAAATATCATTGTATATTTTTATTATTTTTTCTTTTCTTTATTCTTTATTTAGCCCTGATGAGTCACAGCCACATGCTGTGATGAAACACGTGTAGGCTTAAGTGATTGATACAGTGATTTCTGAGAAGTGGACATTGTTCACAAATAAAATCCTTTTAAAAATATTCATTTGGTGTGATCTATCCCGAATGAATGAAAACTTGATGAAGAAGATACTTTGAAAAAAAGAAAATAAGAACAATAAAGAAAAAAATATAGTGTGCTCTGGTCTCTTTGCCAAACCAGCCACCTGAGAGACCTTCACTGGCTACCCGTCTACAAAAGAATTGCCTTCAAGCTTCTCACACACACCTGCAAAGCCCTCCACAATGCCATACCTACATACCTCAACCACTGCCTCTCCTTCCACACTACCACCAGACATCTCCGCTCCGCCCATCTGGCCCTGGTCACCATCCCATGGATCCGCAAGAACAATGGCTGGAATAAGATCCTTCTCTTACCTCGCTGCGAAGACCTGGAACTCCCTGCCTCTGCACCTCAGCCAATCAACATCGTTGCCGCAATTCAGGAAGGACCTCAAGACCTGGCTATTCGACTGGAACGCAGATGCCCCCCCCACTCGCCGCACCCCAAACCCCACATGCCTTGAGACCCTCACGGGTGAGTAGTCGCTGTGTATAAGTTCACTGATTGATTCTTCATTGCTTGATTATGCTTGTGAGGAAGTGTCACTCATAGTCGTTCAATGTCACTCATAATTACACAGAAAATATGAAACTGTCAACCATAAGCAATCTGTATCCGTGGCAGCTATGCATAATATCAGGTGTGTCGGTTCCATTACTTCATTGGAAGCACCACAGGACTGGAACACACACACACACATACATACATGCCAATAGACCCAATTCAGGCAGGAGATTTTCGATTTTTCAAGCCAAAAATTGCTTTATTTCAGCTGTCTCCCGACTGAAATTGCATTTTTTACAATAGAAGTCAATGGGAAATGTTCATTCTCCCTATTTTTTATTTACCATCTCCCACGTCCCTATCCTAAAATGTTGGCATGTGGGCACACAGAATGCATGGGGTTATAAAAAGCCCAGGACTCGAAGCCCTATCTGCAATGGTACAGAGGGGGGTTGACCCCTCCGGGGACAGTAGAAATTCGTACGTCTTGCAAAGCATTACTGTATCTTTGTTAAAATATACACACATTTTGTATCCGTTATGTAAAATCACCAGGTGTACCATGTTTTCTCTAATTCTAAAGAATTTTCTTGCACTCTCATTGTCTGGCGTTTTAATAAGAGCCTGGAAAGCACGCCCCCCACATTCACATGGGCCCCCGTGTCAGCCATGGTCTGCCTGGGCGCCCCCCACTCACCTCCGAGCCCTGCCTCCGCTGCCTTTGCTCTTTTGCTGTTTAAATAGCCCAGGACAGACCGCTCACGCTGGGTATTATTATGACAGCTTGCACTTCCGGGTCGGCGCGGCTACGGCGGCCGGCAGAGGACTGAAGACCTGGAACGTCACCGTGACGCGGGCGCGCTGGCCGGCTGGAGAGCGACTGCGGGGGGCAGGAGCGTGCGTCGCTGCACGTGGGTGCGCATTGTTGACGCTCGACGTGGAGTCAGTGCTTTTAACGCCTGGGTAAACACGTCTGGATAAATGCGTTTGACAATACCCCATACCTCAGTCTGGGGCTTTACTTTTACAGAGCAATGTTTTCAGGTTCGTTCTCGTTCAATTAATTGAGAAGCACAAGTCAGGCAGGGCTATGAATCCAACGTTACATACCTGTCAATCTCTTGACTTAAAAAAACAAAACATGGGTGAACCCATACCATATATGCCAACATTTTAAAACTGGGAAGTGGGCGATTTAGGATGGAAAACAATTTCGAGAGTATTTTCCCCATTGGTTTATATTGAAACAAAGGCAGTTTTAGGTTAGAGACTTAAATATAGCAAATTTCTGATTCAAAAATGTTGATTTTCTGGTGTGTGTTGAAATGATGATTCTCCACACAAGGGAAAGAAAAGGCGTGGTTTATTTGTAATAAGTCGGAAGGCAAAGAACCCACAATCGCTCTTCTGGTGTCCTCGGTGTAACTGCCTAACAACACAGTTGGAGCAGAACACCAGGGGACAGCAGAACATCGAACCATGGTTGAGCAACAACATGTGTCCTGCGCGAGGGCATGGGATCAAAACAAGTTGTCCATAACTCCTTGGCCGCGGTGGTAATTCCGCCGCGGCGCTGGGGGGAAGGGGGCCGCACGGCGCCGCCATGCTGGTGACGGAACCACTCCGTCACCAGCCACGGGCGCGCTGTGCTTGTGACTTAGTGGTTCCGTCACGGCCCCACCCGCTCAATGGAACGCTCAGCGCAAGCGCTCGGAATTAATGCCGCACAGGCGCGGCGGCTGGGCCGTGACGGAACCACTCCGTCATTAGCACAGCCCACCCGTGGCTGGTGACGGAGTGGTTCCGTCACCAGCGTCCAAGGGGTTAAAGTGACAAAGGACAATTTGTTAACATAACGTCATCACCCTATTTTAAAATAAATAAACGAAAGTTGAATACATGGCAAAGATAAACAAAATGGTAGCTAACATGCAAACACCACACCAAATTCACTATGCAGTAATGATACAGTAACAAGAAGACGAGGTGTGTTAGGACACATAATAAAAATAATCTACATTAATTAATAATCTTTAAACTTCAGAGGAAATAAAGCATTGCGAGACAATCTGCAAGGAGATCTGGAAAGTGAAGACTCTCTGGTAAAATCTTCCCTGCTGCCACCAGAAGAAAGGACAGACTCATTACCTGGCAACAACACATGAGAATTATCATGTTTATGAACATCCTCATTGGACGGAACACAACCTACCTGTGCAAAGCGCAAAACAGAGGTTGTGTACAACGGAGTCTTTTCATGCAAAAGTCCAACCAGGAACTTTCCTCACCATACTCCGGATAACATAAACCTTTATTTTTTGCATTAGTATTTTTAAAGCTTGTTCAAGGTGATTTTCACCAGACTCCTCCTGTCCCACCACCCTCTACCCTCCGAAACAATTGCACCTTTTGACATCCTAACAACCTTGACAGATAAGGTAAACTTAAATTCTCCTTCCCTGACCCTGTTGGGTTTTTAGGTCTTGCATATGCAGCGCACATGTGCTTAATAGGAGGGGACCTCTTGGAATCAATTGGATTTTTTGCCCAAAAACGTGCATGCGTTGCATTGCTTCCAATGGCAACGCGTGCACGTTTGGCGATTCCCTTGCGGAAGCGAGCAGCACCATCTGTCAGCAATTATCGCGCTCGCTCCCGCAAGGTGAACGCTGCGCGTCCCTGCTCTCGGCCACACACCACTTTCACAATTGGCCGCTCGAGCTGTTCAGAGGCACGTGACATTTTCTGTTGACACAAACTGTACTTCTGTAATAAACCGCGCAGACCAACCGGGACACATTATGTAAAGAGCAAAGTTCAGCAACATAGCTGTGAACATGTCAGCTGGATTATATGGTATTCGGGAGGAGGGTAGGAAAATGAATCAGACATGAGGGTCTAAAGCTGTCCATCCCTCGCGCTGAACAAGCCCTACAAACGTAATGAAGCAAACTTTAATTGTGCCAAAGGCCACCGCAGGACTATAGCGCGCACTGGAGGCCTGCTGCCTGGAGTCCGTCACTTGTAAAAGGTATGTGCCGTGAGTGCTGGGATTTCTACACCCTTGTGCTATGTTCATGCATCTTGTTTCACTGAATTTTCATGTTTGAGGAAGGACTATTGAGTGCAATCTTTTGCTTCATGCTTTTTATCAATTAATTAAATATGACAATATTTGTTCTTTTAAACCAGATGAACGTGCCTCTCCTGCTCGAGTGTACTTATGGCTTATTTATTAAACTTAAGTTTGTGTGCGCAACTTCAGTATTGTGCCACCAGAGTTCCATCTCCCGGGCACCGCACCTCAAGGGGTCTCTGCGGTTGCAAATAGGGCAGAGGGCGCTAGCCAGGTGTTCTAGGCGTGGCAGCAGCGCGCTTCCGTTCTTCGTTCATGTGCGCCAGCAGAAGAGGCAGCCTGTATTTTCCTCTGCCCAGGAATGAATGTCAGTAGGAACAGTCAGTCTCAGGAAAAGGCAGCATGTCAGACGTTTTTTTCGCCCTCTACGGGTATTAGCCACGTTGGATGCCTTGACATTAATAGATGCAGCATGCTTGCTTTAAAATCTTTAAATAAATGTTGCTGCACGAGGGTGGGGCCCTGCAGACTAATGGCACCGCCCCCTCACCTTCCCATCGCCCCTTCTGGCGGGCATGATAAGGGGAAACTTAACAATACAGAGGTGATTTGAGCACAGATTACACGAAGTTCAGAAGACCATCCAACTCCAAGGTGGAGTGATATCTTTGTTCTGGAATAATTGTATTGGGTAACCAGATCACCTGACTTCAGAGTACAACCTTGAGCTAGCAGCCAGCCCTTCCCCTCTGTCCCTGCACAGATCAGACCGAGGCCTGGCAGCCCTGGCTCCTGAGTGAAGCCACGGCCCTTTCCTAGAGCTCCTCTGCAGGCGCATGGGCTGTGGGCTCCGTCGCTCAGAACTCAACGGTCCTGGAGTATTGTGTTCCACGTTCTTGCTATTGGGATTTTGGGAAGTCCTAGAGCGTCCTCACGGCACAAAGCCCTGTTTTGTGCCTGCACCCAATTTCGTGAGTGAGCGAAACCACGCTTCCAGCAGTGGAGGCTCAGGGCGCTTTCAACGTCTAGTGACCAAGCGCTTAGCAGTACGTGTAGATATAATGCTTCATAGCAATGACAGGAGGTTGACATGCTTTGTAAGATGGGTAGCATGTTGTACTGTAAGTTGTGTTTAGTTTGAAAGAGGATGGGTAATAGTGTGGGTAATGTAGCAAGTGTTATAGTCTCATGTGATGACCAGTGTGGTGCTTTTATCCTGTCTTCTGCCACTGTGCTTAGGTGTATGGAGGAGAAAAGAAGTGAGGGATAGGACGCTCGAGCTTTATATGATTGCTGTTGTAAGAGTGTGGCTCGTGAGGATTGCTTATGTGAGAAGCTTGGACGTTGTGAATAATGAGAAGTGGATTGCTCTTCTTGTATCAATGGGATAGTGTAGCTGCATTTTTGCCTGGTGTGCAAGAAAACAGAGTGAGAGAGGGGACCCATTGGGCAGTGCCCACCATCCTAATGGAGGAACAGTCTTGTGATCTTGTGTGTGATCCACCCCAAGCTATCTCTCTTTGTGTGGTTCTTTCTGTTTATTATTCTAGATGACACTGGATAATCTGTTGAGGGAGAGCGAGGGCCTTACCACCTTCATTAATTCCAAGAGATTGTCTTTGCTAGATGGGGAATTCCGTACCAATGTGTTTCTTTTTTTGGTGAAGGATGAGCTGCTGAGGTGTAATGGTACGTAAATACCTTTGGAACTGTCCTTTGAGGTATCATGGCCCTTTGTCATTGCTAACCGCAAATAGCTCTGGCTAAACACGAATAAGGTCCCAAAAGCTAGACCTATTGTCTATGCCAATGCTTGTTTAATGAGTACCCAGTCACCTACTAAATACTGCAGTTTTGGTGTTATTCCTATTACTATAATAACTGGATATGGCTTCATGCTTTCTGGTTACTTCATTCCTCATTGCATCCAAGTTATCCTCTGCTTCTTCATCAGTACCATTAGAAAACTCTGTAACCCAAGCAGGACAAAGTTTACATTTGGGTAGTCTGTTATGTAGCAATTTAAAGGAAGATATACCAGTGGTGCCATCTGGTGTAATCTGACAATTACATTTTTTTTGTTTTAGGACATTTTCAACTTGTAAGCCAGAGGACAAGGCAGTTTGTAAGCCTTCTTTTAAAAATGTGTTGCCCTGCTCTACTAAACCATTTGAGTACAAAGCCACCTTGAGATGTTTAAAGCCCTCAGTTTTGAATACCTTGTTAAGGAACTTGATGATGGACGTGGTGTCAGGTGTTGATACAAAGTCAAAATAGACCCAAATCAACAGATAATCCCCTAGAACTAACATGTACCTCTTATTGCTGGAAAGCAGTTCAAAAGGACCAGCAATATCAAGCGCAATTGTGTCCCATGGTGCAACCGGCAAAGGAACCATGTGTAAATCTGGCTCAGTTAGTTTCCAATGTTTATCTGAAATTAAGCATGGACTGCATCCTGACACCCATCTGTTAACCTGGGCATCAAGGCCCACCCACCAATAATATTGCTTCAAGTTGCGAATAGTGGCTGTGATTCCCAGATGACCCTCATGTGCTTTTTGAAATAATTCTCTTAAATTAGTGGGAGGTACTAGTAACTCATGGTGAAACAAGAATCCTTCAACTACAGATAATTAATCTGAGACTTGAGTGAACACTTTAAATCCTGGGGCCAGGATTCTGTCCTGGGGCAAACCTTGTTTAACATGCTTGATGACTTGTTGAAGGAGTAAATCATCATTAAGGGCATTTAACCAAGACTTTCTCGATATGGATGGTTGTTCCTCAGCAAAATCCCCAATGAGAGCAACCACACAGTCCACTTCTTCCTCAGACTCACACAATAGATCATTGGTAAGAGGCATTCTGGACAAGCAATCAGCACGGGCTTTTTTATCACCAGGGAGATAATGAATGCTAAAGTTGTAGTTTTGCAGTTTGGACAAAATGTGAACTAGGACTGTCTGGGACTGCTTTGTCAATAAAGCAGTTTTTTAAATGGAGCCCGTTTTCCTTAAAGGACAACAGGATGCATTAAAAAAAAAAAAAAGAAATGAAACATTTTTGTTTCATTTTTTAAGGGCAGGTAGTGGTCCCTGGGGCCACTGCCTGCTCTGAAAAAATGTTTGCACACCAATTCACAAAGGGGAAGGGATTTCCTGGGGACCCATTCCCGTTTGCAAATGATTTACCTCCCTCTTGAGGAGGGTGGTAAACTGTGAGTAAATGCGGTCGCAAAACATTCTTACATAGGGTTCAGAGTCGCTATTAGGAAGGCACACCCTTGAAACGCCCCTTCCTAATAGCGAGTCGCTAATCCTATTTAGCGAGTCGCAAATTAATTTGTGAGTCGCTAAATAGGATTAGTACATGGGACACAGGTTTTTTGCCTGCGCAAAAGGGTCTATAACCCATTTGCACACGCAAAAAAACGTCGTACATCTAGCCCCTATGAGCTATCCTGGGACACCCTATCACCCTCACCCCCAAAGTAGTGCTTCTTCAACTGGTAGATGATGAGAGATACACACAATGAAAGGACACTCCTTAAACTGGGACTGGTAATAGCAAAAAGGGATATCGCACGCCTCTGGCGGCAGATGAAAATACCATCAGCGAACGCTTGGAGGGCAGAAATGGAGTTATTTTTTAGACGTGTGAAACCTGTGTACGAATCCCGGAGATGCCCAAAGAATCACCAATGGACATAGGGAGAATGGGAAAGAAACCTAGAAGGGAAGCTCTAACTTCCTCGTAAACGAGGGAAGCATATCCGGATTTGGACATACTGGGAGTGGAAGACACATAAAATTCAATAAAATGATTATTGTAAAAAATGTGTTCTATTACAAGCCATCGTTGATGAGCTTATACTATAATCAATATTTGAAAAAAGAGTTGGGACATCATGTGTAATATGATTAGTGAAGATTGGTTGGGGAATCAGACTATTGAAGGCTTTTTTATATGTAATTTATGCATAATATAACAAAATGAAATATATAATATTGTTGTATTGTCAGTGGTTATGTAAATCTTTTTTTACAGATATGAAGAATGATACTGGAGTTCCAATATCAGAAGATTTATAAAGATGAGATATGTTTCTGACTTTCTACTTAACATTTGTGTAAGTGATGTTTATCAGTTAGTTGTGATGTCTATAAAGTGTACTATTTAGGTGTGAAAAATATTTTTGCATTAAAGTGCATTTATGTCATTACCACATTCACTAATGATGGATGTATTATGCTGAACACTATTTGATCCTTCGTTATATTCGGTATATGATATACTGATCAGGTGGAAGATTTATGGTCCTGCGGTGATTATATTCCTTTACTAGAAATGGACGATATACATGAAATGTAATAGATGTTTTATGTATATTATATAATTCTGTGATACCTAATTTCATGAATTTTGTTGGGATTCAGATTAGAGTTTGTATTTTGTATTATGATGGGTTTCATTTTAATATCTTTTTTGTATGTATTTATACAGCCTTGATGAAATCCTAGTGAAGGACGAAACGCGTTGGTTGGGCTGAGATAATTATTGTGAAGTTAGGAAAAGCTCTGAGATCTACCCTGATTACTCCAGATGTAATTCCTTTTTTTACAGTCACAATGAATATCAACAATAAAGCTCGGTTTCATTCATTTTATAGTATCTACGGAGTTTCCCAGCAGTGGAAAGTAGTATCGTTTTGCCCGTCTAGGAGAAGGTCTCTACTCAGGACCCTAAATCATAGAGGTCAATCAGTTTAATCGACATGTCTTTTACAGTCTATACCAGAGTCATCGTGAGGGAGTTGAGATTGTGAACCGAAGAAGGAAATGTCATGACTCTCCTTCAATGGGTATTCACAAGTGTCTTTCTAACCGCAGTTGAACACATTTTTGTCCTAACCTAAATTCACAATCATGCAGCTAAAAGGATGAACTTTTGTGGTTTTCATGTTTTCTCTCAGCATTTGCTTTATTGAACAGAGGAGTTTCATCATTCTAGATCAGGGTTCTCCAAAGTTGGTCCTGGATGGCCAGATCCATGCCTGATGTTTAGCACATCCCCATTTTATAAATGTAGTTATCTTAAAATCTGGCATGGACCCAGCACTCCAGGACCGACTTTGAAAAATCCTGTTCTAGATCATCCTAGAGAACAACTATCTGAATGAGGAGTGAGTAAAATGTGATACTTCAGTTCTCAGTGGCTCTAATAAAAAATGAAGCAGCAGCCAACACGATTGTCAAATATGCAAGGAAATATGTCGAAGTTCATTCCCCAGATGTGGACAACGTTTGCAGCAAAGTACGATAGTTACTTAGAGTACATTGCTGATATTTGTGGGCAGGATCAAAATATAGCTAACACTAGAGCAGTATGAAAAAATTGAGGGTGCTTCCAAAAAGTTTCCCAACCATTGCTCTGGAAGCTGACCACCCCTATTAGCAGGCTCAAAACTGGGAGCATAATTGTCCTGTTCAGTATAATGTGAATCGGATGACAACTTGTCCAGCTTACCAGTTGACAAAGGCTGGGTTGAAGATCCTGTATTAGACAAACAGTCAGAATTCTCTTTCGTACTCATGAAAGGACCTTTGAGCCCTTAATATGGAACATTTGATGCACCCACACCTTTGTCTATCCAAGAGTACAAGCGAAAAATAAAATGCTGATAATTATATTTTTTGTCCTGTAGCCGAGTATTGGGGGGGGGGGGTAGGACCACTGCACAGCAGCAGGGAGAGGAGGAGTGGTGGGCGCTGCTGTCAGTGCACATGTTGGTTTGGCCGGCCGTCTTAGGACAGCCAAAGCGCCATGCGCACTCATATCTCTACAACCCAGCTGTGTTGCAAGGTGGAGAGACCAGCAAGCATATGCCCGCAGCTCCTGATGGAGCGCAAAACAAGCCCGCTCTGCCCAATTCCGACACTGCTCTCATGGGTATGAGAGCAGTGTCCGGATTGGCCGTAGAAGAGTCCAAGAGCTTCAGCCTGTGTCCAGAAAAACAGAAGAGCGGCGAGCAGAAGATCCCACCCCTGCGCTCCCCCACTACATTTCCCTGACACCAGTCGCTATAAGATTTTACAATAATTAGTGTGACATTTGTAAGAAACAATAGATATTTAGAGTTCCTAATTGTGGGAGGTGGGTTGGTCAATCCCTTGAGATCAGAATGACACAACATATCTGAACAGGAGGACATTGTCACTAATGTGTACCCTGCTTCACATCGTTATGTTATCCTGAATATTTCCTTCTTTAAGTCTGTGTATTTGAACACATATTTTAAATATGTTAATGTAGATCTTAAAATAAGTCTGATTAGCCCACTTCTAAAAAAAATAAAATAAGCAGAGATTCTAAACAATTTCCGCCCAGTTTCTAACATCCCTTCCTTTGCAAAATTCTCAATAGCTGCTGAGCGGTTTTATGACGAAACCCTGTTTGCCTTTACAACACAGTCACTAGCCCGACTGCGAAGTTACCACACGTTACTTTACCACGCAAGTCATTACAATGACTTGCTTTAGGTGGCGCCGGACTTTGCAATAGTATAAATTACTATTCCAACTCCATTCTACGCAACAGTAGGGAAGGTGTTGGAATTAAAAATCCAACACAAGTCCAACATTGTGCCACTAAACCAAGTCATTTTAACGACTAGTGGGTTAAAGTAAAGGATGTTAACGTCATAGTCAGGGTAGTGACTGCATTATAAAGGCGGGTCGGTGTTGTGACTGCAGGGTAAAGGAGTTTCACCTGCAGAGCTGTTCAACTTAGTCAATACATTGTTGACTGCAACTTGTTTGGCGATCTTAAGTCTAGATTCAGGACCTTCTGCAGTACAGAAACTGCATGTGGCATCCTAAATCTACATGACGTAAGTGAATCGACCTCTCAGCAGCATTCAGCACAGTCAACTGTGATGGAGTTTTGTGGACCTTCTGGAAAAAGGCAGGATTGAAGGGAACTTCCCTACTGTGGTTTGCCTCTTACCTTAAAAACTGTTAATAGAACTAAGCAGCAATCTCACAACCCCACATTCCTAGGGCAAGGTTTAACCTCAAGGTTAAATTCTTTCTTCATAACGTTTTAACTTGTATGCTGAAATTCTCTCAAAGCTGCTGAAACATTCAAGCATATAATCTCTGTGCAGGTGAGATTTAGCTCTCAAAAAGATGAATTTGGCGATGTAGGAAGTGGGTAGGTCAATCCCTTGAGATCAGACTGACATGCTTCTTGTCTGTACACCCGGGGCCAACATATTGAACAACATACCTTGGACAAAGTAGAATTTAGTAGATTAAATCTCTGAACTCATCACATCTCAGCACTCCAAGACATAGACAGCATTTGCTGTAGACTTCACCCGTCCGGCAACGCAAGCACAAATAGGAGAAGAGGCACCCTCCTGGACTTGGTCAGTGCTCTCAGAGTGACAGCTCATTAGTGAACCAACCCATATCAGAAGCAACATTCCTGACCTCACCCATATGTCATGGAAATACTTCTTGTCCATTGCAGAGGTGCCACAAACCCTTCTGAATGCCCATCCCTGCCCTCGGACATGCCTCAACCATACTCTGATTATGAACCAAATCCAGATGGAAGTGCCCTGTGGAAAAGTGGAATTGGGAAAAGAAAAAGATGTTGGCTCTGACTCAGGGTACTGCGCGCATCTTATAGCTTCCACTGCTAGACTTTGGATGTTACTATGGTTCCACATATTACCTAATGCCCTTTGGTGCAAGAAACATAGATATAGTCATACACCATAATGCTCGGTAACACAAACTATTAATCCCAAAATATATATTTCTTATTAAATTCATCGCCTTAATATCTTGTTTAGCCTCCTGAGCAAATAGCCACAGCTTCTTATTTTCTTGGAACAAGGGTGAATTACTCTTCGGCTTCATACTGTGTAATCTTCCCACCACCATAGTTACGTAATTGGAATCTAAGACACTGGGTTCAGACTCTTACAACCAAGTAGGTACTAAATTCACACCTTGCCACCTCTTCAACCGTCCTCTACATACCTCTCGACTGGAATGACCATCATCCATCTGCTCCAAGCCTGGCGAACACACTAGGACCAAGCAAAGTGAGAACCACAGACGTGCTCCTCTTTCCAGTACTTCTCCACTGACATCAGACGTCACAAACTCGAGGCCCTCACCATGAGGGAGTCGTTAAAAAACGGACATATCCCCCGCTTTGAACTAAAACTCCGATGGCACCAAGCAATTGAGCCCAACCCGCCCTAGAAGAGCTTCCTTGTCTCTTCCATTCAAGCATCTATTCATTCATCCCTTCACTCTTCTTCATATCCGCTGACATCCAAAATGTCACCTTTACATTCTTTCACCCATTCATTCTTTCATCCGTCATTTGGTCTTCCCATTACATCCTTCTATCCATCCACTTTGCCATCCATCCACTCTGCCATCCATCCATCCATCCACTCTGTCATCCATCACTCCATTCTGCCATCCATCTATTCTGCTATCCATTTATGAACTCTGTCATGCATCCATCCATTCATCATTCCATCTACCCACTCTCTCATCCATCTCTCCATTCGGCCATCCATCAACTCCACCATTCATCCATCATCCACTCTGCCATCTGTCCATCCATTCACTCTTCTATTTATCTGCTCTGCCATCCACCCATCCATCCCCCCTACCATCCATCTACCCACTGAGTCATCCTTCTAGCCATCCATCTACTCTGTCATCCATTCGCTAATCCATCCACTCTGCCATCCATCCATCATCCACTCTGCCATCTGTCTATCCATTCACTCTTCCATTTATCCTCTCTTCCATCCATCCATCCCCTCTACCATCCAGCTACCCATTGAGTCATCCATCACCATCCACGCACTCTACCATCCATTCAGCCATCCATCCATTCTACCATTCATTCACTCATTTCATGCAGCCATCCATTCAACCCTTTCATCTGTCATCCTTTCACCTGTCCATCCACCTATCCATTCATTCACTCATCCATCCAGCAATCCCTTTACCCTGTCATTCTTTCACCTGTCCATCCACCTATCTGTCCATCACTTTACTCTGCCATCCTTTCACATGTCCCTCCACCTATGCATTCACTCTATCATTCACCCAGCCATATACTTTGCCATCCTTTCACCTGTCCATTCACCTATCCATCCATTCCATGTATTCTATCACCCATCTACCCACTCATACATCCGTATTCCTTCCTTTCAACCTTCCTCCTGTTAACTTCCTTTTTTCGTTCCTTTTTCTATTCACCCATCTTTTGTTTTTCCATTCTCCTGTTTGCTTTTCTATCGTGGCTGTATTCCTTTATTGTGTTGATTGCGACCTTTTGTCTGTCCAGTTGCTGACAGGGTAGGAGCACAAAGAACCACACCCCGCTGTAGCTGCTGGAGCGGGGTGTTCACGATGCCCCTGCTCACCAATATCCTCCCCATGGAAGGTGACATCATCTCTTTCCTTGATCACTTCAACACAACTCTGAAGAGTTGTGTAGATATCCATGCCCAAATCAAAACGCGTAACCCCAAACCTAAACCACCCTCGTCCTTTTACTCCGTAGAACATATAAACAACAAGCGCACCATATGCATTAAGTACGTTAAATGGAAGAAAAGCAAAGCTCTAGGTGACCTCATTCTTCTAAAACCTCTCCACCCAAAAAAGTGGTCCACATCTAACTCCAGCATTCTATCAATGTCATCCTTCGACTCCTTAAGCACCAATCAGGTTTCAGATCATGCTGCGGCATAGACAGACACAATATAAGTAGTAGATAGCGGCCTCCTCACCAGCGACAATAATGGTCCTCACCTTCTGGTTCTTCCCACTGTATCTGCTGCCTTTAACACTGTTGACCACCCATGCTCATCCCCACCCTGTCATGAATGGGATTCTCCAATGGTGGACTATGCTGGTTCTCCTTCTTCTCCAGCCGGCACCAGCCCATTCTGATGGGTATCCCCAAATCTCCCTGTCTCCTGCAGAGTGCACCGTGTCTCCATTCTGTCTCAGGTCACCTTCATACTACAGGTAGAGTGACCCTGATCTCTACTCACTCACAGCAACATCAAAATTCACCAATTGTTGTGCCCAGTAGGATGATGCCTCGGAAACACCACGGAGTTGATGCTCTGTCCACAACTCCCCCACACCGGTTCACTCTACACCAACGGGGTATATATATACTGGTGATAAGAGATGATGCCAATGTAGGGAAAGCAGGGAAACAAAACAAGGACAGATTGGGGGAGACACAGGAATCTTAATCCAGGATGCGTAGAGAACTGGTAGCACTCCCTATGGCCTCAGGACCTTCTCCTGGAAGTAAAGAACAATGATTAATAGGGTGTCTAGTATATTCGATACTATGAATATTTATTGATAAGGATATTTAGTACCTGGAAACAATACACAGGGCATCTACCGGTACCTGACTTCGTTTCTGTTGTCTTCACAGAAAGTGTATAGACAGATGCGGAGGAAAGAGTGCTCCTATATGGTATGGATATTAGATTAACTCTCCTGGTATAATGGAAACAGATCATATGTTATGAGCAATATATAGAGGTACCTAATGTTAGTGTGCCGTGAGAAGAATGTCTCCCTGACTCTCCACCAGAAGTACCACACGTCTGTAATTGGTGATTCCCTAAAACATAAGCGATATAATAAGTATCACCATAGACTGATAATGCAGAAATAGACCTCTAGGTAACTGGCCGTACCTGTTTTGTCTCTTTAATTCAGACGTAGAAAAAGTCCTGGAGCTTACATACACAATCGGTAATGCTCCTGCCAAGAAACTATAAAAACTACCCTTGCTTCTAAGGCCAAATCAAATAAACCCCGTAATGAGGTGTAACAAATAACTCAAAACAAAACTCCAACACCAAGCAAGTGTTGGAAGTTAACTGCACTCGAGATAACAACTAAACATAAACGCACCCGTACTTATCTGAGTAGAAAGGTGCTCGCTATTCTATGGACCGATGTGGAACCATAGATCTCTCCCGACGATGCTCGGACGCCACCACTAACCCGGAAGCGATGCGCGAAAACCGGAAGGAACGCAAAGCGTCGTACTGTAACAAAAAAAGGACTTTATAGGATATTCACGCTTGCGCTAGTCCTTGCGCATGCGCTCTCCAGTTTCTAGCCGCTTTCGCCAACCAAGCGATTGCCAACCACGACTGTCTCGGTTCGGCAGGCATGACACCAATATACCAATGACACACCTCAAATAAAGTCACGGCTCTCAACATACACGGGCTAAAATACTGTTTCCACCCCAGCTAGTCCTGGATGTCCACCAGCTTTCTGAAGTCCAACCCAACCAACTGGTGTGCAGCTATCAATGGTGCAGTAGGTGCAGTGACAGCAGGGCCCAAGAGTTTGAGGGGCCAACTTGACCATTCAGTATCTCATATTTAACTACCAAACCAGGGGATTAAAAATTCCTTGGTTGCTTTTGGGCTCCATGCCTTTGCTACACCATTGCCAACCAAGTCTGAGTTACTTATCTTCATCAACAATAGTAAACAACAGGTCAACTGCTGGCACACCAACACAAAGCTGGATAACTTCAACCCCCAACTAACAGAGAATGCAAAATCACTGTGCTTCACCCTCGATCCCAACCTCTCCTTCAAGGAACACATCAGAAAGGAAGCTAATATAGCATGGGATCAGCTGTCTTTACTTATAAAAATTGCAGTATTTTCTCCCTGAAAATGACTTCCTCATGGCCGTTCAAGCCCTTATACTCTCATCTAGATAAAGGCGTTGCATAGATTCAGGGTCTCTCCGCCATCACACTCACGCCATAAGAGGTGTTTCGTACCTCATAGCATCGTCTTATCAAAGTCCTGGAACTGTATTGGCTCCACTCCACCTCTGCTGCATCTTTGAGACCACATGCACAAGCTACAATTCTGAAAGAACGGATGTATGTCATTACCACGCATGATTTTACAACGCATGCCTTTACTACGCATGCCTTTACAACGCAGGTTTTTCAACGCAAGTTGTTACAACGACTTGCGTTGGGGGGTGCTGGATAGTGAATAGTTTAATTTACTATTCCAACTCCAGTCCACGTGGATAGTAGGGAAGGTTTTGGATAGTAAATTAACTATTCCCTATCCTAGATCGCCCCCCAGCGCAAGTTGTTGTAACGACTTGCGTTGTAAAAGTTGCATGGTAAAGCTACTGCGTTGTAAAAGTTGCGTTGTAAACGCTGTTCCCCGAAAGAACCAACACCCCAATCCTACTGTGCTGAAAAGTGATCCACCTCTGGTCACGAGACTCCATGACCCCGCTAGACTAATGATGAAGGACAGCAAAGAAAGAAAAAAAACAGTCCTTTCTATCCACTCTTCCAATGTCTAGCAGGAGTGGCTACTCAATTGAAGCGGAGGAGCGTCTCCCCACTTAAAAATCCCCCAAAGCCCCAGAGATGAAAACTAAAATGATAATGAATTAAAATTTTATTTTTCATCCCCCAATCCGAGCGTCAGGACGGGGGCGGGCTCGCTGCTAAGTGACAGCAGCAGGGAGGAGCATGGGCTAGTATTGCACTGTTTAAAGTGCGCATGTTTTTTGGCCGACTTTCTTGCACTGGCCAGCCACACATGTGTACTTTAAACCATCTCTTACCCAGCTGTCATAAGACAGCTGGGTCAGAGCAAGCCACAGCCTCTAGTGCGCTGAGGCACGCCAACAGAGGGGCTCCCACCAATTCAATCGCTGCTCTCATGAAAGTGAGAGCAGTGCCAGGATTGGCCAAGGAAGTTCCCGCATTCAGTTCCTCTGTCGGCGAAAAAAGAGGTCTGGAGCGAGGACGTTGCCGAGTTCGGGAAGTTTTATTGATTTTTGTATAATACTTTACGTAAGCCCCCTCCCAAACCCCACCCCCATAGATCCTAGCCGCCACTTGTGTCTGGATCAGTATATTTGTCAGGATCGTAAGCGCACTGCCTTCCCAAATTCAGAACAGACAGAAGACACCTCAAAGAACATTACAGTTCAGCATTCTATCCACCTTTCTCATCCCTCTGAATACAGGAAGCCACCCTCCTCTTCATGCAGCACCCCGCGGCATCTAGCTCGGTTCACACTCTATAAATACACATGCATACACATGTACGTACATACGTTTCTCACCTCATTTGATTTGCAGAACGTGCAAGTAAACAGCGAGTGCGATTTTGCTGAAATGTCGTTACATACAGTGAATTTGTTTAAACTCACTTCCGACTTTGGAACTGGGGAACTGGTTTGCGTCTCGGAGTCGTCTCAACATCCTCTGATTCTGGGCAAGATACTTGGGGACAGATGTATGTATCTTTTTTGAGCTCGCAAATGTACTGATTCTGCAAATTGGCCCGTTTGCGACCGCAAAAAAGAATTTTTATATATACAGAACCCTATTTTGTGATTCGGTAACGCATTGCCGAATTGCAAAATGGGTTAACAATTCGGTATTAGGAAGTGCCATTTTAAAGGCGTCCATTCCTAATAGTGACTCGCAGTGGTATATGTGAATCTTTTGAGACTGAAATGTGGTCACAAAACATTTGCATTTTACCACCTGCTTCAAGTAAGTGATTACCCATTCGCAAATGGGAAGGGGTCCCCAAGGGACCCCTTCCCCTTTGTCAATCATTGAAAAAACAGTTTTAAGAGCAGGCAGTGGTACCACAGCTCACTACCTACTCTTAAAAAATGAAAAGAAGACTTTTAATTTGAGTTTTTGAAACGCATCCTGTTTTTCTTTAAGGAAAAAGGGCTGCATTAAAAAAAAATACATTGATTATATTTAAAAGCAATCACAGACATGGTGGTCTGCTGACCCCAGCAGGCCACTATCCCTGTGATTTTAGCAAACACCAATGGGTTCGCAAATTGCGATCTACCTCATGAATATTAATGAGGTAGGTCTATATGCGACCCACTGGGAATCGCAAACAGTGTAAAACACATTGTAGTACATCGCTGTGTGCGATTTCCTAATAGCGAATTGCAAAAATTTGCTATTAGGTAATCGCAAACACAAAGGTAAGTACATCTAGCCCTCAATTTCCCTGTACCTATAAAAGCAAAAATCTATCTGTCCTCGTGTAAGGTAATTGGTGCCCAGGTCAAGCATTGCAATACCTTCAAGCTGAGTTTGCGCCATATAAAACTACAAAACAAAAATTTACGTTTAAACAAGTCATATCATTTGTTATTGAAATATCAACAAATGACCATCTTTCATGGGTTGACCTTAAATGCCAGGCCAATTCTCACTGAACTAATTCATTGGTGTGCATAATTTCGTTATAACTAGAGGTGGACAAGTCACTTAAAGCTCGAGCCAGGCTCAGCTTGCGGTCCTGTTGGAACTTCGAGCCTGTGATGAGCCTCTGCCTACCATCCTCCCTCTACCAAGGATCTGACACTAAAACCAGAGCTGCTGACTTTGGACCTGGGGAACCAGGTTCGAATCTCAGATTGGCTCAAAATCCTGTGATTCTGGGCAAATCACTTAGTCTCCCAGTGCCTATAAACAATGAATGTGACCTTGTGTGGTGAAAGTGGTGAAATGAAATGAAATGAAATGAAAAATTGCATTTGTATAGCGCATAACTGCCCTGAGGCCTCGCAGCGCAGGTGCTCATATAAAGTGCCCCAAAACCTTCTAGTCGACTTTGCCCTATATAAAAACTGAAGAAAAATGCAAAGAGGTGAAAAGAAAGCTTTAACATGATTAAAAACAAATAGATACCTATTCTCTGACTGTTTTGTACAAAGTGAAAACAGAAAACCTGGATAAATCGTGACTTCCCCTCTTAAATTGTGTGACACTAGGCAATTTTTTTATTTCTCCAAAACTCCTTTTCTTCTCTGTCGCGTATGAAAGCACTTTCAAATATGGGGGATTCAGAAAAACCAGTTGCACAAAAATGTATAGTGTTTGATTTAATAGACTATAATAATTTGGGCCACGTACAGGGTTCACTTGACAACTGTTTTGCCTCTTAGTTCAAAATGGTTCATGGTAAAGAAGTACTTCTCAGTGCAGTGCTATAATGAGGCATATTACTGTCAAGCTTCCACATGTTAAAGATGTAATTTTCTATTATGTTGTTGAGACTATCATATTTTACCTGATATTTGTAGTATGACGTACATAGCAAAAGTATTCAGGGCTTGGCTCACACATCTGCCAAAAGAGCCCTGCCCCACCCTTAGATGGGTTCTTCCTGTTAATCTGTTTGCTCGTCCACCTCTAATTTGAACCCAGCTTGGATTATGGGGTAGGGACCATTTCTACTAAAAGGTCTTAAGCCTATTCCTAAAAAACATAGGGGTAGATGTATCAAGCCTTTTGCGATTCGCAAAGGCCGAAATTCTGCGAATTTCGGCCGTTGCGAGTCGCAAACTGCTTTTATGCATTTTCTGAAATGTATGAAATAAATCGCAAAATAAGGAATCGCAAAAATTTGCGATTCCTTATTTTACTTAAGCATTTAAGGAATCGCAAATTTTGCGATTTCTTAAATGCGATGTATGAGGCTTTTAAAAATTGCGATTTTGGGTTAAGAAATCGCAAATTACCACTAACTTGTAGTTGGTGATAATTTGCGATTTCATTTGAAAATGCCCTATTTGGCATTTGTGAAGGTGGCATGTGACGCATATACATGCTCATAGGGCATGTATGTGTGCCATATGCACACACATGTAAATTTCAGGGGTGCAGCAGGGTGTCTTTGAGACACCCCTGCACCCTTGAAATTATTCCTTAATTGCGAATTCGCAAAATGTGATTCGCAAATTAAGAAATAATGCACAATCATTCCTATGGGCCTCCTGGCCCATAGGAATGCATGGGAAATTATTCCTTATTTGCGAATTCGCAAAGTGCGAATTCGCAAATAAGGACGACTAAGAAATCGCAAAAATATAGCGATTTTTTACATACATTCCATTTTGAGAATTCTAAATAGCGATTCCTTAAACATCGCTATTTAGAAATCGCAATAGGGAACAATGATACATCTGCCCCATAGTGCACTGAAAACTGCCCGGCCGCAGGCAACACAAGACATGTTTTCATCACTCTTTGGCATGTCAAGATCTGGAGACCCAAATCTGGGCATACTGGTGCCACTTAAAGATATGCCTGCGCAGTGCTTAATTTGAGCCAGTGATTTCCGGTGCTGGCACCCAGCAGGCACTTAATTGTTGATACTGGCACTTATGACAGCTGCCACATGGTGGTGCTGTTTGTGTAATTTAGAGATGAGCAGAACAGCAATTGTTTATTAATTCAGTATGCGTTAAATACAACTCATACCTTCCGCCCAAGCTATTTTTATAGCTTATGGGGCATGGAATAGGCTGAATTGTCACACTTGTAGCAGTGTGCTGGTTAGTGGTTTGTGTAGGTACTGTCATTGGCAGTGCTGGCAGTGACAATGGGTGGAGCATGCTGCAGAGGCCTCCTGACTAGTACCATGGCACTTATGTTTTTTTTACAAATTAAGCACTGTCCGGCGCCTGTGATCTAAGCGAGTCACCGTAAATGGCATGGGCATCCCTTGCTACCTGAGAGTGGTATGCCTGGAACCCGACACTTTGCCAGTCAACTGCTGCTGCCCGCTCCTCTATAGCCTATGACAGGCGAGCCGTAAAGTCAACCTTTCCATTTGCCTGACCAGCAGACGCCATTGTTGCTGGTCCCCGCCCGCGTGACTTTTCCTTATAAAATGTTTGAGGTTTGGGTCGGCTGCGCATTATCCAACCCGATTCAGCCCCAACGTGTCAGTCGCGCCCATAAAACCTCTTGATACCTTTCTGTCTCTTTCTTACCCCAAATAGGGGTGTGTGTGTTAGCTCATTTGTAACCAAGTCTTGCAATAAAAGGGTGATTCATGTCCCATTAGGTTACATTTCATGCCTTTAGCAGGGGTTCTGTTTTTTGCTGAGACCTGGGGGGGAATTGTAGCTTAACTTGTCATAAGGGTTTTGGATGGAATATGTAAGACATATTGTTTTAGTTCCACCACTGTCTCCTTGTATCCTGCCTTATGCTCCTGTTTAGATCCCAGGGATTGAAGTGGTAATACAGGTTGGTATTCCCCCAGGGGCTTTACAACATGTTCCACAAGCCTAGATGTCTTTTATATCTGTTGTAAATAACCAGAATAGACTGACCTCTGCAAGAGAAAGGCTCTCCATCAAAGCTCCCACAGGAAGGAGAGGGCATTTCCTGGTTGGCAATGCATTGTGGTACCGCTGCGGTTTTCACTGGGTGCCTGCCATCCCTTGGGGCGTTGAAAGCAAAGGTCTTGTAAAAGTTAAATAGAAGCCATAACTTTGATTTGTGTTTCCCAATTAGGCTTCACATGTTAGATGACTTGTGAGAGGCGCCCTCTTCCACTGCTGCTACAGTCTGCCTTTTACCAAGCCTGCCTGCACCCACCTCAGTGGAGCACAAACACTGAAAGTGCCGTTTCACTCACAGTGGGGTTGCAATGCACTTATTTACAGCACTTTGAAGCTGCAAGCATCTAGCTGCAAGCCCTGTTTAAATTGTGTATTATTATAGGTCATCCAGAGTGAAGCATGCTCTCCTGGCAGTGTGAGGTTGTTAAGCAAGCATTGGCAAAGACTATAGCCTTGGAGGCCTGGCCTATTGGCTTTACCAATGGTTTTAGGAAAAAAAATTATATATATATATATATATATATATATAAATCCAAAGACTGCGTCCAAACTGAATATTTTAGTCAGACTCCACGCTCAAGAAAATTTACTGCAACTTTGTTTATTATGTCCTCATGATGCGTTTCGGCTTCACAGAAGCCTTGTTCACATATCGGCAGCCGAATATTGCATATTTTACAAAAGTAAAGACTTAGGGGTCCATTAGGATGGCGGGCGTAGCGGCAATCGGGACCGCCCGCCTAAAGTGCGGGGGTCCCGACATCACAATTATGATGCGCTCGCCACAGTGGCGGGTGCATTTCACGATTTAACATTGTGGCGGGTGTTGCTCACTGCACCGCCCGCCACAATGTTGAAAAAAAAACTGCACGTCTTTGCACAATAGAAGCGGCAGGCACCGCGCGGTGCCTGCCTCTTCTATTATGCAAAGGCAGGGGGGTACCACAGGTACCCCCCTGTGTGCCACCCACCTTTGGCCTTCACTCTGGCATTGCCGCCACGGAATGGCATTGAAGTTTGCCCATTGTAATATGGCGAGCGGTGTCCTACAGACACCGCCACCATATTACTCGTTTTCCGCCCCGGTCGCAAGGCGACCGGGGCGGAAAACAGGCGGGCGGTGTTTTGCACCGCAGCGGTCCCCCCGCCTTTGTAATATGGCGGGGGGGGGGAATGGGCAGTGGATGTCATGCGGATTGCCTCCGCCAGGCCGGCGGTGGCCACCGCCAGCCTGGCGGAGGCAATCCGCACGACATCCTAATGGACCCCTTAGAATTTGTCAACATTTCTAAACTGTCTTTGTTTTAGGGCAGGTTTGCATTGTAATTGGCATTTACCAAGTACTGTCAAAACCAGGTCTTGGCTCTAAAATCTGAGCTATTGGATTTTCCAATGCTTGTATGGTATTGTGTAAGGTGAGTCGTATTTAGGTATCGGGAAGTTCTAGTTGTTGGAGGGTGTTCATTGTGAGTTCTTGAGCTGAGGTTGAAGGCAGTGAGAGTGAGCGGGCTATAATAGGGTTCAAATGACATGATCATCCAATCCTTGGCCCCTGTCACATAGATACAATTTATAATGACCAGTTCTAATTAATTACAACGTATTGTTACTCATTTATATCAAAATGCTGTCAAGGACTTACAAAGCCACTAGAGCTGGCTTGTTTTAAGCATATGATATGTCTGGATCAGTGCTTAATTTGAGCCAGTGGTTGCCGGTCTGGGGCACCAGCACTTATTTTTGGGCACTGGCACGTTTTTATTTACCAATTAGGCAATAGTCTGGACGCAATAGCAGAAAATTCACTCACCTAAATGCTGGTCAGGCAGCTTGCTTCTTTTAGAGACCCCGTGCCCCCCCATTTTTCATCCCACTTAAAGCCCTGTGGTCTTCTCTGCGGCACTTAGCGCTTCAACACCCATCAGGGGTAACAAGTGCTATATAAATGCTAACCTTTCTTCCCCTTTTATCCCTCCGCAATCCTTCTAACTCCAAGTAACTGACTAATATCCACCACTGAAATTACGTCATATTTCACCATATTAACAAGCGCTATATAAATGCAAACCTTTTTCCTCCTCTATTCTTCTGCTAACATTCCAAATAACTGACTAACCTATCCACCACTTAAAATGTACTTGCATGTTTCACTATACTAATTCAACACTAATCCTCTATGGGTCCTGGAGTAGCGTGCTACTTGCCGAAAAAGCGTTTTGACGCCTCGTCAGGGGTAGTAAGCGCTATATATATGCAATTACAATACAATACAATACTCTGCTAAGTCTCTGGGTGGGCAGGAGCACCAATGGGGTTGCTTGTCAGGATGAGAGTCGTGCCTTTCAGCAAAAGAAAGCTGAAGGCCTGACCTCCTACACTGGGCCCCTGCAGGCTGTGATTGTAGGCTCTGAGGTGCTTGACGCCAACTCCAGTGGTGTAGTTAGACCTACTGGCACCTGAGGTGGCCCCTAAGTTTGCCGCGAGTGCAGGTAAGAGCGGGGGGTGCACCGGCTAACTTTTTCCAAAGGGGGAGAGGTTGGCCGCCGATGGGCCACTTGTTCTCGAGGGGATGGTGGTAGTCGACAGACACAACTTGCTCACCTCCGCCGCCCCCTACCTACGCCACTGGCTGACTCGCTCCTTTCGAAGTGGAGCTGCAGTGTTTATTTCCGGGCGAAGTTGATGCAATAAGTTGTGCAGGTCATATGCTCTCAAATATCCTCAGCTTCAATGGGAGTCACAGTTTTATAGGCACACCGCAACACACGTGCGCACCTACAAAATAAGCAAATATTTTTTTCTTTTTATTTACCAAGCTGAGATTGAACGATAAATAAAAAGTAGTTTCAAAAGCACTTAAAAGCTTTTTGCTTTTAAAAAAAATTATAAAACGGAATACTTTGTGGTGAGGAGCGGTGGGGGGACAAAGCAAAACAGAGAGAGAGGATGTGTGGGGGGGGGAGAATATGGGGAAAGAGAACATGGAGCATGGCTGGGGTGAGAGAAGGACCTGGACGAGACTGTGTTTGCAGGGAGCGAGCTGCAGAGGCAAAAGCACAACAGGCACAGTGGATGGGGAAAATAAAACAGCACAGGATGGCTGGAGAAGGGGGAAAGCAAAGGGCTATGGAGGGCGGGAAGGAGAAGGCAGAGAGCAGAACGAGGGAAAGAAAACAACATGGAGCTCTGGAGGTGGACCGAAAAGCACACCAGGAAGGCACCTGGCAAAAACATGCACTCTTATGATATTCTTTAGAAAAGCAAGCACTCATGGAAAGAGCCAGACAGAGAGTCGGAAACAGGCTATGCTCCATGGGAGGGACAAAGACATGATGGACAAGCTAAAACAAATAAAGCCAGCAAATAGAAAGCAAGCAAATGTGAGTGACAAAACACAAGCCAATGGATGTACCTATCATCATCATTTATGAATTCAAGTGTCATGCATGCGGAACATGGTAGTGGACACTGCAGCACAACTTGATCATTAGGTCTTGCTCGCTTTGCAGCGCATGCGCTGCTTCTCCTTGGCGAGACTATTGTCGTTGGTTTAGTGTCTTGCTACTCTGGAAGAGGGGTTGGTGTCTGCCCTGTCTCCATTAGGCCCCGCCGACCCTGAATGGATATTTTGTTTTCACTTGCTCGCGCTTTTGAGGAAGCATTCTCGGTGTTCGTCGGTGTCCACCCTGTCTCCATTAGGCCCGCCCACCCCGACTGGATATTTTGTTTTCACTTGCTCGCGCTTTTGAGGAAACATTCTCAGCGTTCGTTGTCTGCATTTTTGGCACTAAAATAAAAGCACAACTCGTGGGCTCCAATGCCCCCCTTAATTAGTTTCTAGTAACAGTGGGGCATTTGTTCGTTTTCTGAAAGGCCACAATCTGTTGCTCGGCTTAGTGTTTCACCGCAACGTTTTATTGGAGATTTTTTATTCAAAGTGGACACTTTACACACAGTACCACCTAATGAGATTAAAGCGCCCTATACATTAGCAGAACTAAAGCGCCACAGTAATACAGCACGCATAGCGCGTTTTTTGCAATTGTATTTCCCATCGGTGGTGTGATGTTGTAAAATACGCCACTCACAGTGTTGTTCAATTCAATAAATGAGGCCCTCATATAGCTGCCTAAACATATACATTTTTGGGACGGCAAAGCATTTTTTTTTTTTTTGCCGTGTGGCTTTTAGACAGTGTCTATGCTGTTGTGTCTGCTTACAACTCCTACTGGAATCTACATCAATCAATTTGACTTCGCCTATTTGGCTAAGCCTAACTGTCTTTTATTTTAGAGCCGGGCTCTTTACTAAACTTTCTCTCCCATCTATAAACACTGCTTACAACTGTTTACACAAAGTTTTCTGTACTTTGCTTTCATAATGCAATCTCCTAACTGGGCGTTGTTTGTCGGAGCAGTATGCAATTTTTAGGTGTATGCAGGTACTCTAATACCCTGTTAAGGCATGTTCCACAATATTTTGTGGCAGCTGGTAAACGTATGCCATCTACAAACTTCTTACAGGACACAAACATCCCTCTAGCACTTTGTTTGTAGTTTGGAGGCGAATCTGTTACCCTTATCTATAACACCATCCACTGTTCACACTTAATTAGTTGCTACAAGCAAACTATTCTAGATAGTAAACCACATACTGTGCCTTTCTTCGTCTCTATGATAGCTTTTAGTGTATTGTAAATAACAAAAAACCAGACTAAAAGACGCCTTGCCCGCATCTGTCTGTTATTTCGTAGTTATTTTACAAATTACATGTTAACTGTGTGATCCATTTTCAGGATATTTCCACTTTAGCATATCTTGGCGTATTATATATTTATTGAAAAAGGTACCTTTTTTTATATACTTGGCGCTTTTGCTTCTGCTATCGCAGCAATACATTTTGAGTCGGTTTCACTTATATTTACGTGCCACTTTTGCTGTTCTAACATTAGGTTATTGTTTAGGGCAACTCACAGGACATATTTAACTAGTATTTGTTTTGCATGTTTATAAGCCGTGATTGAAACGTGCAACTATATTTTTATACCATTAGTTAATCAATATTATCCCACTACACATATAACAACAAACAGAGGCAACAGATACCATTTTTTATTGATACCTTCTGCAATGTTTTACAAATAGTAGTGTACAAACTGATGCCCCTATAAGTTCTGTAATATGTTTGTATGCACTTTGTGTTGCCTTGCAGGGCACATCCACATGCAGCATTTGTCTATTATTTCTTACCTGCTTTTCTATTTAGTGTCTAATATATTCCTTTTTCCGTGTTCGTGGTGCTTTTACTTTATACATTTCGGCACTTTGATTTTTTTATCCGTACTATTTTTATGGTTTACTTTACTTCCTAATTATGCGCTAAAACTAGACACATTTTTTCACAACAAAGCAGTATATATATTAATGTGTTAATGCTGATTGAGTTACTTATAGTATTTCCGTGGCAACTGTTTTAAAGTTTGCATTGGTGGAGACTATAAAACAACAAGCATTTGCAATGCAATAGGTCTCGCATTTGCAAGAGTTGGAGCTATAGCCATCGTAAATGGCAATGCCTTTTATTGATTTGTTTTTAAAACCTGCAAGCGATGCATAAACACGCACTTTGAACGTATAGTCCTTGCTTACGAGAAGCAACGCTGGCAGTGAAAGTGACTGCCAGCCTTGCTTCTCATAACCACGGACTATCAGGCACATGCATGAATATTGCATTTTGCGATTCCTTAATTGCGAAAAATAAGGAATCGCAATTAAGGAATTGCAAAATGCAATGCATCAAGAAATTGCAAAAAAAATTAGCGATTTCTTATTATTCCTTAATTGCGATTCTCAATTTGAGAATCGCAATTAAGGAATCGCCTAGAGGCCCATAGGAATGAATGGGAAGAAATTCTCAATTTGCGATTTGCAATTAGCGAATCGCAAATTGAAAATGCGATATCAAGGGTGCAGGGGTGTCCAGAGGACACCCTGTTGCACCCCTGAAATCAATCTCTGCACATATGTTGTGCCCACACATGCCCTTAGGGCATGTGTGGGCACAACATGAAACTTTGAAAAATGCACAAAAGTGCATTTTTCAAATTTTTCGCAAATTACCATGAGGTTCAACCTCATGGTAATTTGCTCCCCTTAATTGCGATTTCGCAATTTTTTAATGTTTCATGTATTGCATTTAAGGAATCGCAAAATACGATTCCTTAAATGCAATCGCAATTTGAGAATTCACAAATATTTGCGAATTCTTAAATTGCGAGGGCCTTGACCCTTCATGCATTCCAAAAGAGGATTTTGCGATCGCAAACGGCCGATTTTTGCGATTCGCACCGTTTGCGATCGCAAAATCCTTTGATGCATGTGCCTGAAAAGTACAAAGTGCTTGTTTATGCAGAGCTTGCAGGTTTTCAAACGCATAAATAAAAGGCATTGTCATTTACAACCCCAATAGCTCAAACTTTCGCAAATGCGAGACTATTGCATTGCACATGCTTGTTTTTTTTAATGCACATGGCACAGTTGTGCATTCGGCACTGGTGATTGCACAGCGTGAACCTTATTAGTGTATTGTGCATAGTTGAATGTGAATAGAAAATGAAGATTTATACATTGCAGTGTTGCACATCGCCCTTGCATGTCATAATGAGTTGTACAGCTTACGCACAATGGTGTGATCATTTATTAGTGTGCGCGCTGCACGGCGTATTCTCTATACCGTGTTGCTCACTGCACGGTGTAGGCAGCTGTCTACAACTCCATCAAGCTCTTTGTTTCATCTAACTTTTACTGATATTAAATAACTGTGGTTTTGTCAGTGACCTATTTAGTTTCGATATATGTTTTGACATGTAGTAAGGTTTATGAAGCTTAAATGAGTATTTATACTTGATGCTACTCTTGCATACTTTCCAGTTAGCAGAGTCGTGGTGCAGTGAACTTTGAATCCACAGATTTAAGCTGTTGAAATTATTAGTGGCCTAAATTCCTTTAGAATATTATTAACATTAGAAAGTGATGGAATATGTTTCTTCCTCTGAAAAAGGCTTCTTTTTCCATCCATTGCATTATAAAGCAAGGAGCCAGTCACAATGTGCCTGGAGACCTCCCCCCCCTTCCTCGTGTGACAGGTCACTGCTCTACAAGAACCAACTGATTGATTGGCTGACTGTGAGGCATCACAGTGTTCCTATTGGTCAGTGTCCCTTGCTATGCACACCACTCACATGACCTGGTATTTACATCCTGACTTCTATCAGTGTTCGTTTTTGAAGAAGCAGAGAGTTTTTTTTGGTTCATCTTTCCTTTGTAGCCTTTTAAGACATACTAGTGGGTAAGGGGTACCAGGAGAGAGCATACTACCTGAAATAAACAGACATTGCAAAACAGGTACATCATGTGACCCAAGACATATGGTGGCCAGTACGCGGGGGCTAGGCGGCGACAGCATCGGGGCGGAGTCACACCGTTGCAGTGCCATCCGTGGTGGTCAACGGTAAAGAGGGGGGCTAGTCGGAGTAGGGAAGGACATGGGGAGGAGAAATGGGAGGAGGGTAACAGGCAGTGGAGGGGGAGGTGGGAGCCCACAGGCCTGGGGTAGAGATTCAGGAGGGGGAGCTATAGAAGGGACAGAGAATAAAAGGAGGGGGGAAAAAAGGAGAGAAGATGGGGGAAGGGGCAGAAACGGCAGCAGAGAGTTTAATGACAGCCCTATTGTTTTCATGTAATAGGATTTTCAATTGCACTAGAGTTTTATGATTGTTTTATTGTTCCTGTTGGCTGCAGTACACTACTCTCTCAAGCTCATTTTAGATCATAAGTCTGGGCTGCCATATTAACTCACATTCTTGGTCCTGAGTTGTTTGGGAACATCTGCTAGGTGTCTAGAAAGCACCAGCCCATGCTAGTCAATACAACAACTGTCTCAACACAAGTTAACTACATACCATTATTCTGGAAGAAATGAATTGCAGTATAGAAGAATGTCTGAATGCAAGTGAACAAGTGAGGCATCTGTCTACAGTAGAAAAATATAACCATTACTGAGTGTCATCAGCGCAAGAATGCCATATGGAATATGGGCTATTCAATGAAATATTTCACATACATTCTAGAGTCCTTTGAAAAATGGATGCCTCAGGCATGAACCGTTTAATAAAGAAGAATATATGGAGTTTTGACGATGGGATTTTTTGATGGCTCTACATCAACGTGCTATTAAATGGATGTAATATGGATTATTTGTGTCGATGCTTATCTTTAGCCTTTTGCTTTCCACGTCTGTCTGCAGTTGTAAGTATGGGACAGCCTTTAATAAACACATAGTTTCTGTGAAGTTTTGAATACATAGTCTGGAGACTTTAGATTGGATTCATGTAGAAGATTTAACGGTTGACACCACAGCCAGGGAAACAGCTTTGCTGCCAGTGAGTGGCTCAAGCCTCATTCTGATGCAGAGGTCTGGCCCGGGACCAGGGTTCAATTCCCGCCTCGGCGGGTCTCTGGCTCAATTTCCACAGACCTGATAATTCTCGCCTCGGTGCCTATTGTAACCATGGGTCCCACACTGCGACTCTGGGCAATAGCTTGCTTAATCTCCACAACTGCCCCAACAGCGCTGGGATGCCTGGCTTCACCTTGGGGGTGCCCAGGAGTGGGCATTTTACAGGGAAAAGCCAGGAAGGGTTCCACAGCAGTATGCGTATATGTGATGTTTGCCTCTTCCCCTTTAAAGCTTAATGTTCTCTTCTCACATTCTAGTTCTGAGAACTTTCTTGTCTAGAAGTTCTCTCCATGTCAATTGCTGTTGGCTGTTCATGGGATGAGGTTTATTAAACCCACCTACTTCTTAAAAAAAAAAGTGTAAAGTGCTACCAAGATGATCTGTTAATATATGGTGGCAGTGCTGATGAACATGATACTCGAGTTTCTATGGTCTTGAAAAGGTTAGAAGGCTGTCACATGCTCATTGTGGTCATTTGGGCATAGTCAAGACTAAAGAGTTTCTTCGCATGCAATTCTGGTGGCCTGGCATGGATTTAGAAATAGAGAGATTAGTCCGTGAGTGTCCAGAATGCTGCTCTAGTGACAAAATGTTAAAGACAAGACAAATGCCATTGGTGAAGAGGGCGTTACCTGCTCATCCATGGGATGAGGTAGCAATTGACATTCTTGGTCCCCTCTCTGGGGTGTCTGATACTCCCTATCTTATTGTCTTAATTGACTTATACTCAAGATGGATTGAAGTCTCTGCAGTCAGAGACATCACGTCTAATTCTGTCATCAAATTTTTGGAGTCTATATTTAATAAGGAAAGTTTTCCTAACAGTCTGTTATCTGACAATGGACCTCAATTTTGTTCTTCCATATTTACTGACTATCTAAAAAAATGTGGTATTAACCATAAAAGATGTTCTCTTTACCATCCTGAAACAAATGGTGCTGTAGAGAGAGTCAATAGGACTCTGAAGGAGTCTATACAGCTTGCTCGCTCCTCTGGGCTAGATTGGAAGTCTACTTTACAAGACAGGATTAATGTTTATCGTTTTGCTCCCCACTCTACAACTGGCAGGTCTCCATTTGAACTGTTCAAAGGAAGGGTTCCCAACACGTTGTTGTGTCCTGGGTGGATGTGTCTTAACAAGGGTCTTGTTGATAATGATGTTAGCGATTGGAGAACTAAGGAAATTCTCAAACAAGATGCTAGAAAAATTAACTTTGATCTCAGGAAACGTGTATCTCCATGTGAGGTCAAGGTGGGGGATTTAGTAAAAATAAAGACCCCAGTAGGACGTAAACCTTGGTCCAAGTACACTGATGTTAGGTCTGTTGTCAAGATCTTTAAAAATGCTGTTAAAACTGATGATGGTAGAATCTGGAATAAGAGTCGTATTGTTGTTGTTAATGCTGAACTTTCTCCCTTTGATGACTACCAGTGTTGTGGTACTCGTTTATGCACTAACTTTCCTTCTCACGGGTCTACGTTTCCTTCCAGGAGAAGTCTAAGAGCACGGAAAGCACCATCTTATTTGAAAGATTATATTTAAGGTTGAGTTTTATTTGAGAAGTTTCTTCCTGTTATTTCTCTGATGTTTTAATGTTCTTTCTGCATAAGGAGGACATCTGATGTATTAATTTTCCTTTCTGTATAAGAGGGAGATGTGTGATGTTTGCCTCTTCCCCTTTAAAGCTTAATGTTCTCTTCTCACATTCTAGTTCTGAGAACTTTCTTGTCTAGAAGTTCTCTCCATGTCAGTTGCTGTTGGCTGTTCATGGGATGAGGTTTATTAAACCCACCTACTTCTTAATCCCTGGTTTCCTCGTTTTATTATATATTTTATACTAATTTTACAGTATAGCGCCAAGACACTCATGAGTATGAGTGCGCTTTACAAGTACGAATCATTTCATTTCATTCCAGTTCTCAACGTTCTAGAACGTATAGGCATAAGGCAGGGGAAGGAACCAAGGAGAAAGGATGGGGAAGTGTAATTATACTGGAGGAAGATACCACACATCTTCCTCTCTACAGGACTGAATCATCAAACATCATAACTTAAAGAAACCATGATAGAAACTCCCATCACAATATCAGTGCAATCAAGATAGCACGTTGACGAACATCATTATTTTGTTAACATAGTCTTTTAGAAAACTTGGCGTCATATATCACAATATCAGTGCAACCAAAACTACAAGTTGTAACTCCCATCACTTATTTGTAAACTCTCAGCCTGATTCATCATTCTCCCGTTTTGCGAGCCCCTAATAGCGATTCATAAGGAATCGCTATTAAGGACTTGCAAAACGGGATTCATGTAGAAATTGCATAAAGAATTGTGATTCCTACACATTCCTTATTTGCGATTAGCAAATTGCTAATCGCAAATAAGGAATAACTCCCCATTCATTCCTATGGGCCAAAAGGCCCATAGGAATGAATGGGGAGTATTCCTTTTTGGCGATTAGCAATTAGCTAATCGCAAAAAAGATAGCGATTTAAAGGGTGCCAGGGGTGTCCAAAGGACACCCTGTAGCACCCCTTAAATACAAATTGAAACACATGTCCAAAGGGCATGTGTGTGTGCAACATGCAACTTAGAAAAATGCTTTTAAAAGCATTTTTCTAAGTTTTCGCTATTTACCACGAGGTTTGACCTCGCGGTAAATAGCGGGCTGAAATTGCGAATTCGCAATTTTTGAATGGATGATGAATTGCATTTAAGGAATCTCAAATAGAGATTCCTTAAATGTAATTCCTCGCAAAATAGCGAAATCGCTATTACCGATTTTTGCATTTGGGATGATGAATCCCAAATGCAAAAATAGCGCTCGCAAAGGGCCAGATTCTCAGAATCTGGCCCTTTGCGAGCCGATTTCGGCTTGATGAATCAGGCTGATAGTCTTTTGTAAAACTCTGTGGGTGTGAGGTGCGGTGTTGGTCCTCCGCAGTGTTTTTCTTGAGTTAGACTCACTACTCTCACTACTGTTACTTTGTGTGCTCACTGGATCTTTTTCCACCCCTATACATAACTCTCCTGTATACTTGACAACTCTTCCTAGATTCCAAATTCTCCAATTTTGGGCTTCTTCGCATTGAAGAAGCATTTTGCAACCCTTCATAGGTGCAGTGAATTTACATCCTGTAGCATTCCCAGTAGGCGCTGTTACCTTCACCACATCCCCCACTCTAATCTAAACGACACTCATGCTTTTGCAAGTATCATATTCTCCCTTTCTCTTCTTTTGCAGATTTAGTTCTCCCTAAGCCCAGGCATCTTTAAAGTTTACTTGAATTCAGCATTTCTGCAGTTTCATCCACCCAGGGATGAGTTTAGTGTTGGGTGTTCGGCTACTACACAACTCAAACTGAGTTTTCCTGGTTACGTGATGTGGGCTCAGAATGCAACTAAATGTTCTACAACCGCATCTCTCCAGTTTAGACCATACCTTCTTTGAGTGTGTTCTTAAATCGCTCTACCACACCATTGCTTTGTGGATGATATAGGGCACACTGGTGATGTTCAATCCCTTTGTGGACCAAATATTGTTGTGTTCATTTGGAGAAGAACTGGAGCCAACTGTCACTTAGAATCGAGTTGGGAAAAACTTTCGCTCCTAAACAACTTGTCTAAACATTTTGTGATACTGTTAGTACTGATATGTGCAACAGCACTTAATCTCCGGCCATCTTCAGAAAAGAGCTGCAAAGACTATCACATATGGAAATCTCAATTCACCAGAAAGAGGACCAATAATTTCCATTGCTACTTCTAACCAAGGCCCGTCTATAATTTGCAGAAATACATAGGGGGTCTCCTAGTTGAAAGAACGTTTGCACTGTCATTTACTGAAATCACATCTTTACTATCCTTTCAATTTCAACATCCCTTCCTGGCTACCAGAGCTCCATCATTAGCCCCTCCTTTATTTCACAGATTCCAAGATGTCCCTCGTGTGCCAGATCAATTAATCTCCTTCTCATATTTTCAGGAGGAATCTTTTGCGTGCCCCTGAACTGCCAACCTTACCCTTCACTAGTGCATCTCTCACTGTCCAAAATGGTCTCAACTTTGTCCAGGTGTTGCTACACATTTCCCAACAATTACTCACCATGTTCCTTACCCTTGATAAGTTTTGATCACTTACATTAGCAATCGTTGTACCTCGGCACTCAAATAAGTAACACAGAAGCAATGATCGGATGAGGGCATGTTCAGATATAGACCATTATGTAGAGAACATCAGAGACTCAAGATATATTTTTGCTATTTTAATGTCAGGTTGGCACAAACCAAGTTAGTGCGATGTCATATCAAGTTAATCAGATGTCATATTAACAACACATATCCTGTGAAACGTTATTTGTAAATTTCACAAGATTCTGGGATGCTTGGTAGAAAGTTCTTCCATGTATGGGTACCAAAACGAATCACAACAGGCAGCCGACGCGTGTTTCGTTACTCAACAGTAACTTCCTCAAGGCTTAATGGATTTCTCTTGAAAAAGAAATGTTAGGCGAATTTCCAAGGGTAATAGAGAATGGTGAACCTTTGACAAGAAAAGGTCTCTCTATCATTGATTTTAGATAGATAATGTGGGATAGTGTAATCCTTTCACATGAGCATTTTATGTTAGAAGCAGCTAGTAAGTTGTAGCACGATCAGTTGGCAGTACATGTAGTGGTATGAGAAGCGCTGAAACTGTATGCAAGAACTCTCAAACTGTGGCAGAGAAGATACTGTTGTGATTCGTTTTGGGACCCATACATGTAAGAACTTTCTACCAAGCGTCCCAAAATCTTGTGAAATTTGCAAATAACGTTTCACAGGATATGTGTTGTTAATATGACATCTGATTAACTTGATATGACATCGAACTAACTTGGTTTGTGCCAACCAGACATTAAAATAGCAAAAATATATCTTGAGTCTCTGATGTTCTCTACATAATGGTCTATTTCTGAACATACCCTTATCCGATCATTGTAAAGTTGTGATTCTGTAATAAGGTCCGGCTTGACTAATTTTCTCCACAGAAGTATTTTGCTGGTGTGTTACTTATTTGAGTGCCGAGGTACAACGATTGCTAATGTAACCTATCATAACTTTCTTCCTTATGGACTTGAGTTTGAACCAACATCCTATGCAGTGGGATGTTTATGTTACCTTGAGGGGCACCACTACGTTACTTTAATGATACGGACTGTTTAACGCAATTTAAACAATACTTTTATTTGCAACTCTTGGTTTGGTAGTGCAACAGTCTTTACCACCACTGCATGTGCTTTGTTATTGTGAAGTTTTGATCACTCTTTAGAACTTCTTTCCTTTCTTTTGCTACAGCACCATGTGTAATAACACATACTTTTTTCTAAAGTCCAGTCTTTGTGCTCTCATTTACCTCCACATTCTGTATCCAAATTTTCTCTTCTACTAATCTTGACAAATAAACTGCAGCTTTGTTCTTTATTCCTGGAATATAGTCAACTTCAAATGTAAACTGATCACCCAATGCCTTTTCCTACTGGCAATCGCATCTAAACCGTTTTTCCTGACACTTTCTCTCAGAGGTTTGTAGTCACTCTGTACTTTGAACTGTGCACTCCACAGAAAACTCCTGAACTTGTTCAAAGCCCAGTGTACCGCCAGCGCCTCCTTTTCTGACCGAGTAATTTGATTCTGAACCATGAAGATCTCTTGAGGCGAAAGCTACGGTCAATACTGACTCTTCTCCTGACTCGTTTGCTTCCATCCGTACAGCACCCAAACCTATTGAACTGGCATCAGTGTTCACAATCACACTACACCCAGGCACAAAAGCTTTTCATTGAGGAGTTGTGTTCAAACAAACTTTTATGTCCTCAAATTCATCCTCACACTCCTTATTGCACAGAAACATCACTTTGTTTTTGAAAAAACTCCTTATTTTAAAAGTCCTTGTGGCCATGTTGTAAATAAATTTATTATAAAAAAATGACTAGTGGTCCCTATGATTTGTGAACTTTTTCCTATGTAAGATTTTCTATTTAGGACTTTTTCATGTCGCCTACTAAATAACAACACATTAATTTGTAAAAATATTCCTTCCTTCCAAATCGTTCACAATGTAGCTTTGTTCTTTTCTTCAAAATGTAACATGAATTTTTTTAAATATCTTTTCAAAAAGACAAAACATCTTGGACTGGCTGGAATTGCCTTTTGAAAGTTAATGACGAGTTTGTCTTTTAATCTTGTAAATACCTATATAAATATATTTTGGGTGTGTAATTAGTTTATGTTTTATTTTTAGCCCTGAAGAAGTCTCGTTTTTGAGACGAAACGCGTTGGCTAAAATAAAAAGTACTTGTACATTTGGATTTTAGCTGTTTTGGATCGACTAATAAAGAATTGAATACGATCATCAGTGAAGTCCGGACCTGCTTATTACGAAATCCTTTTCTCTGATTTACTCAAGACAAAAAAGACTGACCATGATATTTATTTGATGGGTGCTGATTCCATATTCTATTTAAATTTATTATAAACTTCAGCCATTCTGAGGAAGAGTGAAGACAGCCTAACTATGGTGCCAGTTAGCTCTCGCTTAGGTCCTATAATCTGTGCGGTCACACAGTGTCCTATGTAAGTAATTTCTCTACATCTGAACCTACACTATTGTGCTTTTACAGCTAATCCGTACTCAGAAAACATCTTCAGAACCAATCACAGAGGCTGCAGACATCAACTTAAAGGGCATGCGCTTGAACCGTAGGCGCCCATGGACATGATGAATGCAGTGAGATCTTGGGAATCTGGATGTAGCTGTGCTTGTTTGTAGGAGGATGCCAGACCCACCCCTACATGAAATGTCCAGAACCACTTTTAAATGCTCTCCCAGCCTCTCCTTGGCTCTATATAAGAACCCCTTCGGAACATATTCCTGCGCCTCAATTCTCTCCTGATCTATTGGTTTGTTCATGAAGCATTTTCACATGTTCAATCTCCACAAGTCTCTTGATCTTTCTTTCACTTCATAAAATGTACTCTCTACTCATATCCTTGCTCCACAACGCTCTACTACTTCCTTAGCGTGCAAGTTAAATGTCCCCTGTGGACATCTACATGCTCTCCCACTCTCTCCTACTTCATTGTCTTGTACATGAAATGTTTCCTATGCACATGTTTACGACTATAATACGACTTTATCGGCCTGCAGATGAAATATACCCTGGCCACATAGGTATGCTCCCTCCACTCTTTCCTTCATCATTGGCCTGCACATGAAATGTCGGCATATATCTACCAACGCTCTACTACTCTGTACTACTTCATCGGCTGCTACATGAACTATACCCTGGCTACATAGCTCAGTCTCTCCTACTCCCCGGCTCTTACATGAAATGTCCTGAGCCTCTTCCATTTCTGTTTCCTCTGCTCAGTACATGACACCCCCCCCACCCATCCCCAGAATATACTCCAAGTCTTCAGGTGTGGCCTATTCCATTGGTTTATACATGAAACATACCCTTTGTGTGTGTTCAACCTCCCCGTCTCTCATGATCCTTCGTTTTATCCATAAAATGCACTCTCCACACATATCCATGTTCCTCCAGAACCCTTACTCACTCCTCCATCATAAATGTGTCCATGAAATGTACCCTCTCCATCTTATTCACGTCCCCTTCTTTCCTGCTCCTCGGGTCACTACAAGACAGACACCTAACGAACAAGTCCGCAGACCTTTGGTTCTCCATGCATCACAAATCCACACTACCCCCCTTCAGCACCTACAACAATATCATGTATTGCACCCCTTCTAGAAACGTCGCCCCAACTCACCTGCAAATTAATTGTAACCTTCGGCCCGGGGCCAGACTGGCAGTAGCAGGCACCGGGCAATTACATGGTGGGCCGGCAGGGTGGGGGCTGCATTTGTGCCAGTGGGGGACGATTTTGATACAGTTGGCCGGTTTTGCAGCCGTGCTGCAATATCAGCCCCCTGTAACAAAAGTGAGAGCGGTGCGTTCCTCTAGCAACCCCCTCCCCCCGGCTACCAGGGCTGGTCGGGCAGCAAACGCCAGGGCTGGTTGCCGATCCCGGTCTGGCCCTGCTCCGGCCGTTTGGCGTAAAGCCCACAAAACCAACTTTCAGGTATAATTCTTGTGAAGTAACGGCACCAAAGCAAACACAGTAAAAACACTAATACAAAGATAAGACACAAGCAAACACAGCTATCATCTTAGATTAGGTAGCAGCACTGTGTCCTTCTACCTCTGCCTTCACACCTGCTCATGTCTATGATGAAAGTCCTATATAGCATGGATTTACTCGAGTTCCAGGGACCCGTCAGAGACTTCCTATGGACCTATTTCTTCAGAATCTTTGTTGCTCAATATTTGTACATTTTATCTCCTCAGCCTTGCACCACTGAGGTGATTCGTTGTTCATTAGAACTGCTTTATGAATACACCTTGAAAACCCGTTTGTCCTTTTTGTGCCAAGAATAGAGTGATCAAAACCACAAGCATTGGCATAGCCAATAGGTCTCGCCTTTGGGAACTTATAAGTATTTATTTATGCAGCACAATGTCCTTGGTGCAAAAACATGAACTGTTGCATGGCTAAACACCTATAAGGTCCCTAAGGCGAGACCTGTTGGTTATGCCAATGCTTGTTCTATCATTGCTAACGTTTTGAACTAAGATGTCTTTTATAGGGATCATATGGCACTGATCGAGAAATCTGGTATTTCCACGACTACAGGAAAACGATGAAAACAATTAAGACTGATACACACTTAAAGGGAGTGAGTGGGGGATCCCAACCCGGCACAACTGAATGTTTTGGAAGATAAGTGAACACCGAGCGTTGCAGTTTTTGTTGTTGTATTATTCATTGTTGATATCATATTCTTTTAACCCCTTCCGTGCTCCCGTCGTCAGCACTCCCTCCCCAGTGCTGCAAAACGGCTGTCGCAGCCCCGCCCACTCATTAGAACACCCGCACCGCGGCGGCACCGCCGCGGTTAAGGCGTTAAATGTAAATAGGAATATGGGCAATAAAAAGATATTTTTAAAAAGTAACAAAATGTCTTCTGTTAGTCTTCAGCAATCTAATTATAACTGGTGATTGTCAGTTCGGCCATCTTTTCTACTGTTTGATGTATTGGCAGCAATTATCGACAATCCCAAACAGAAAAAACCTGCACTAAAAACGTAAACCAGTTAATTAATTTCCCTATAACATTTCATAAAAGAAACCTAATACTATTGATACTGAATTGCAAGACCTAAAATACTTCAACAAAGTATTTCATCATGGATACGCCGTATTTACATTACGGCGCACCATGGCACAAGGATTGACAGATGCGCAATTCTGACGCATCTGTTGGAGCAAAAGTCACGCATTGCTGGAGTCGTGTGGCAAGCACGACACAACTCCAGCAATGCATTTTGTGGCCTAGTCCCATTACACTGTGTCACTCCTTATGCCTGCTTCAAGCAGGTGTAAGGTTTTGACGCAGTGGCGTCCTAAAAGTGACGCAGTGAAATCTTGTAGATTTCACTGCATTACTTTTACGAGGCTTTCCTGCGTGGGAACGCCCCCCCCTGCATACAATATACCTGACGCAGTCATAATGTGACGCATGGCTTTACAACGTGATGCATCTCCCAAGAGATTGGGAGATGCATCACGGCCCATTGGCCCATCGAACTGGGAAATGCGCCTACACCATCTACTGCAGTTCGCAACCTGGGCGTCATTATTGACGACAGGCTAACTATGAGACAACAGGCTACTAAGGTCTCAGCCATCTGCTTTTCAACCTTGCGATGGCTTCACAAGATTTTGTGGATGCTCCCCCTCTCCTCTCGCAGAACTGTAGTCCAGGCACTTGTAACATCACGCCTGGACTATGGCAACATTCTCTATTTGGGCGCAGATAAAGCCACTATACATGTGCTGCAGGTGGTGCAAAATGCGGCCGCGCGCCTGCTAAAGAATGTCCCCAGACGCACCTCAGCCACTGCCGCTTTGCGTGACCTCCATTGGTTGAGCATCCCAGAACGCGTTAAATTCAAGGCACTCTGCTATATGTTCAAGGCTAAGCAGGGTAGCGCCCCAGTATATGTTCAGGGGCTGGTAAAACCCTATAGACCCCTGCGCTCATTAAGGTCATCGGACATTGGCAATTTCACAGTACCAAGATGGAAGCTGGCAAAAATGGGAGGCCGCTCCTTTTCCACTCTTGGTCCTAAATACTGGAACTCCCTCCCATTGGCATTAAAATCTGAGACCAACTTACTCCGCTTCCGTAAGGCTTTGAAGACCCTGCTCTTTACTAAGCGTGACCAATAGTCGGCAGAGGCCTTAAGTCAAGGTGACATTCTCTTTTCTTCTACAGTCTATCCCTGGCGCCGGGAAACCCATTGTGGGTAGCTGTGCGCGGTACAAGCTTAAATAAATAAATAAATAAATAAATTCTAAATAGGGCGCCATTGCGTCAAAAAAAGTGATGCAATGGCGGCGCAAAGAGGCGCGAGGGACTTGTAAATCTGCCCCTGAGAGTGCAACATTTCCCGCACTGCATGAAAAATCTCAGAATGAAGGAGCTAAAAAAAAACAGACCCTTGTGTGTCATTGACAACAACCCTTAGGGTAGGCATATGTTCACAATGCAGTCTTTTTCTTGTACACTTCTTAGAATATGTAAGCACCAACTGGTGGTGCCTTTCCCAAGCCTGTTTAAATACAATCTAACAATTACAATACCTGACTTAGAAAAAATGTGGGCGAGTGACATTCCTACCAGAATAAGAGGTGCTTACTTTGGGCTTCTCGGTCGGGTTTAGGAAGGAACTCAACTACTGGCAAGTATGTTCTTGCTGACTTCTCATCCTGGCCACTAGTGGTCCAAGAGAGCTCCTGGCTGACATGACCGAAGCCAGGTGGAATATTTAACTATTAAACTGATGAGTTGTTCCTGGAATAATTTAGGAGGTACTGGTGTTCAGACCAGTAAAACACAAATTTATGTAAAGAGGCCGTTAAATGGCAGTGCAGTATATAAATACAAGTCAGTAAGGAGCATTTGCACTGCAATAGGTCTCACATTAAAGACTGCTTGAGTTACTGGCAGTGTAAATTAAAAGAATTAAGTAACTGTGAAATGGCCCCTCGGGAAAGGACCCCGGGGACACCGTCAAGTAAACCACCCGGGCTACCACCACTCAGACTCTCACCTTTCCCGACGGATCCTACAGCGGCAGCGGCCATGACAACAGAATCCCCTCCCCTCTCTGTTTTGCAGGAACCAACCCGGGAAGCCCGAGAACCGGAAGCACTCCCGCCTGACCCCGGAAGTCCAGCCTCCCCGCCGCCGGCAAGAGACAGAAAAGAGGACCAGAAGGCGTCGGAAGATCGTGGCAGGAGATTGCGACTGGCGAATAGGAAGAGAGCGGAGAGAACGGAGAAGCAGACGAGTGATGTGAGGACTGGTGGAGTCCCCAGGAGGAAGCTGAAGAGCGGCCGCAACTCACCCGGAGAGTTGCGGCGGAGCGCGTGAGTAACACCTAGCCTCTCTGTTGCACCTTAAGTGCCTGTACATAGTTTAGAGCATTTTTGTCTTCCCTACTGTGCACTATTTAGTCACGCTAACCTTGACAGCTCACTGTGAATAATTGTAAAGCACCCATGATGTACATAGCCCTAGGATACTAACCAACCCCCCCCCCGACACGATTCACGCTGCTGCACTAGCATCTTTTTCTTCGTCCATACCCCGGCGCCCTGAAACCCGATACCCTTCTCTCCTCACGGTTCTATTTCAAGCCCTCACGACCCGGTGCTGGTAGTGGTGTATTTATACCTTTACGGCGGGTCTAACGGCTCCTTTCTGTCTTCTCTTACCGCCCTCCGGAGGACTCCCGAGGCAGAGCGGACTCCCATCCCGAGACCCGGACCATCACCAGAGACCTCGACCTTCACCCAAGACCCGGACCGGCACTCCAAGACCGACTCTTCACCCCAAGACCCGGACCCCTTCAAATCCGTCCTTGCCTTACCAACCACCCACCGCGCAGATTCAGTTTCTTTGGTTTCATTCCTCCCTCACCCCTCTTGGACTACGTTATCAGAACTCTCAGTATATATAATAAACCACACTATTGCACGTTATATCCGGCCTCCTTGCCTGCTTTTCCAGCCAGACGACCGCCCACGATCACAACTGGTGTCAGAAGTGGGATCGCCTGGAAGCATGGAGGCCGCGGTGAAAAGAATGGCAGAGTCCCAAGAACAGCTGGGGAAACTTATGGAGCGGTTTCTGAAGACCGCCGAGGACGACCGTGGCCAATTGCACGACGTCCTTAAAGGACAAGGGGACTCCCATGATCAAGCTATGGGGAAGCTCACCGACGTTCTGGGTCAACAGAGACCGATGACCTCTCTCCCCTCAGTAGTTCTTCAGAAGTATGTACCGGGGGAAGACCCGGATTACTTCTTCACAAATTTTGAGAGGCTAGCCCAAGCCGCTGCATGGCCAAATGATCGCTGGGGTCACTATCTAGGCCCCTTGTTGACGGGCGATCTCCAAGCGGCATATCAACAGGCCAATATACAGGGCAATACGCCGTATACGGATATCAAGAAGTGTATCCTGGAACGCCTCGGTATAGACGATGAACGATATAGAGTAAAGCTACGGCAGATCAAGGAAGGACCCCAGGAAACCCCTAGAGCCCTGTCCTTTAGAGTAAAAGACCTAACCAACCGTTGGCTCAGACCTGAAGTCTCCTCTAAGGAAGAAATCCTCGAGAAGCTATACCTCGAGCAATTCCTGGCGTCCCTACACCCAGGTACCCAACGGTGGGTGAGACAACACGCCCGCCTCACCCTAGAGACCGCAGTGGACATAGCAAGTGCCTACAGCCGAGCCCAGGAACAACAGCGACACAAAGAAGAACACCCGTTCAAACCACACATCCCTACAGGCGTCCGCCCCCACCGGCCCTCGGTGCCACGACGTCCCGAACTGCCACCCGTTATACCTGCCCCGCTCTTGTATAGACCGACCACTCCAGGGCCCCAGTGTTTCAGTTGCGGTGGGTTTGGTCACATTGCACGGCATTGCCCTCAGAAAGACGAGCCCATGGAAATAGGCTTGGTGCACAACTACGTATGCTCTCCTCCGGACCTGGCTCCTCCCCCATTCAGATGTCCAGTGACCATCAACGGACAAGAGGTCCTGGCCCTAGCAGACACTGGGTGTCGTCAGAGTGTACTCAGGCCACAAGACCTGACCTCTTCAATGGAACCTCCTTCTGGCATGGTTGCCATACAGTGTGTACACGGGGACACCAAAAGATACCCCACCACCCGGGTACGGGTCCAACACCCTAAGGACCCTGGTACCACTCTCTCCGTGGGTCTCATCCCCGCTCTCCCAGAACAGGCCATACTAGGAAGAGACTACTCCGGTCTCCCTCAGCTTCTCCAGGACCCCACCGATTCCCTATCCAGGTGGTGGGGAGAAGCACCGTATCCACAAGGACTGACTCCACCAGCCAAAGAATCCAAGATACACAAAACCCGAACCCAGAAAAGGAAGGAAAGGAGGGAATACACCGAAGTGCACCTCACCACGGCAGAAGACCACCCCTGGCAGACGGACAGAGAATTCAGGGCGGCACAACTAGAGGACCCAAACCTACAAGAGGCGTGGGGCAGAGCCCTGGAACACGAGGACCCCCTTAAAGTAGGTCCCTATTTTTATAAAAACAAAGGGTTATTGTACCGTAAGGGAGGGGCCCAACAAAAACCCCAACTCCTGATCCCTGGCCCTTTCCAGGACAAAGTACTCTATCTGGCCCATAGTCACCTCCTGGGGGGCCATTTCAGTGACGAGAAGACCAGCCAATCCGTATTGGAGAAGTTCTACTGGCCAGGCGTTTACCAGCGTATCAAAACCTACTGTCAAGAATGCCCTGTCTGCCAGAAGCACAGCATGTACCGACCCCCCAGAGTACCCCTGCGTCCCCTTCCTGTGATAGATGTCCCCTTTAGTCGCGTAGGGATGGACATCATCGGACCCCACTGCCCTCTAGAAGTGGCTGTCGTTATGCACTGGTGATTGTGGATTACGCCACGCGCTTCCCTGAAGCCCTGCACCTGCGCCAACCTACAACACAGAACATCGCGAAAGCGCTCCTTTCTGTGTTTTCCAGGGTGGGGTTTCCCCGGGAAATACTGACCGACCAAGGCACCCCGTTCGTCTCGGCACTCATGAAGCAGGTTTGCTCCCAGTTGGGCATCAAACAAATCCGAACATCAGCCTACCACCCCCAAACAGACGGCTTAGTCGAGAGGTACAACGCCACCCTGAAACAGACTTTGAAGAAGTTGTTGGGCCTTGAAGCCAGGAGGTGGGAAGAGATATTACCGCTTGCCTTGTTCGCCATCCGATGCAAACCCCAAAGCAGCACCGGTTACTCCCCGTTTGAGCTCCTGTACGGACGCCCCCCTCGCACACTGTTGGACATGGCTCAAGAGGCATGGGAAGCCGAACCAGATCGCACCCGTCCCCTTCCCGAATAAGTCGACAACTTAAAGACCCACCTATCGGTGATCCGAGATATTGTGCGTCAAAACTTGGAGAGCGCCCAACTCGCCCAGAAAGGGCAATACGACAAGTGTACGAAACCCCGGGAGTTTGTCGTAGGAGACCTGGTTCTCCTGATGATGCCATCCTCAGACCAGAAACTTTTGGGCCAATGGCAGGGGCCGTATTCTGTCCTACGACAAGTGACCTCTGTCACGTATGAAATAGAGCTGGACTCCAACCGGGGCACGACTCAGATCTATCATGTGAACCTCCTCAAGAAGTGGGAAGGACCACGTCCTGTCCTAGCCGGATCCGCCTCGTCTCTTCCTCTCTCCTACGACCCCTGCCTAGACGCAGACCTGACCACCACCCAAGTACAGGAGATCCAGAGCGTTCTTTATCCCCTGGTACAAGTGTTCTCCTCCTCACCCGGAAGGACCACTGTCACAGAACAAGTCATTCAAACCGAACAAGGGAAGATAGTCCGACAACGGCCATATCGAGTACCCGAAGCCCGTAGGGAGGTGATACGGAAGGAAACGGAACAGATGCTGAGGATGGGAATCATAGAACCGTCAGTAAGCGACTGGAACTCCCCCATCATCCTTGTCCCGAAGCCTGATGGGTCGGTCAGATTTTGTATCGATTTTCGCGAGGTCAACAAAATCTCCACCTTCGATACCTACCCATTACCCCGCGTCGATGAAATGGTGGAACGAATAGGGAAAGCGAAATTCATTTCCACGTTGGACCTCTGTAAGGGGTATTGGCAGATACCCCTCCGAACCGAAGACCGTAAAAAGACTGCCTTCTCCACCCCTGATGGGTTGTTTCAGTTTCTCGTTTTGCCGTTTGGTTTACACGGGGCACCTGCCACGTTTCAACGAGCGATGAACCACGTCCTAACGCCTCATTCTCAATATGCGGGTGCCTATCTGGACGATATCATTATCTACAGCAATAGTTGGCCCCAACACCTGGAACACCTGCAAAAGGTCGTCACCGCTCTGGGATCTTTCGGATTCACCATCAACCCCGCCAAGACCACCTTGGCAGCGCAAACAGTGAAATACCTAGGATACCTCCTTGGCGAAGGCCTGATAAGACCCCAAAAGAACAAAATCGACGCCATACATACCCTACCCTTTCCCCAGACCCGTAAAGACCTCCGGGCCTTTTTAGGATTTTTGGGCTATTACCGAAGATTCGTACCTAATTTCTCGCAAAGAGCAGCCCCCCTTACTGATCTCCTCAAGAAAACCACCAAAACGGAGGCCGCCCTTAGAGACCCTACTCCTCTATTGTGGCATGCCTTCACTGACCTAAAGAACGCCCTGATGTCCAGTCCGGTATTTGTGAGCCCGGACTATAGCCAACCATTCCTCCTCCAAACGGACGCCTCCGACCAGGGTTTGGGGGCGGTACTATCCCAAAAAGACCACCACGGAAACGAAAAACCAATTCTCTACCTCAGCAGGAAACTGTTCCCGCGAGAAAAAAACTACGCTGTGGTAGAGAAGGAGGCCCTTGCCATTAAATGGGCCGTCGAGAGTCTGCACTATTACTTGGATGGTCGTGATTTCATTTTATACACGGATCATGCCCCCTTAGAGTGGATGGCCCGAAACAAAGGGCGGAACGACCGCGTCCTTCGCTGGTTCTTGTCACTACAGCCGTACCATTTTATAACTCAGCATCGAAAAGGGACCCATCAGGGCAATGCGGATTTTCTCTCCCGATATCCCAGATCCCCCACCGGTACAAGAAAGACAGCTAGGGAAAGGGGATGTGAAATGGCCCCTCGGGAAAGGACCCCGGGGACACCGTCAAGTAAACCACCCGGGCTGCCACCACTCAGACTCTCACCTTTCCCGACGGATCCTACAGCGGCAGCGTCCATGACAACAGAATCCCCTCCCCTCTCTGTTTTGCAGGAACCAACCCGGGAAGCCCGAGAACCGGAAGCACTCCCGCCTGACCCCGGAAGTCCAGCCTCGCCGCCGCTTGCAAGAGACAGAAAAGACGGAAGCAGAGGACCAGAAGGCGTCGGAAGATCGTGGCAGGAGATTGCGACTGGCGAAGAGGAAGAGAGCGGAGAGAACGGAGAAGCAGACGAGTGGTGTGAGGACTGGTGGAGTCCCCAGGAGGAAGCTGAAGAGCGGCCGCAACTCACCCGGAGAGTTGCGGCGGAGCGCGTGAGTAACACCTAGCCTCTCTGTTGCACCTTAAGTGCCTGTACATAGTTTAGAGCGTTTTTGTCTTCCCTACTGTGCACTATTTAGTCACGCTAACCTTGACAGCTCACTGTGAATAATTGTAAAGCACCCATGATGTACATAGCCCTAGGATACTAACCAACCCCCCCCGACACGATTCATGCTGCTGCACTAGCATCTTTTTCTTCGTCCATACCCCGGCGCCCTGAAACCCGATACCCTTCTCCCCTCACGGTTCTATTTCAAGCCCTCACGACCCGGTGCTGGTAGTGGTGTATTTATACCTTTACGGCGGGTCTAACGGCTCCTTTCTGTCTTCTCTTACCGCCCTCCGGAGGACTCCCGAGGCAGAGCGGACTCCCATCCCGAGACCCGGACCATCACCAGAGACCTCGACCTTCACCCAAGACCCGGACCGGCACTCCAAGACCAACTCTTCACCCCAAGACCCGGACCCCTTCAAATCCGTCCTTGCCTTACCAACCACCCACCGCGCAGATTCAGTTTCTTTGGTTTCATTCCTCCCTCACCCCTCTTGGACTACGTTATCAGAACTCTCAGTATATATAATAAACCACACTATTGCACGTTATATCCGGCCTCCTTGCCTGCTTTTCCAGCCAGACGACCGCCCACGATCACAACTGGTGTCAGAAGTGGGATCGCCTGGAAGCATGGAGGCCGCGGTGAAAAGAATGGCAGAGTCCCAAGAACAGCTGGGGAAACTTATGGAGCGGTTTCTGAAGACCGCCGAGGACGACCGTGGCTAATTGCACGACGTCCTTAAAGGACAAGGGGACTCCCATGATCAAGCTATGGGGAAGCTCACCGACGTTCTGGGTCAACAGAGACCGATGACCTCTCTCCCCTCAGTAGTTCTTCAGAAGTATGTACCGGGGGAAGACCCGGATTACTTCTTCACAAATTTTGAGAGGCTAGCCCAAGCCGCTGCATGGCCAAATGATCGCTGGGGTCACTATCTAGGCCCCTTGTTGACGGGCGATCTCCAAGCGGCATATCAACAGGCCAATATACAGGGCAATACGCCGTATACGGATATCAAGAAGTGTATCCTGGAACGCCTCGGTATAGACGATGAACAATATAGAGTAAAGCTACGGCAGATCAAGGAAGGACCCCAGGAAACCCCTAGAGCCCTGTCCTTTAGAGTAAAAGACCTAACCAACCGTTGGCTCAGACCTGAAGTCTCCTCTAAGGAAGAAATCCTCGAGAAGCTATACCTCGAGCAATTCCTGGCGTCCCTACACCCAGGTACCCAACGGTGGGTGAGACAACACGCCCGCCTCACCCTAGAGACCGCAGTGGACATAGCAAGCGCCTACAGCCGAGCCCAGGAACAACAGCAACACAAAGAGGAACACCTGTTCAAACCACACATCCCTACAGGCGTCCGCCCCCACCGGCCCTCGGTGCCACGACGTCCCGAACTGCCACCCGTTATACCTGCCCCGCTCTTGTATAGACCGACCACTCCAGGGCCCCAGTGTTTCAGTTGCGGTGGGTTTGGTCACATTGCACGGCATTGCCCTCAGAAAGACGAGCCCATGGAAATAGGCTTGGTGCACAACTACGTATGCTCTCCTCCGGACCTGGCTCCTCCCCCATTCAGATGTCCAGTGACCATCAACGGACAAGAGGTCCTGGCCCTTGCAGACACTGGGTGTCGTCAGAGTGTACTCAGGCCACAAGACCTGACCTCTTCAATGGAACCTCCTTCTGGCATGGTTGCCATACAGTGTGTACACGGGGACACCAAAAGATACCCCACCACCCGGGTACGGGTCCAACACCCTAAGGACCCTGGTACCACTCTCTCCGTGGGTCTCATCCCCGCTCTCCCAGAACAGGCCATACTAGGAAGAGACTACTCCGGTCTCCCTCAGCTTCTCCAGGACCCCACCGATTCCCTATCCAGGTGGTGGGGAGAAGCACCGTATCCACAAGGACTGACTCCACCAGCCAAAGAATCCAAGATACACAAAACCCGAACCCAGAAAAGGAAGGAAAGGAGGGAATACACCGAAGTGCACCTCACCACGGCAGAAGACCACCCCTGGCAGACGGACAGAGAATTCAGGGCGGCACAACTAGAGGACCCCCACCTACAAGAGGCATGGGGCAGAGCCCTGGAACACGAGGACCCCCTTAAAGTAGGTCCCTATTTTTATAAAAACAAAGGGTTATTGTACCGTAAGGGAGGGGCCCAACAAAAACCCCAACTCCTGTTCCCTGGCCCTTTCCAGGACAAAGTACTCTATCTGGCCCATAGTCACCTCCTGGGGGGCCATTTCAGTGACGAGAAGACCAGCCAATCCGTATTGGAGAAGTTCTACTGGCCAGGCGTTTACCAGCGTATCAAAACCTACTGTCAAGAATGCCCTGTCTGCCAGAAGCACAGCAGGTACCGACCCCCCAGAGTACCCCTGCATCCCCTTCCTGTGATAGATGTCCCCTTTAGTCGCGTAGGGATGGACATCATCGGACCCCACTGCCCTCTAGAAGTGGCTGTCGTTATGCACTGGTGATTGTGGATTACGCCACGCGCTTCCCTGAAGCCCTGCCCCTGCGCCAACCTACAACACAGAACATCGCGAAAGCGCTCCTTTCTGTGTTTTCCAGGGTGGGGTTTCCCCGGGAAATACTGACCGACCAAGGCACCCCGTTCGTCTCGGCACTCATGAAGCAGGTTTGCTCCCAGTTGGGCATCAAACAAATCCGAACATCAGCCTACCACCACCAAACAGACGGCTTAGTCGAGAGGTACAACGCCACCCTGAAACAGACTTTGAAGAAGTTGTTGGGCCTTGAAGCCAGGAGGTGGGAAGAGATATTACCGCTTGCCTTGTTCGCCATCCGATGCAAACCCCAAAGCAGCACCGGTTACTCCCCGTTTGAGCTCCTGTACGGACGCCCCCCTCGCACACTGTTGGACATGGCTCAAGAGGCATGGGAAGCCGAACCAGATCGCACCCGTCCCCTTCCCGAATACGTCGACAACTTAAAGACCCACCTATCGGTGATCCGAGATATTGTGCGTCAAAACTTGGAGAGCGCCCAACTCGCCCAGAAAGGGCAATACGATAAGTGTACGAAATCCCGGGAGTTTGTCGTAGGAGACCTGGTTCTCCTGATGATGCCATCCTCAGACCAGAAACTTTTGGGCCAATGGCAGGGGCCGTATTCTGTCCTACGACAAGTGACCCCTGTCACGTATGAAATAGAGCTGGACTCCAACCGGGGCACGACTCAGATCTATCATGTGAACCTCCTCAAGAAGTGGGAAGGACCACGTCCTGTCCTAGCCGGATCCGCCTCGTCTCTTCCTCTCTCCTACGACCCCTGCCTAGACGCAGACCTGACCACCACCCAAGTACAGGAGATCCAGAGCGTTCTTTATTCCCTGCGACAAGTGTTCTCCTCCTCACCCGGAAGGACCACTGTCACAGAACACGTCATTCAAACCGAACAAGGGATGATAGTCTGACAACGGCCATATCGAGTACCCGAAGCCCGTAGGGAGGTGATACGGAAGGAAACGGAACAGATGCTGAGGATGAGAATCATAGAACCGTCAGTAAGCGACTGGAACTCCCCCATCGTCCTTGTCCCGAAGCCTGATGGGTCGGTCAGATTTTGTATCGATTTTCGCGAGGTCAACAAAATCTCCACCTTCGATACCTACCCATTACCCCGTGTCGATGAAATGGTGGAACGAATAGGGAAAGCGAAATTCATTTCCACGTTGGACCTCTGTAAGGGGTATTGGCAGATACCCCTCCGAACCAAAGACCGTAAAAAGACTGCCTTCTCCACCCCTGATGGGTTGTTTCAGTTTCTCGTTTTGCCGTTTGGTTTACACGGGGCACCTGCCACGTTTCAACGAGCGATGAACCACGTCCTAACGCCTCATTCTCAATATGCGGGTGCCTATCTGGACGATATCATTATCTACAGCAATAGTTGGCCCCAACACCTGGAACACCTGCAAAAGGTCGTCACCGCTCTGGGATCTTTCGGATTCACCATCAACCCCGCCAAGACCACCTTGGCAGCGCAAACAGTGAAATACCTAGGATACCTCCTTGGCGAAGGCCTGATTAGACCCCAAAAGAACAAAATCCACGCCATACATACCCTACCCTTTCCCCAGACCCGTAAAGACCTCCGGGCCTTTTTAGGATTTTTGGGCTATTACCCAAGATTCGTACCTAATTTCTCGCAAAGAGCAGCCCCCTTACTGATCTCCTCAAGAAAACCACCAAAACGGAGGCCGCCCTTAGAGACCCTACTCCTCTATTGTGGCATGCCTTCACTGACCTAAAGAACGCCCTGACGTCCAGTCCGGTATTTGTGAGCCCGGACTATAGCCAACCATTCCTCCTCCAAACGGACGCCTCCGACCAGGGTTTGGGGGCGGTACTATCCCAAAAAGACCACCACGGAAACGAAAAACCAATTCTCTACCTCAGCAGGAAACTGTTCCCGCGAGAAAAAAACTACGCTGTGGTAGAGAAGGAGGCCCTTGCCATTAAATGGGCCGTCGAGAGTCTGCGCTATTACTTGGATGGTCGTGATTTCATTTTATACACGGATCATGCCCCCTTAGAGTGGATGGCCCGAAACAAAGGGCGGAACGACCGCGTCCTTCGCTGGTTCTTGTCACTACAGCCGTACCATTTTATAACTCAGCATCGAAAAGGGACCCATCAGGGCAATGCAGATTTTCTCTCCCGATATCCCAGATCCCCCACCGGTACAAGAAAGACAGCTAGGGAAAGGGGATGTGAAATGGCCCATCGGGAAAGGACCCCGGGGACACCGTCAAGTAAACCACCCGGGCTACCACCACTCAGACTCTCACCTTTCCCGACGGATCCTACAGCGGCAGCGTCCATGACAACAGAATCCCCTCCCCTCTCTGTTTTGCAGGAACCAACCCGGGAAGCCCGAGAACCGGAAGCACTCCCGCCTGACCCCGGAAGTCCAGCCTCCCCGCCGCTTGCAAGAGACAGAAAAGACGGAAGCAGAGGACCAGAAGGCGTCGGAAGATCGTGGCAGGAGATTGCGACTGGCGAAGAGGAAGAGAGCGGAGAGAACGGAGAAGCAGACGAGTGGTGTGAGGACTGGTGGAGTCCCCAGGAGGAAGCTGAAGAGCGGCCGCAACTCACCCGGAGAGTTGCGGCAGAGCGCGTGAGTAACACCTAGCCTCTCTGTTGCACCTTAAGTGCCTGTACATAGTTTAGAGCGTGTTTGTCTTCCCTACTGTGCACTATTTAGTCACGCTAACCTTGACAGCTCACTGTGAATAATTGTAAAGCACCCATGATGTACATAGCCCTAGGATACTAACCAACCCCCCCGACACGATTCACGCTGCTGCACTAGCATCTTTTTCTTCGTTTATACCCCGGCGCCCTGAAACCCGATACCCTTCTCCCCTCACGGTTCTATTTCAAGCCCTCACGACCCGGTGCTGGTAGTGGTGTATTTATACCTTTACGGCGGGACTAACGGCTCCTTTCTGTCTTCTCTTACCGCCCTCCGGAGGACTCCCCGAGGCAGAGCGGACTCCCATCCCGAGACCCGGACCATCACCAGAGACCTCGACCTTCACCCAAGACCCGGACCGGCACTCCAAGACCGACTCTTCACCCCAAGACCCGGACCCCTTCAAATCCGTCCTTGCCTTACCAACCACCCACCGCGCAGATTCAGTTTCTTTGGTTTCATTCCTCCCTCACCCCTCTTGGACTACGTTATCAGAACTCTCAGTATATATAATAAACCACACTATTGCACGCTATATCCGGCCTCCTTGCCTGCTTTTCCAGCCAGACGACCGCCCACGATCACAGTAACAAAAGAAATTCTACGAAGCAGGGAAATGGTGTGGTTCCACAAGCTGTTAATAAGTGTCCCCGTGGAGTTGCAAAGGGACCTTTATTACCCACATAAGTTATTGCAACCTTAGTGCAATTTTCACCTGCAATCTTTCTTTATAAATTGCCTTAAGAGTGCAGTACTTTATTTGGCTAATAGAGGTCCCTTTACAACACCACAGACTAGAACCTATCAGCAGAAGCAACGTCAAACAGAGGAACAGGAAAAGAGAAACCACCAGGAGAAGACCGGAAGAACAGAGGTGCATAGAAAGGGAACAGACGAAGAGGAAAGGGGATTATTGGAAGTGCAGGGATTGTCTCAGACCTGGAGGAGAAAAAAATACCTGAGGCATATTACGAGAAGAGCACCTTGAAGTTGTCATGTAATGAAGAGCTCTGAAAATAAAATAGATTGAGAAGGGAGAGAGGGGACATATGGCTGAAGACATCGCAAGAAGGAGAAGTAAAGCTATGGTCGAAAGAAACAACCACTTCGTGAAAAGAGAGGCAAAGATGTAGCCTAATGTACAGGACAGTAGAACAGAAATGAAACCGAGGCATTGTAGTTAAATAATCCCACAAAGAGGCAGCTGGGTAGATCTAGAGCCTGGGGGAGGGGTTAGTGCAGGCGTTACCAAAGGCCACTAGGCACACACACATTCAGCTAAGTCAGACAACCCCGGAAGAAAGTAGACTATTCCTTGCCTGCAAAGCATTAAACACTGGCAGCAGGTGGGTGTGTGGGGTCAGTGAAAACGGACGTCCTTGCAGTGAGTTCACAGAGGAAAACACAACAGCCCCCGAAGATAAGTAGAATAGACAAATGTGACGACCGCCCCTGCAGTGAGTTCTGAGCATGCCCAAAGTGTGCTCACAAAGTGTAATGTGTATGACGCTCTCACCATGCACGGTAAAGAAAAGTGAAAGTCTCAGCAGTGACAGATAAATGGAGAACCCCAACATTGGTCTGATTTCACTGACGTTTGGTGTAGCTAGCGATGTATGTAGACCTAAACTTCATTGGCATTGTTGGAATAGCAGGACTCTCTCCTAAAGTATGAAACTAGTTTTGTTATCTCACAGCATTATTATAGAAGTTACAACTTCATAGTGTTATCAAATCCATGAGTTGTGCGACATTGTTGTAGAACCATAAAGAAACTAGAATGGAGCACTCTCAGCAGACAGGCTGGCGTCTGCCCTCCCACACTCCACCACCCGCCCATCCTCTGCCTGCGTCGAACAATGGCGTGGTCAAGTGGCGTCAAAAGTTAAAGCAGCTGGCGGCCAAGAGGGGATGGTGCAGTGAGCTAAAAAACGGTGATGGATCAAGCCCTGATCTTTTGACTGGGTAGGAGTGTTCTGCTTAATTCAGATACTCTGTCCATCACCACCCCCTTTTGAATCGTTTTGGCCAAGAGGTGGCAATGGCAGAAAAAGTGAAGGCAGCTGTCGTGTCCCGCGAGTGGTGCACGCGCTTGGGTGAGCAGTCTTCACTTGCTGTTTTCAAGCACACTCTTGCTTGTGGCACCATCCGCCATGCGGGAGTGAGCAACAGCCAATTAGCATGCGCGCCGCTGCTCGCTCTCGTAAGGTCGATGCCGCCACAAGCAGGAGTGTGTTCTTGAAAATGAGCGATGGCTAAAGGTCCTCCTAAGCAGCGCATGCGCGCTGCGTAGGCGATACCTAAAAAGGTGCTGGGCAGAAAGTTAGAATTCACCTTAAATAACTGAGGATTGCAGTCCAGTCCAGTTAGTTGTATGTGAGAATATCCTTATCATCCAATTGAGTATAAAGTTTATAACACGAGATTTAAAGGATGTTTAGGCTTTCTATTATTAACTCCAATAGGGAGATATTTTTGTAAACAATACAATATTTCTGTCAGATGCTATTTTGTTTATGACATGTTGGTACATACCAGTGCATTGTTTTATAACTCACTGTGCTATTTCAGGTAGAAGATAACTATTTGCAATGTTAACCTTAATCCTACTTCAACAGGAAAAGTGAATAACGCAATACATTTTTTCTGTGTTGGAATGCTGAAAGGCTGAATCCAATGCTGTTATTCAAACACATGACCTACATATTTCAACAACAATTCTTTTTTTGTTGTAAAACAAATAAATAGTCCAGGGGCCCAAAGTGTTTCCTAGTAGCCTGCCACCAGCATTGCTGAATACTAAACACGAAAGGTGTCTCTTCCTGATTCCACCTCATGCCTCCCATCAACCTAACCTTCCTGTCTCCTCATCTCACTCATTCAGATTTCTTTTCATCCCTGCTTTCACTTTCTACTTCTTTCTTCATTGTTTGCCTTTCTCTCCCTTGCTCTGAGTAAACGGCTGAATGGGTCCCAGTGCCCAAAAATGAGTGCTGTTGCCAACCACCACCTGCACAAATTAAGCACTTGCCAGCACCCCAGATCTCGCCCTTGTTATGTTATGCAGATATTTGATATTTATTGTGAACTATCACCTTGTGATGAGCGGGTGTGAGTCTAGGAAAATCTAGGGCTAGTGGGACTACTCAAAAGGCCTGGTCTTCAGCTTCTAGGGAAATTCAAGAAGTGAGGAGGTGAGCAGCCATGACAACGCGGGCATTACCCCGCGCTGCCATTACGACGCTGCTTTTACAACGCAAGTCGTTACAACGACCTGCGCTGGAGGGCGCTGTTGGAAAAGGAATAGTTTAATTTTCTATTCCAACACCTTCCCTACTGTAACGTGGGCTGGAGTTGGAATAAAAAATTAAACTATCCCACTATCCAGCGCCTACAGCGCAAGTCGTTGTAACGACTTGCGTTGCAAAAGCAGCATCGTAATGGCAGCGCGGGGTAAAAGCCCGCGTTGTCATGTCATACATCCAGTGAGGAGGAGGCTCTTACGTGTAGGCGCAGGTCTTCCGCATTTTAGGATCGATGTAGGGGAAGGCTCAGCCGAAGTAGGAGTCCAGAGAAGCGTAGGTGTCTGGAAGGTTTGTGAAAGCAGATGTGATTGTCGAGGTATGCTCGCCCAGTGTTATGTAGAGCGTTGAAAGTGCTATGTGAGTTTATTTTGAATGTTTTAATAAAATATTAATTCATTTATTTATTTAAGTTTATTACATTTAAAAAAAATTACTTGAACACTATATATCATTTTTTTTATCTTATGTCATTGTATATATATATATATATATATATATATATATATATATATATATATATATATATATATATATATACTTTTTTTGAACTTATGTAACAGTAATTCCTATGGGTTGTTGTTTTAACTGCCTGCCTCCATTATGTTCTATGAAAGTGTGTTGCAGTCAGTGGACATGTGTGGTGTGAGACTTATTCCAAGGCACTGTAAGGTCTGCAGTAACTTTAAAAGTTTACTTTGTGAATCGCAATAATCGTACTATTTTATGGGTATGTGTTTGTGTTAGCATGTCCCTCCGTAAATCACTACTTAAATGTCCCTATACCGATCGAAATTCTTCATATATTTTCCTAATTTTCCTGCCAGGCCCATTTAATTACATGTGCAGAGGTTTGTGAATTGCATTTAGCAGTAGTGATACTACTGTAGTACTAATTTATGTACTACAGCCCCTAGGTTTGTGACTACTATTTTGTAGTGAGTGAAAAATACTACTGTTTTACTATTTTATGTACTACAAAATGCAGTTTGTGAATAGACCTCTTAATCTCTGAATACCTTAGTGTATCTCAATGCTTTGCAAATGGCCACAAGTAAAAACACAGATAACCAAATTATAGACTCAAAATTGCAAAAAGACCAAATATTGTGCATCGATAACTATCCTACTACTATTCACTACCAAAATGTTGACTTACTTTAAATTCCGACATTCAGCCAAATTCACTTCCTACCTATTGTGTGATTTACTATTCTATCTCCAGTCCAAACAAATTAGGTGAAAGTCGAACTTTTTGTTAAAAGATGTTTTTGTATTGTTAATCTTTCCACTGTGTATTTTGAGTCTATTTTTGCAGCAGGTGTTTTGCTACCTGTGTTTTTCTTTTGAACCTCCGTTGCATGGTAAAACATCCAGGTAGGGTACATTGCTAAAATGTACAGGTACTGAAAACAGGTAAGCAGTCACGGCCGACACAGGTAAGACCTGTGGGGCAGGGCGGGGGTCGGGAAAGTCGACATACGATGGGCTAAATTAAAAATATTTTTTTAAAAATAAGACCACTTTCCTTACGCTCGCCGCATCACCGGCAATGTGGCAAGCGCAAGGTAAGTGGTTTTATTATTTTTTTATTTAATTTAACTTATCTTGTCGTATGTCGACTTCCCCGACCCCCACCCCGCCCTACTCTGCCTCACCGCTCTTTCCTGTGTCGGCCGCCACTGCAGGTAAGTGTAGCAGTCTGGGGAACCAGACTTGATTCCATTGAGTTAACCGGATGCCAGGAGAAGACCTGAGGCGCTAAAGCATCAGGAAACTCCCGCCTTCTCCCCCAGCCTATCGCAGGCAGGGGCGGGCCATGTTTATATTGGGACACTGCACAGAAAGAAGTCTTCCTTAAACTTATTGGCACAAACAAAGAAGTCAAACACCATTATTCAGGGATCCTTCCTGGTTTGTTCTGGAAGTGCCCCAGGCAAGAGGTGTTCTTCTAGTTTGACCAGGAAAAGACACCTGACTGCTTAGAAAGCAGTCATGCGGAATACTTTCTTTCCCCTGCTTTCCTCGCTCCCCTGTTTTCTCTGGCACTTGCCTCTATCACTGACTTCAATTCTTGTACCTTGGAGGGTTTCTGGGTCCCCTTTAGAAAATCCCAAGGATTGACACATTCACCTTTGCATGTCATGTCATGGGCAACTCTCTAAGGCTTAGCAAGATCTGTGTCAAGAAGCTGGGGCTGTGTACAGACCAGGTCATTGGGTTTGCAACAGCCAGGCCACCATATATACAGTCAGTCGCGTAGCAAGGAGGGGCAGAGGGGTGGTCAGCCCCAGGAGGCATGAGATTTGGGGACACGGCCTCCACCCCCTCCCGCTCTTACCTGCAGGAATCGCCAGCACCCACCATCCCCCGAACTCTTCCATTCACGGCAAACGTAGGCGCCACCACCGGACGCTTAAAGTCTAGCAATGCCAATGTATACAGTTTTCTGTCATTTTGCCAGGAAATTTTTCCCGAAGGTTTTTCAATGGACATGGCACATGCTTGTTGGCCCACCATCTCCAGGCATCCTCTCAGCATTTTATTTTGTTTTCAAACACAAGCTCTCAAGCTTCAGCATTCTTCATGCCTGGCACTGCCCTGGTGTACGCGGAGGTCCCAGACTAAAAAAAAAAAACTTTTGGGAATGATGTCTCACAGGAACATAATTTAGGGGTTGGCAGGGGTCGCAGCTGCAACCTCTGGCTTGCCCCTTACAACTCCTGGCACTGCAGTGGCAATCACTGGCCTCAGGGGTGGCAAGATCAGTGCAAGGAGCACAGTGGCGGCTCGTCCTTATGGGCATCAATTCAGGATCCACCCTCTTTGTTTTCTGTCCATTTTTTATTGCACTAATGGTGAACAATATTACATTATTCACTAATAGTGTAATGAAAATGGAGTATGATTAGCTGCAATATTACCTTCCCTGGCAGCAGAGGTAAGTAAAAAATGCCATTAAATGTATGTTGTGGGTGTGCTTGTGGGTGAGAATGTGTTTATGTGAGAGAGAGAGTGTGTGTAAGTGTGAATGTGTTCATGTGTAAGCATGAGTGTGTGAGTGAAAGTGAAGGTCAAAAGTCATGTGATGTCACTTTTGCTTCCCCAGGCATTTTGTTCAATTGACTCCTCTTTCACACGGACGGATAGGAGCGAGGAAGGGTGTATTTGATATCATTGTCAGCTGATGAAATATTTTAAATAATTCACAAACAAATATATAGAAAAAGAAATCACAATTTTGATTCTCATGGCAATCTTAATTGAAATTGGAGGATAACAATAAAGTTGGTGTCCTTGGATTGATTTGCGGGATTAATGCAGATGTACCAAACAGAATAGAATATGGACAATGGTTAGAAAAGCTCAGTGGTACAATCGTCACTGTCCCACGAATCAATCCAAGGACACCAACTTCATTTATTCCTCTAATTTCAAATTCCTTCACAATTGCAGAACGTTGAAAAATATCCATTTTACATTTGCTTCTTTATTTAAATACACTTTATTAATATTATTAAATGTAATAAGAAGTTGTTGGCCCCCTGAATAGTCTTCGGGCACCCCAATGGGCCCCCAGACTACAGGTTAAGAGCCAGGTTCCTAGAAAGTTCCATTTACTCAAATCTCAAGTTACTAACATATTGTTTAGGTGTCAGGAGTGTCATAGTGAGATAGCAATAGAAATCTAGAACCTACCTTGCCAGACATGAAATTGAATGTCATTAGGAATTTCCTTAACCTCTGAAAAGACTCAAATTGCTTATGAAGGTCAATCTCACAAGAAGAATTACTGTGTTAAAGTCATCATCTCAAGAACAGGAGCCATGTTGAATGTTGTACCTTACATGGGGAGGAGTTTGGTATATTAAATATGAGTTAAAAACGTTTTCTCTGACATTACAAAATCAGCACATACTCCTAAGGCTAACTTATGCTAAAAATTGTCCAATAAACCCTGGGGACACATTGCCATGCATGAGCAGGTTGTATGCACTATTCACATTGGTAAATCCGGTAGAGAGTTTAAGAATCAGCCAAATAGAGCATACACGCCGACTGAAAACCGGAAATTTCAACAGAACAGGGAGCGTTGGAATATTCATCTCTAAACTTTGCATTTACTAGATTCAGAATTCATCCTTAAATATACTCAGATTACATTCTTCTGCACTACATCTTGAAGAAGCTTTTATTCAATGGATTCAGAACTCAGATTAAAAAAAAATTGAAATGATATCTGTTTTCTAATTTTTTCTTTTGAGTATCTCTTTTTGTCTTTTGATACTTTGTATTTGGCAAAACATTTTCTCAATATTTGCAACATTGCAGTGGCCCGTAATACATTCAAGTGCACAAGATACGTGTCTAATTAATTGACAACCTCACTTAAACATCTTACAATCTCTTTTTAGAATTTTACTTTTTGACAGCAAAATTAGATTTCAGTAAATTCAGTAATTCATTGCCATTGTAAAATTAAGTGTAGTGTAGTGAATGAAAATTGATTTAAAAGACACTACACACTGTGTAAGAGTGTTTTGAATTGTTGAATAGTTAAATAAATAAGGGCAAGATATATCATAATACTGGTTGCAAATACTGGTCACAATTTGTAATCTGCACTTTTGCGACCAGTGCTGAATTTTGCAAACTGCATTATGTAACAATACCTTCATTATGTAACAAGCCTTCCCAAGGGGCTCGCAACTCCTTAAAAAATCAAGTAATATTAACCAATTAATAAAGTGTTTATAAATAAAGAAGCACATTTTAGAATTGAAAATGTGAAACATTCTGTTCTGTAAGTGCATTAAACAGAACATAGTAAGGACAATGAGTGGCCTCAAATTAATTTTGAAAAGCTCCGACCTTCCCATTAAAATTTAGATGATTCTTGTATGTTTGTAATTTAAAGATATTTCATCAGTTGCATATTTGTTTGATTAATACGTGTTTCAGTATTTTTTAATTTTTTATTATTTTTCAGTTCAAATTATCAAAAATGCCTACCCAGGGTCAACGGCTTAAGTGGTGGTCCACAGAAGTCAAAAGGTTGAAAACCATTCTACTAACAGGTCGGTTTATAACTCTCCGAATTGGAGTGGATAACAATCTGACATACCTAATAAATATTCAATAGGAAGGTCGCAAATTGTGACACGCTCTGATTGGATACAATCACAGGGCTAATGGCGTACTCTGTGATTGCTTTTAAATTAACCTGTTTTGGGGCAAAACGTCCCAGACAGACCAGTATCTCATTGCAAAAGACATATTGGGGACCCATCAATAGCTGACCAGGAAAGCAACTCCACCCATTGCTTTCCATCAGCATTTTCTTTTGTCACTGTCATTTTCTTGCTGTATATTCAATTTTTTTATTTGTTTTAGCCTGTCCATCTGGTCTTTGACCCTCCCCTGGAGTATAACTGGTTTATCACCTGTCTGGCATGCTCCTTTGACCCTTTTCAGGAACTATTACTTGGTTCTAAAAGCCCTCCATGGCTGTGTATGCATATTACCCTTTCTCTGTGTTTTCAGACTTCTCCCAGCACATTTCTTTTTCAAAATATTACAAAAAATTCAATTTTCTCTATTTTGTCTTTCAAGCTGTCCTTACACCAACTCTTTCTATTTATACAGCTTCACCCTTTAAGCCTCTCTCTTGTGTACTTTAACTCTACATTGACCCTCTCTTGTTCGTTCGCTTCCACGCCACTCCACGTTGCTTTTTCTCTGTTTGTTTCCCTTCCCATGTTCTCTGTAGTCCTTCTCCCATCTGAGCCCTCCAAACTGTATATTTATCCTTCCTGTTGCTTCCCTTCCTTCCATGATCCTGCCCCTATGTTGTTTCCCTCACACGCATTCTATCCTCCACCCACGTTTTGCCTCCCCACCCATCACATTACTTTTTATATGTTAACCAATCCAACTTGTGTTGCTAAACAAAAAAGAATAATAAACACTTGTGTCAGTTTGTGAGCATGCACATGTTTGGAATGTATGACGTTACAAAGCATACATTTACAACGCATGCCTTTACAACACAGTTTGTACATCGCAACATCCTTTACAACGCATGCCACTACATTGCATTTTTAGAAACTACCTTTACACGCATTCCATGACATCGCATAATACCTTTACAACGCATAACATTACATTGCATGTTTGGTAAGTGTAGGATAGTGTAGGGGTAAAAATTACTATTCTAACTCCAGGGGGTGCAACAGTAGGGTAAGTGTTGGATAGTGTAGGGGTAAAAATTACTATTCTAACTCCAGGGGTGCAACAGTAGGGAAGGTGTTGGATAGTGTAGGGGTACTATGCATTGTAATGGTATATGTTGTAATGACATGCGATGTAATGACTGCGTTGAAGTGACATGCGTTGTAATGACATGCGTTGTAGTGACATGCAATGTAATGACTGCGTTGCAGTGACATGCGTTGTAAAGTATGTTGCGATGTAATGACTGCGTTGTAAATGTAGTGCAATGTAATGACTGCTTTGTAAAGGGTGTTTTCCACATGTTTGGTGCACGCACTTTCAAAAAAACGCATCTGGCCGTTGCAGCTTTTTTACTGTTTATTATCTGGGATGCTGTGCAGTACGGCTAAACCATTGGTAAAGCCAATAAGAAACAAAGGTGAGACGTATTGGCTTTGCTAATTCGTGATTTCTTATAGCAACCTGATTTCCTTAAAGGGAATGAGGCTGCTTTTTAGCAAAAAGGTTTCTTTTAAAAATGTTTTTTCTGAGAAACGGCATTATTTTCCTGGAAAATTTCTGTCTTCCCCGGAGTGGACCCTTTACTTTTTGTTAATTAATTAGCAACCCAACTTGAGGATCAGTAACTTTTCAATGATGTGCGACCAGAATTAGTCAAGTCAAAGAGATTTATTGAGTGCACATATCACCCATGGGTCTCATGGCGCTAGCGTAAAACTCCTTTGAAGGGCTGAAAGCCAAACTGAAACAGGGAGAGCCATTATAGATGATCAAATAGCCAGGTTTTTATATCCATGCGGAGCAACTTGTGGCCTGTGATAGTGCAGAGCTGTAATGGAAGCTCATTCCAAAAAGCAGGAGCCAGGTAGGAAAAGGATCTACCACCATTCCTGGCGGTGCAGATCCTACGAGGGGTGAGGAGAAATTTGGTACTCGACCTAAGCGTCCTGTTAGGCTGATACAACTGAGTTTTTTGGCAAAGTAGCTTGGCCCATTCCCATACCTGTTCTTGTGTACCCGACAGAAGACTTTAAAACAAATTTGTTTCCTGATGGGGAGCCAGTGGAGGGTCTTTAAACTGGACGCAGATGGGGGATCTCGATGGGAGGTTTAGTACCAGCCTAGTGTTGTGTGCCCCACAAGTCTTACCTTTGCTTGTGACGCAATTCCGCAGAGACGACAAGAGCACCCGTCCCTGTACCCACCTGACCCTCGTGGAATGGCAATACCCAGCAGGGATGAGATGGACGCAGGGATGGGAGCCAGGGTGTAGGGCAATGAAAGCGTGGAGCTGGCGGGGTGTTCCGGTGTCAACTGGAAACCAAGAAAAAAGCAAGATCAAGAACAGACCCGAAAAGGAACCACCCCCCACATGCACACACGGACCGTGTAACCTTCTGTGGACTCACCGATGCTTCCGGGAAGACAGGTCCCCAGATGGGTTCAGCTCCGAAGATGAAGGTGAGGGTAAGACGCTCCTGTGCGTTATCCCCGAGGTCCAACTAAAGAAAGCGCTCCTGCGCGTCTCACAAAGCTATAACAAAAAGAAAGCGCTCCTGCGCGTTGCACCCCAGTGAAAACAAAAGAAAAGCGCTCCTGCGCGTATAGCGGTAAATGTACGTGGTCTCTCAGCCCAAGTATGCAGGTTGAGCTTTCTCCCTCTTATGCGCTACAGCGCAAGTGGAAACCAATAGTGCAAATCCCTAACAAAACCTGGTTTCAGGAAATACCCTCAAAGCGCTCCTGCGCGTTAAGGGTTACTGTAACTTTCAAGAGTAGTCCTAGGTAAACCCTAGGTGCAGTCTGTTGGAACCTGGGATGACAGGTCACCTAGGGTAGCCTGGCCTAGGGTAAGACATGCAATTCTAGAGGCACAAGTGTGAAGGTTGCAAACCACCCAGCAGTAAATCCACGCAATAACACTTAAAAAGGACACTACACCAATTTGTTAGGAAAATATGTACTGGTTTATAAAAATAATATTCTCTTTGTTTTAGTTCTCAGTATTCACAATTGGAAATTACACCTTTAATCAGGAGAAGTTAATAACACTTTTCTGTCTGTGGGGAAAAAGAAATTACAGTCTAAACATTCAGATGTCATGAATTCAGAAATGCTTACTTTTAGTAATGTGAACTTATCTCAGTAGGATTACTTTCAGCAGTATTACCTTGCATTAATGATCAACAACAACAATTCATCTCATTACATTAACCTGCCAAATCCACTGGCTTTGTCTTTACTACAGTGTTAAACTCTTTTCCTCCCGTATCTGCACCTTTATATACAAGTGAATGCACACCCAGTGAAATGTAGGGAACTCACAAGTTCTCAGTAAGCATCAGCTACCTCTATAAGTGTCTGAAGGGGGGTCCTCAGTTGATAGGAACTGTCAGCGCTCTTCTGACTATAGATTCAGCCCCCCTGGTTTCTGGCTTGGTAGATGTCTTTCTCAGACCTGTCTCAAGGAAGCTGGAGTTATGTAACTATTTCCCCCACCTACTAGGGCACAGCTCAGGAGTAAAGACGATCAGAATGTCGGGGCACCTTTCTAGGCACTAGGATTCGTGATATGAATATCCCCAGAGAGGGCTCAGCACTTTCCCTCCTCACCCCCACTCTCCTTACTGTCTGTGTGTCTGTCCTGCCCCAGTCCCCAGGAGTGGGGGCTGACACGGCTCCGCTGTAAATGCCACCGGCAGCGGTAACGGCCGCCTATCCCCGCCCAGCCAGCCTCTCAACCTTGGTGCTGGTGTGGTAAGGATTGATGACGGCGGCCCTTCGTTCCCTCACTCGCTGTCTGAGGGCAGGCGCCAGACGAGCTGCCTCTGGTCCGGCTATGGCCCAAGTTCCCCGCTTCTCTGGGGATGTAGGCTGCACCTTCGCCCCTGTCCTCACCGGAATCGGAAACGCTGAGGAGACCGGAGACGCGTTGCCGCTTGGGAGCCCCTCGCTCCTTCCAGACGTAGGCCTCAGCCGCGCAGGCGCGGGGGAATCAGTGACACGGCCGGTGCCGCCTCCTTCACCCGGGAAGTACACGCCTCTGCCCTTGCGCGGAGGAGCAGTGTCTCGCTGCTGTTCTGCCCGCCTCACCTTCAATTTCACCGCGGGGCTTTGACAGCTGGCAGCGCCACTCTCCGCGGACTGTACACCTCAACGCCCCCTCACGCCTCCCAGTAGAGACGCCTCAGCAGCACGAGATGCCAGAACACACCAGGCACAGTTCTTCCAGTCCGGGTAGGCTGGAACTTCAGAATGAAGGCGGGGAGCCAATTACTAAACCAATGGGGGGTTTGAAGGTGGATGTAGGACACGGCCCAAAACGGGAAAGTGTCCAAAGTTCTTGATTGCTTGACTGACCCAGATTAATGTCAGACCAATGAAAGGGTTTGGTCAGGAGCACAAGGGGGAACGTCTTCTGAAAGATGTTGTCAATCCAGTAGACCAACTAACTTCTTCTAGCGCGTCCTCCTCCTCACACTGCTGCCTCTCTCCTCTCACACTCTGGACTACACAAAATGGCTCCCTGACCCCTGCCCTTTTATAGATAACCCACACAGAGTCCAGTAGGGTCCAGAAAGTTCTGGAAGGCCTAAGGTTATCCTATGGGGCAGTCTAAGATGTGGCAGTTGGAAACAGTTAGGGCCCTCCATTTTGTGAACTACAGCATTTTCCTGACAGAACAGGCCTCTAGGCCTGAGGTGAAAAACTATGAGGGAGAAAAGAACACCTATCCCCTTGACCAACACCTAGAAAAAGTTAGTGGACAAAAATTATTAAAGGTATGAGGGCAAAAGGGGGGCAAAATAAATAATAAATTGGAGGGACTACGCAAGAAGCCAGACAGGTCTAACACGCGTCCCCCCCAGCTGAAAGTGGGGAGAACTACCCAACCCCTTGGGAGTCCTCATCACTAAGGCGGAAATACCTGGAGAGACCGTCTGCATTGGCGTGGTCCACTCCAGGCCGATGTTCCACCCGGAAGTCCATTCCCTGTAGGGAGATGGACCACCTCAACAGCTTGGGATTCTCCCCCTTCATCTGCATTAGCCAACGAAGGGGTCGGTGGTCGGTCTGAACCAGGAAGTGCGAGCCAAACAGGTATGGCCGCAGCTTCTTCAGAGCCCACACCACCGCAAAAGCTTCCCTCTCAATTGCACTCCACTTCTGTTCCCGGGGAAGCAGTCTCCTGGATAAGAAGACCACAGGCTGATCCAGGCCCTCTTCATTTAGTTGCGATAACACTGCCCCAATGCCATGTTCTGATGCATCTGTCTGGACAATGAACTCCTTGGAGAAGTCTGGGGCCCTCAGGACCGGTGCTGCACACATTGCCTGCTTCAACTTTTCAAAGGCTTGCTGACAAGCCTTCGTCCAAACTACCCGTCGAGGTTGTTTCTTTGAGGTGAGCTCTGTGAGGGGCGCTACAATAGTGCCATACCCCTTCACAAAGCGACGGTAGTAACCTGTGAGGCCCAGAAAAGCTCGGACCTCAGTCTGTGTCTTGGGGGGTTCCCAGGCCATGATTGCCTCAATCTTTGCCTGCAGGGGCTGCACTGACCCCCTACCCACCAAGTGTCCAAGGTACACAACCGACCCTTGCCCAATCTGGCATTTGCTGGCTTTGATGGTCAATCCAGCTTGTTTCAGGGCCTGGAGAACTGCTTGCAAATGCTGCAATTGGTCCTCCCAACTGCTACTGAAGACAGCAATGTCATCCAGGTAAGCAGCAGAGAAACTCTCCATTCCAGAGAGGACCTGGTTCACCAGCCGCTGAAATGTGGCAGGGGCATTTTTGAGCCCAAAGGGCATCACGCAGAACTGGAAGTGTCCCTCAGGCGTGGAGAAGGCTGACCTTTCCTTTGCTCCATCTGTCAAGGAGATCTGCCAGTACCCCGAAGTGAGGTCAAAGGTACTTAGGTATTGGGCAACTCCTAGCCGGTCAATTAACTCATCCGCCCTAGGGATCGGATGAGCATCAGTCTTTGTAACTGAGTTCAGTCCTCGGTAATCCACACAGAACCTCAGTTCAGGTGTGGTGCCTGGTGTCGCGGCTTTTGGCACGAGCACCACCGGACTGGACCAAGGCTGTTAGAAGGTTCAATAACTCCCAGCTCTAGCATCTTGGCAACCTCTCCATGGATGCTAGCCTTCACCTTGTCAGACAGCCGGTAGGTCTTCGACTTCACTGGTGGGCTGTCCCCTGTGTTCACATCATGGGTACACAGGTGAGTCCTTCCCGGGACAAGGGAGAACAACGTAGAGTACTGCCCCAGGATCTGGCGGCAGTCCTCCCGTTGCTCAGGAGTTAGAGTGGGAGAGAGAATCACTCCCTCCACTGACCCATCCTTCTCTTGAGACGAGAATAGATCTGGGAGAGGTTCGCTTTCCGCTTCCTCTTCCCCATCAGTCACCATCAACAACATGACCTCGGGCCTCTCATGGTGGGGTTTGAGACGATTGGCCTGCAGCACCCGTAGGGGCTGTCGCGGGGTCTTAAGATCCACCAAGTAAGTGGCCTTACCCTTCTTTTCCAACACCTCAAATGGGCCTGCCCAGCGATCTTGGAGGGCACTAAGCTCTCCAGGCTCCATCACCCACACTTTCTGGCCAGGTTCCAATTCCACCGGGTGAGCATTATGATCGTACCATTCCTTCATTACTGCCTGGCTGGCCTCCAAGTTGTCAGAAGCTTGCTTCCACAACTTTGCCATTTGGCTCCGGAAGGCCAGCATGTAGCTCACCACATCTTGAGGAGGCTTTCTGGGAGACTTTTCCCATCCATCCTTCACCAGGCTGAGAGGTCCACGCACAGGGTGCCCGTGCAACAGTTCAAAAGGGCTGAAGCCCACTCCCTTCTGCGGCACTTCTCGGTAGGAAAACAGCAAACAGGGCAGGAGGACGTCCCATTTCCTCCGTAGGCTCTCAGGCAGACTTCTTATCATGCCCTTCAGGGTCTTATTGAACCTCTCTACCAGTCCATTCGACTGGGGGTGATAAGGAGTGGTGAACCGGTAAGTCACTCCACACTCCTTCCACATCGCCCGCATGTAAGCCGACAGAAAGTTGGTCCCCCTGTCGGACACAACTTCCTTAGGAAATCCTACACGGGTAAAGATTCCCATCAGGGCCCTAGCCACCACAGGTGCAGTGACAGTTCTCAGAGGAATGGCCTCTGGATAACGTGTGGCATGATCCACCAGAACCAGGATAAACCTGTGACCAGCTGTGGTTGGTGGATCTAAAGGCCCTACAATGTCGATGCCCACCCTCTCAAAGGGTGTGCTAACGACTGGAAGTGGTTCCAGGGGAGCCTTCAGCTTCACCCCTGTTTTCCCACTGGCCTGGCAGGATACACATGTCCGACAGTAAGTGTTGGACGCCACTTTCATCTGAGGCCAGTAAAAGTGGAGGACAAGCCGTGCAAAGGTCTTGTCCTGGCCTAAGTGTCCTGCTAGGGGTATAGCATGAGCCAATTCTAGTAGAAAGGCTCAGTATTGTTGCGGGACTACCAAGGCCCTTGATGAACCAGACAAGGGTACCTTGGGTTCACTGTAGAGGAGTCCATCCTCCCAGTAAATATGGTAGTGTCCCGTAACATCACCTGCTGCTTGGGCTTCAGCCTGTCGCCTCAGTCCCTCAAGGGTAGGGCACTCCCTCTGCCCCTTACAGAATTCCTCTCTGGTAGGACCTCCCTCCACATGCCACTCAGCAGGGATGGGTAAATCCTCCAGAGAGTCTACTTCCCCCTCCACGGACTCCTGGTCCACCATCGCGGGTGGCCGATCTGTCACATGGGGTGTGGAAGCCGGAGCAGGCTCTTCCTGTCTCCGGGTCTGTCCCTTTTTAGCAGCGGGTTGGGCCATTGTTCCAGGCTCCAACCCAGGCGAACTCCCTCTCCGGGCAGTCGCAGACCGTGTGCTTACACAGGCCCAGTCAGGTGTACCCAGCATCGCAGAATGCGTCCGGTATTCCACCTCTCTCCAAGTGTTGTGCTCCATGTCATTCCCCAACAGACAATCGACTGGCACGGCAGGGCTTACGGCAACTCGAAGTGAACCTGCAACCCCCTCCCACTCAAAGGGAACCTCAGCCACTGGATAGTGGCCCATTCTGCCGTCAGCCATCGCAGCGGGGTGGAGTACATTGGGAACCACCTGCTCTGGAGACACCAGTTGACTTCTCACCATAGTCATACTGGCTCCTGTATCTCGCAGAGCCTCCCCTCTTTGGCCATTGATGGTGACCCATTGCCCATACTTTGTAGTATTTGGGGGCACCTGGATCTTTGGAACCATCTCCCGTTCTCCCAGGGACACTAAGGTGACACCCGCCCACTCACCCCCCTTATCTAAGGGCAACTCCTCCCCGAGCGCTACACTAGCTACTCCCGGTGGTTTTCCTCCGGTGGGAGGGGGTGGTTTCTTTGGGCATCTGACATCTCCCTTATAATGTCCAACACCACCACACTCAAAACAGTGGCGAACCCTTGGCTACTGGCTTTGGCCAGGATTAGGGTTTCTGGGCGGGATTGCCTTAGGGGTGAAACCTGTTCCCTTCCCTTGGAAACTGTTTTGGGGACCTTTAGAGAACTCCCTCTTTTTGTCTCCCCCCTCCTTCTTCTGAGGGGCGCCCTGTCCGGCCTTTTGGGAATCCCCTCCAGTCCCCTTTGAGGACACCCGGGTACTTGCCCAGATGTCCGCCTCCTCTGCAAGCTTCCGGGGATTGGTCAGCTTGCTGTCCACCAGGTGCTGGCGCAGCTCGGGAAAACATTTCTCGAGGAGGTGCTCTTTCAAAAATAGATCATACAACCCCTCATAGTCCTTCACCTCACTGCCCTTGACCCAGCCCTCCAATGCCTTACGTGCGTAGTCAAGGAAGTCCACCCAGTTCTGGGTACCCAACTTGTGGCTCCCCCTGAACTTCTGACGGTACCTTTCTGGGGTAAGCCCAAACTTCCTTACTAATGCTAGCTTCATGATGGGGTAGTTGGGTTGCTCCTCTGGTTCCAGGGCCAGCAAGGTGTCCCGACCAGCAGGAGGCATGTATCTATACAAACCACCCCCCCCAGTGCTTCTCCTGCACCCCATGGGCTCTTAAGGAGACCTCATAGGCAGCCAACCATTTGGCTATGTCATCTCCCTGACTAAAGCTAGCAATTAGGTCTTTTGGCAAATAGGGTCTGGACTCCCTGGCTGTCTCTTTGGATTCGCTGCCACCATTTATTACAGGAGAGGGCCCCCGTTGCAGGGCCTGGAGTTCCAACTCTTTCAACCTGAACTCATGAACCATCCTCCGCTCCTCTTTCTCCTGCTCCAGCTTAGCCAACTCCCATCTCAATTGCCTTTTTTCCCTCCTGTCAGTAAGCTCGGCTTCAGTTAAGCTTCCCCCAGAGGCGCTACTGCCCTTGCTGGAGTAGGACACTGGTCCTGGGAGTAGGTTTTCCCCCTCAGGGTGGAATAATCCCTCTATCTCCACAACTGTGTCCCGGTCTGCCCCTTCATCCTCCTCCTTCCCTTCTTTGTGTGCCTCCACCCAAGCCCTTAGACTCGTCTGGAGTTCCCCCTTCTTGGCACCATGCTTAAAAAATACCCCCATTTTCTGGCAGAAATCTTTCAGCTGAGCCACAGAATAGGTATCTAGGTTTTCTAATGCAAACTCCATTTTACAATAGGCAATACCAAGTTATACACACAAGGAAATTAGAGTTGCAAGGGCAACCTAAAGCCACCTCCACCCCACCACCAGGAACAAATTTGGAAAAACAAAAGGACAAATTAGGAGGGCCGCTAGGAGAAAACTCCTGGTGTAGGCTTAGTGTATTACGTTCAATTACTACTGAGTAGCTGCAACCACAGTCCAATCCCACCGCTAGACACCAATCTGTTGGAACCTGGGATGACAGGTCACCTAGGGTAGCCTGGCCTAGGGTAAGACATGCAATTCTAGAGGCACAAGTGTGAAGGTTGCAAACCACCCAGCAGTAAATCCACGCAATAACACTTAAAAAGGACACTACACCAATTTGTTAGGAAAATATGTACTGGTTTATAAAAATAATATTCTCTTTGTTTTAGTTCTCAGTATTCACAATTGGAAATTACACCTTTAATCAGGAGAAGTTAATAACACTTTTCTGTCTGTGGGGAAAAAGAAATTACAGTCTAAACATTCAGATGTCATGAATTCAGAAATGCTTACTTTTAGTAATGTGAACTTATCTCAGTAGGATTACTTTCAGCAGTATTACCTTGCATTAATGATCAACAACAACAATTCATCTCATTACATTAACCTGCCAAATCCACTGGCTTTGTCTTTACTACAGTGTTAAACTCTTTTCCTCCCGTATCTGCACCTTTATATACAAAGTGAATGCACACCTAGTGAAATGTAGGGAACTCACAAGTTCTCAGTAAGCATCAGCTACCTCTATAAGTGTCTGAAGGGGGGTCCTCAGTTGATAGGAACTGTCAGCGCTCTTCTGACTATAGATTCAGCCCCCCTGGTTTCTGGCTTGGTAGATGTCTTTCTCAGACCTGTCTCAAGGAAGCTGGAGTTATGTAACTATTTCCCCACCTACTAGGGCACAGCTCAGGAGTAAAGACGATCAGAATGTCGGGGCACCTTTCTAGGCACTAGGATTCGTGATATGAATATCCCCAGAGAGGGCTCAGCACTTTCCCTCCTCACCCCCACTCTCCTTACTGTCTGTGTGTCTGTCCTGCCCCAGTCCCCAGGAGTGGGGGCTGACACACGGCTCCGCTGTAAATGCCACCGGCAGCGGTAACGGCCGCCTATCCCCGCCCAGCCAGCCTCTCAACCTTGGTGCTGGTGTGGTAAGGATTGATGACGGCGGCCCTTCGTTCCCTCACTCGCTGTCTGAGGGCAGGCGCCAGACGAGCTGCCTCTGGTCCAGCTATGGCCCAAGTTCCCTGCTTCTCTGGGGATGTAGGCTGCACCTTCGCCCCTGTCCTCACCGGAATCGGAAACGCTGAGGAGACCGGAGACGCGTTGCCGTTTGGGAGCCCCTCGCTCCCTCCAGACGTAGGCCTCAGCCGCGCAGGCGCAGGGGAATTAGTGACACGGCCGGCGCCGCCTCCTTCACCCGGGAAGTACACGCCTCTGCCCTTGCGCGGAGGAGCAGTGTCTTGCTGCTGTTCTGCCCGCCTCACCTTCAATTTCACCGCGGGGCTTTGACAGCTGGCAGCGCCACTCTCCACGGACTGTACACCTCAACGCCCCCTCACGCCTCCCAGTAGAGACGCCTCAGCAGCACGAGATGCCAGAACACACCAGGCACAGTTCTTCCAGTCCGGGTAGGCTGGAACTTCAGAATGAAGGCGGGGAGCCAATTACTAAACCAATGGGGGGTTTGAAGGTGGATGTAGGACACGGCCCAAAACGGGAAAGTGTCCAAAGTTCTTGATTGCTTGACTGACCCAGATTAATGTCAGACCAATGAAAGGGTTTGGTCAGGAGCACAAGGGGGAACGTCTTCTGAAAGATGTTGTCAATCCAGTAGACCAACTAACTTCTTCTAGCGCGTCCTCCTCCTCACACTGCTGCCTCTCTCCTCTCACACTCTGGACTACACAAAATGGCTCCCTGACCCCAGCCCTTTTATAGATAACCCACACAGAGTCCAGTAGGGTCCAGAAAGTTCTGGAAGGCCTAAGGTTATCCTATGGGGCAGTCTAAGATGTGGCAGTTGGAAACAGTTAGGGCCCTCCATTTTGTGAACTACTGAATTTTCCTGACAGAACAGGCCTCTAGGCCTGAGGTGAAAAACTATGAGGGAGAAAAGAACACCTATCCCCTTGACCAACACCTAGAAAAAGTTAGTGGAAAAAAATATTTAAAGGTATGAGGGCAAAAGGGGGACAAAATAAATAATAAATTGGAGGGACTACGCAAGAAGCCAGACAGGTCTAAAACAGTCCAACCAAGCACTCCTGACTAGCACTGTCTCCAGATGCCGAGTTGCGCTCCGACGATGCTTGTCTCCAGCAGGGACGGCAGGTTCCATACAGCGGGGCTCCAGCGAGGAATCCGGAATCCGAAGCACCAAGCCGGCGGGAAACGCGAGAGTTAAGCGTTTTCCCCCGGAAGTGCTTCTGTGCTTTGCTGCCCGGGACTAGACCGGGTACTCGACTTCCGGCCGGAAGTGAGTATTCCGGCCTCCCGTGTGTGTCTGCGGGAATGGCCGGCCGCGGCAACGCAGCGAACCGTGACACCTAGCAGCAGTATTCTGCAGGACTTGAAGTCTGGAGTAGAGCCCCTAATTAATGGATGCCAGTAGGGCATTTCCGTAGTCAAGCCGACTTATGATTAGTCCCTTGACCAGCAGCTTCCTCGATTCCACAGGAATCAATTGAAAGATTTTACGTAAGCTACGCATTAATACATAGCAAGTACCAGTTATATGATCTATGTGGTTATTCATGGATAACTTGTTGTCAATCCGTACTCCAAGGTTCTGCACCATATGCTTAGGAGAGGGACAGGGACCAAGGCTCTGGGGCCACCAGTTGTGTGACCAAAATTCGGGGGCCTTACCAAAGAAGATGACCTCTGTCTTACTAGCATTGAGTTGGAGATGGTTAATATGCATCCAATTATCAATGTGAGTCATACAATTTTTGAATCGGAGTCTTGTGTCGGGAGGGTTGGGGCCAAGAGTGATCAGTAACTGGATGTCGTCAGTATACGACGCCACATCAAACCCGTAGGACCTGATCACTTTGGCCAAAGGTGTCACGTAAAGATTGAAAACCATAGGACTTAGGATGGATCCCTGGGGAATCCTATTTTTGCCGGACGACTACAGGAGACCAGGATGCCCACTTTTACAGCAGAGGTTCGATCAGTTAGGTAATTTCTAAGCCAGTCTAGAGCTGATCCCCTTACTCCCATCTATCTCCCAGAGCCGTTGTTCTAAAATACTGTGGGAGATGGTGTTGAAAGCAGCCAACAGGTCCATCAGGACAAGCCTTGCTGACTGCCCGTTGTCCTAGGCAAGTCTTATATTGTCGACGACCTCCACCAACGAGGTTTCAGTGCTATGGGCATCCCTAAACCCTGATTGCGAAGAACCCAACAATCCATGGCTCTCCAGGTGGGTGGTAAGCTGCTTGTTGACCAGGGACTTGAGTACCTTTCCAAAGAAAGGAAGGAGAGAAATTGGCCGATAGTTACTGGGTTCCTTAGGATCGGTAGAAGGTTTTTTCAAAATGGGTTTAACCCTTGCTGAATATGTGATGTTACAACGCAATCAAAATGATCGCGGTACGTTACATCACAGTTTTTACAACGCAAGTCGTTACAACGACTTGAGCTGGAGGGCACTGGACTTAGGAATAGTATGATTTACTATTCCAACACCAGTCTACGTACAGTAGGGAAGGTGTTGGAATAGTAAATCATACTATTTCTTAAGTTAGAGCGCCATCCAGCACAAGTCGTTGTAACGACTTGCTGTGTAATACCCACGATGTAAAGGCATTGCGATGCAATGCCCGCGTGGTAATGATTGTTTCTCACCCTTGCTGCTTTCCATCTGACAGAGACATGTTAAATAGATCGGTGAGGTTCTTGAGGAGTAAGGGGGCCAGGATAGAAAAAAAGACGAGGTGAGACCAGGTCTACAGGGGAACCCGACTTAATTTTAAACAAGGCAGTTGAAACTTCATCTGAGGTAAATGCGGTGAATTCTTCAAGAAGGTGGATGGTAGGTTTAAGATTGATATTAGGATCATTGTCAAGATTTTTAATATCATGATGAGGGAAAGAACTATGAATAATATTGATCTTTTCCTCAAAAAAAGTGGACAATGTGTCTACCCGTTCTTGTGAAGATGGATTACTGGGCTTACAGGGGGAAAGGTTGGTAAATTCCTTTAGTATTTTGTGGAGTTCCTTGTTAGAGTTGGCAGCTTTATCGATCCTGTTTATAAAATATAGTTTTTTGGCTAACTTAATATTGTCTAGGTAACCTCGGTGGGTACGTTTATACCTTTGTCAAGCTTGAATGCTTTTGGCTTTTCTCCATTTGCGTTTGGCTTTCCTACTGGAAAGTTTTTCAGTTTTTAGTAATTCGGTAAACCAGGGTGATAGCTTTGGCTTACACTTGACCCTTTACAAAGGTGCAATGGTATTCAAGGTCAGTGTGATTGCTGCCTCAAAGGCCGTTGCGGAATGGTCAATATTCTCAGTGCTTGGTAGGGGCGGGAGGCTAAAATGGGCCGAAAAGGAGACAGGGGTGACTTTCCACCACAGCCTGCTCCATCTGTGCTCACTGTTAAAATTATTTTTGATGGTGGTTATTTGTAGGGAAAATTTCAGTAAGCTGTGGTCAGACCAGAGTAAAGGATGGGGGAACTCCACTTTGACACTGGCCATATTGGTGAACAAAAGGTCAAGGGTGTGACCTGCCTGATAGGTAGGTCCAGTCACCATTTGAACTAGTCCCAGTGTATTCAAATTAGACATCAATTGACTTGTATCAGTGTTTGAAGGGAGTTCCGCATGATAGTTAAAGTCCCCAATGAGAAGAAAGTTATCCGCTGCTAATACATATGAGGCAATTGTCTCAGATGGTTTATAAAGTTGGTTTTTGAGCCGGGAGGTCGGTACACTAAGGCCCAGCTCCAAGTTCCTTTGGATTGTTTTTCAATAGTAAAAATGCACAGTTTGGACCATTCCACGGTAGAGGAAACCTAATATAATCATCTCCAGTTCAACCCCGTCGTCTATTGCTACACCGCCTCCTCTCCTGATGTTTCTGTCTAGTCTGGTTAGATGGTATTCGGGAGGAAACGCGGTTGCCACATCATGGAGGGCAAACTCATGGAGGCAGGTTTCGGTGATGGAACAAATGTCTGGCTTTTCTCTATCCAGCCAAATTACAGGTGCAAACCTTCAATATATAGGTAGGCTGCCTCACAGAGGAATATATTGTTTGACTAACCACCAGCCACGGCCCGTGGCGGGAGTACCGGTGGGGCAGAAAGGCGAGACAGGGTAGGGGCAGGGTGGTGGGTGCTAAAAACCGGAATATGGATAATTGCAAAATGCGATGCAGCACGCGCTACAAAATTCGTTTTATTAATTAAATTGTTTACATACCTCCAATTATCCATATTCCGGTTTTTAGCACCCCTCCCCCGCCCCGCCTTTCCACCCCACCGGTACTCCCTCCACGGGCCGCGGCTGCTAACCTCAGTAAAGGTTATTGGCCATGTAACTATGCTATGATCATGAAAGTGTCCATTGTTGTTTGCTTGTAAAGTTGTGAAGTGGACTTTTGTGCTTCTCCTGTGCTGCTTTTAATGGTTAGTACATGGATTTCATGTGAGTAAAAAAGGCGGAGTCATATATGGTTGGATGCATTCCATGGACGTCATTTAGGGGTCTCACAGGGGTCGCAGCTGCGACGCCTGGCATTCCCCATGCGGGTCCTGCCACTGTCTTTGTGACCCCTGGTCTCAGAGGTGGCAAGATCAGTGCCAAAAACACAGGGTAGCTCAGTTGAGGCTCCACTCTCCTTGTTCTCTGTAATGTTTTTATCACACTAACAGTGAATAATATTACATTATTCACCATGAATAGCACTCGTTTGTTTGCATGCGTTTACTACGCATGCCATTACAACGCGGTCATTAGAACAACAGCGTTGTTAGTTCGCATACCTTTACTACGCAATTCGGAACAACAAATTGCTGTAGGGGGCGCTGGTTGTTGGAATAGTATAATTTACTATTCCAACTCCAGTCTGCGCGGAAATTAGGGAAGGTGCTGTATTTTGAATCCAACACCTTCTACCCTCTAACACAAGTCGTTGTTCCGACTCACGTAGTAAAGGTATGCAAACTAATGGCATGCAAATTATCGCATGCGAAGTAAATGCTGTTTACCCTTTTAAATATATGTTGTGTGTGTGCTTGCGAGAGTGTGTTTATGTGATGGAGAGTGTGTGTAAGTGTGAACGTGTGTGTATGTGTAAGCATGTGTGTGCTACTGAAAGTGAAGATCAAAGGGTGCATAATTTCACTTTCTCTAACCATGGAATTTTGGTGAATTGATGTCCATGCTGCTTTCCTCCCATAATTGTATGCTGCTTTATTTGTATAAATTAAACACTACATTTTAAATAACGAAAAAAGGTATTCTAGGAGCAGGGGTACAGTGATCTAGCGTACTAAGCAAAAACTCTTTGAGTGACTTACGAAAGATTCTGGGCCCGATTCACAAAAGTATTCTGAGACAAAATCCTAACTTTACGACTTTCGGTATTTACAGAGGGCATTTAATAGTACTGAAGTTAGGATTTTGTCTCAGTTAAACTTACGTTTTGGCCTTAAGTTTTAAACATAAGACAAATTTAAGATCAACAAAGACAAAATCTTAACTTTAATACTCCTAAATGAATACCGAAAGTTGTAAAGTTAGGATTTTTGTCTCAGATTACTTTTGTGAATCGGGCCCACATACTCTATTTTGGGAAATATACGTTTTAATGAAAATAAGAGGACATTTTTGCCTAAACCAATTAGATTTAAGCTAGTACTCCTCTTTTCGAGGCTACTTTTGTTGTGCCTTTTTCCTATCTTTTGTTCCCTCCCCACCAGCACATCTATGACCAATTGTGTCGGGACAACCCAGCCAACTATAGGCCAATAAGTCTCATTGACTCATCCCAAAAAGTAGCAGGGTAGGCGATCCTGGGAAGGGTGCTCCAGTGGGTGGACGACAATAACATCTTGTCGGACCTCCAAGCCGGATTTCGCTTTGGCACTGGGACCATTGAACAGACCTTCAGACTGGCTCTCTTACATTGGAAGGTGGTGGTGCTGGGCAAAGGCAGTCTGTATTTGGCCTTTATAGACCTTAAGACTGCCTTTGACCTGGTTCCCAGGGAGGAGTTGTGGAAGGTTCTGTTAGAACTGGGGTTGCCTGCGTATATTCTCTCCCTCCTTGTGAGACTACATGTTGACAATTTTGCGCAGGTCCGATTGGGCACGAAGGGTGAAAAAACAGACAGGATCCCTGTGGGAAGGGGCATCCGCCAGGGATGTGTGTCAGCCCCCACTCTGTTCTCCCTTTATGTAAACGGTGTGGTTGAGCATCTGCTAAGAATCCCTTCCGACGCTCCATCCCTGGCGGGCAAACGGATCCCAACACTGCTTTTTGCAGATGATACTCTTCTTATCTCAAAGTCTCCCATGGGTCTCCAGAGCCTCCTGAATAGTTTCCAGGAGTTTTGTTCGTTGAGGGGGTTGGTAATCAACACCACAAAACCAAGTTTTTGATTATGAATCCCCCCAAGAAACTTGGTCGCCCCCTGGCTCTGAATTCTGTTCCATTGGAGAGGGTATCCGAGTTTGACTACCTGGGAATCCGCCTTAATGATTCTCTTAGCTGGAACCCGCACATCCAAAAAATGCTCCTTGGTCACAAAAGGGTGGGCGGAGCATTACTAAAGGAACAACGCTCCTCCACAAGCAAACCTATAGCCCCAGTTGTGGAAATATATAAAGCTAGAAGGGTAAGTGCTGCCCTATACGGGGCGGAGCTGTGGGGTACCTGCAACCTGGATGTATTAGCAAAATCGGAGAGCAAATTTTTGAAAGATCTGATGGCTCTCCCGCGGAGTACACCTACTGTACCAGTGTTATTGGATCTAGGCTGCAGATCAATCAAGGACCAAGCGCAACTCCGCCCCCTGCTTCTTTGGGCCCGGTTGAGGCGGGTGCTTGAACTATCCCCTTACGCGGAAGCGCTATCAGAGGTTATGGCCATGGAAGGCTGGTCTAGGATCAAATGGTTGAGGGATGTTAAATGGCTTCTAGCGGAGCTAGGGATAGGTGATGCATGGGCACTGAGAACCGCCCCACCCAAAGCTATGATTAAGAAGTTGTATTGGAACTGGGTCTCTTCCAATCTACACTCAGATTCACGTCATTGTAATTCTACAGCAGCTTTTGTGAGGATTAAAGATGCGGTGGCCTCTGAACCCTACCTAGATATCATCTCCATTCCTTTTGACCGTGCCCTGTATTTTAAGTTTAGAGTGGGGACTCTTCCAGTAGGTGGATTAGTTGCCCGCTAGAAATCCTCTTACCAGTCTTCCCCGTTCTGTGCGTGTTGCCCCACCCGAGTAGAGTCGGTAGCCCACATTCTTTTTGAATGTCCGGATTATTGTGCACCTAGGAGCCGTTGGTTAAAACCCTTATGTAGACTTTTAGGCACCCGCCAACACAAAGTGGCGCTGCGTATTTTAATGTCTGATACGTCCACCTTGATTGTTTGCGCTGTGTCAAAATTTTTAAAGTGGTCATGGTTGATTCGTGCAAGAAGGCTTTCTTTGTCAATTTAATTCTGTTTTAACTGTTTTAACATTTTTCTCCCTGCCCTCATTTTTACTGTAAATAGAATGTGCTTGTAACAAATGTTGTGTTTTATATCTGTTGTACAAGCTTTTATGATATTTTTATATCAAAATAAAGCCTATCAATCAATCAATCTATGACCAATTTATTATTTGTTTACCATCTTTCTATTGTCCTCGGCTCCCATCTTCATAGCCCTTCTCTTTAATTCCTTACCCTCCTTTCTCGCGTTTACTCACTGTGTTTTCGATTTAGAAACTGTATTCCCCCGCCCACCAAAAGTTTTATTTGCTCCCTACACTCTCCTCTTTCCTCCGTGCATTTAAATTTTGGTTTTTTTCTCAGCTCAAGGTTTGATGCTTCTCCCATTCGATGCCAATATAGGAATCAAAAACAGACTGCTGAGTCCCCGATTTTCTTCTCACCCCGCAAAGCACTATTCACTTTGTTACTACTTTGTTTCTTCTTGCAAATACTACCATTTACAAATTTGTAAGACCTTTATTCTTTTTATTTTTTACAAATTTGTATTCTAAGTACCGCAACTGTGATTCAGTCTTCAAGAATGCATTCTTTTTTTCCCCTCCATTTTCATGTAATCAGGAGAGCGTTCTCCGAATTCTCTTTTTTGTCCTGGGCAGACACTCCTGGAACATGATATCCCCATAAATAATTAAGATTCATAACTTTCACATCAGATCATGAATTCCTTTAGAATTTGGTGTAAACCAGTAGTGCAGACACCAAGCTCCTAAAATACTTTTATTTGGTATCAGAGGTGAGTAAACAAACGTAGCTGTAGGCACGGTGTGTCATTGCCAACACCAGCACAATGGTAGTAGCCCAAGGCATATGGTTCAGTCTAAAAATAACAAATTTCTTCACAAAGGCCTCAAGGCTAATTTTAGCAAAAGTGGTCGATTTTAGCCCATTACAGTGCACCTAACCTGTCCCAGGCTGGTCTCCCGTATCCGGTTTGGCTGTTCTGAGATAAACGGGCTGTATCTTTACGCAGTAACACAAGAGAGCTGATGAGTAAAATTAAGGCAGAGAAAAGGTAGAAGCCCACTCATTGCTTAATTTCTAAAAACATAAGTGCCAGGGTTCTGGTCAGGAGGCACCTTGCACCAGCCCATTTCTCCTGTCAGTGCCGCCTAAAACAGAACTAACCTCTAACCATGAAAGTGGGGAGAGGATGTGGCATAATGGCCAGAGCTGCCGGCTTCGGAGCTGGGGAACCAAGTTCTAGCCTCCGTGTCTGCTCAACATCCTGTGATTCTAGGCGAATCACTTAATCTCCCTGTAAATTAATATGTCCTTAACTGGTGCTCCTGAAAAGCTCAGGTGTTGATGATTAAGTGCCTGTGCTGAGCACTGGAAACCACCGGCTCAAATTAAGCACTACAAGGCTCAGACTGGCCAGATAAAACTGTACAATCTGTTAGCACCACCGGGAATGGTTAAATTTTTACCCAAACTAAGGCACGGTATCTACATGCAAATTCACTAGTCCATCTTTTCAACGGCATATATACCTATGTTACTGTAAAGGCAATAAGCATTGCCGACAACTATTTCTACAATTCAGTCTAAACTCTACTAAACACACAAGAAATCAAGAGTACAAACCTAAGACAACTAATGCAGAAAGCAAAGAAAATAAAATTACTAAACTACCACCCTCTAATCTAGAGTTCCAGAGTACAGTTCTAGACATGGCAAAGCGCTTCAACGCCTTGTCAGAGGTAGCAAGCGCTACATATATACAATTTACAATTCCAGTTTCCCATTTTGCTACTTGAAATCTTCTCACGTAAAGGGACCTCAGCCTTTGATTGGATATAGTCCCTCTTCTATGTCCATGAAGCAGCCTACTGCAGGGGCTGGGGTTGCCTGTACATTTCAAAAGGCATATTTGGAAATAGGTGGTATCTTTATGTTAATGGTCTTTCAAATAGTTGCCTATAGACCTACACAGGGAATCCCAGCCCTGGGCCAAGCCAGTGATATTACCAATTCTGATGGTGGGCTGGAAAACCAGCTGCAGAAGATGGTCCTTTCCTACATTTTGAGCAATGTCTGATGCTTGGTGCTCTGCATATGTGCGTTCTACAGAGGTGTAAGGGCAGCACGTGACTTCTGAAGGTGAGTGACAAGCTCTGACGCTACACAGTGATCTTGAGCCCACTCACAATCCATAAAAGTGCATGGTATGCCAGGAGCCCCTTCCTTCTAAATGCCAAATGAGTCGTATTATTGGAAGACATTTTACCCATGCCCTGCTAACGAAGGCAACCTTTATCAATTGAAACAATTAAAATAGCTGCATTGATTAATCATGAAGAACCTGGGATGGAGCCAATTTGCATTGGTCCCAGTGGGGGGGGGGGGTTCCACCCCCGCCACCCACACCCGGCCAGCACGATGCCCGCGGCCGGTCTCTAAGACAGGTATGACCTTTATTTTTTGAGACAAGGTGAGATTATGTGTCATTCGCCTTTTTTCAGGTGAGGGGTGGTGTGCTTGGCGCGCATGTCGTGGTGCAGATGGAAGAGGGTCAGTGTAGGTTGTAAACCAGGCTTCCTTGGTACTCTGTGCAAAGTCCTGTAGTAACTCTCTCATGTTTCTGATGACATTTTTTCTCTTTTTACCCCAGATTCTGAGATGGGCCACTTACCAGGTGCATCCCCTGTGCTTCTCTCACCTGCACTGTCCGCTGTGCTCCTTCGTGGTAGACGGAGCCAGAAGAAGAGACGCCTCGGCCACTCCCACTCATGTCCAGCTAGCCCTCTAGGACTAAACTATAACATGTTTATTCTGTAAATCCTCAACACACAAGAGCTTAAACTACAGTCCTCTGCCTGCTTACCTCACTCGAAAGGCAGACACCAGGAGCCTGTCACCTACTCACTTTACCACTCCTAAACTGAGAAAACACCTAACTTTAAGACCTTCGGTATTCACAGAAGGCATTTACGAGTCCTAAAGTTAGGACTCCTAACTTCTGTGAATACCGAAATGAGTAAGTGCCTTCTGGGAATACCGAAATGAGTAAGTGCCTTCTGGGAATACCGAAATGAGTAAGTGCCTTCTGTGAATACCAAATAGTAAGTTTAGGATTTTGTCTTAAGTTAGTTCTATGAATCGGGCCCTGTATGCTGTTGTCTTTCACAAGACCAGGGTTGCATGAAGTTCCCCAACATAGCACTGGGCTCTGCCTGAAGTCTTCTAATGAGGTCCATTAGAAAAGGCGATAGACAATAGTGCACCCACACTGCATAATGCAAAAACCATTATTAGGAGTCAGGGCACTTCAGCATTTCCTTTCCTTCTCTTTCTTTCCCTCTTCTTTCCTTCTTTTCTTTTCTTCCTTTTCCTATTTTCTTTATTTTCTTCTTTTTCCTGCTTTTCGTTCCTTCCTTCTTTGCATCCCTTCCTTTTTTCCTTTCTTTTCCTTTCTTCCGTTCTTTCCTTTTCTTTCCTTCCTCTCCCAGCAGAGGATTGAGCTGGTCGCAGATAGCCACAGGGTCTGCTGATTCAGTCCGTGGTGGGACCTGATAATCTTTATGAAAATGAGACAAAGGCCTTATGGCCTCATTACGAGTTTGGTGATGCGGGAGAGGGACTGCCATGCTCCTGCACCACCAAACCCGTGGTTGAACCGCCCACCGGATTCAGAGTTTTCTCCTGGTCTGGCAGTTCTTTGTATGAAATGGGCACCGCAATGGGAATGTCAAAATCGGGAAACAACCGTTTCAACGCAACTTTTACCACGAACTACCTTTACAACGCATTTGTTACAACACAGGATCCTTTACAATGAATGTCTTTACAACGCATGATATTACATCACAGATGCCTTTACAACGCATGCCATTACAACGTAAGTATAGGTTAGTATATAATTAAAATAAAACATTTTTTTAAAATAATTAAAGATTAATTTTTAAAAATATATTATAAAAAAATTATCATTTATAAAAAACATTAATTTATGTAATTTTACTAATAATTAAAATTTTTACCCCTACATTATCCAGCACTTGCCCTACTATTACACCCCCCTGGAGTTAGAATAGTAATTTTTACCCCTACACTATCCAGCACTTACCCTAATATTACACCCCCTGGAGTTAGAATAGTAATTTTTACCCCTATACTATCCAGCACTTACCCTACTATTACACCCCCCTGGAGTTAGAATAGTAATTTTACCCCTATACTATCCAGCACTTACCCTACTATTACTCCCCTATGTAGTTAGAATATTATTTTAAAACACCTACATTATTTTAAAAAATATATATATTTTTTTTAAAAATAAGAAAATTAAAGTAAAATAAAAATTAAATTAAATTAAATTAAATTAATTTTAATTAATTAAATTTTATAATATTTTTATATACTTACCTATACTTACGTTGTAATGGCATGCGTTGTAAAGGCATCTGCGATGTAATATCATGCGTTGTAAAGACATTCATTGTAAAGGATCCTGCGTTGTAAAAATTGCGCTGTAAAGGTAGGCGTTGTAAAAGTATGCGTCGTAACGTCATACATCCGTCAAAATCAGTACCTGCCTGGCATACACTACTGCAGTCCATGCTGTGCAGTTATTGGGGGGCATGCACTGGAAGGGGCACAACTTGTACCCCCGCCCTGCAAGCACTCCATGGCCCAGAGGCAACAGGAGGCCCTGTAGCGCCACCTTTGTTTCCTCTCCGCCAAAGGTTTTCATTGTGGTGGAAGCGCCATGAAATCCGCGGCAGAGGAGAAACTTGTAATTTACTTGGCGGGACCGTGGCAGGACTGCAAAGCACATTGTGGCCACAAACCGCCATGCCACTGCCAGGGCTCTCTGATCTATGGCGACTGTGGTGGTCCAGGCCGGCCCGAAAGCCCTAGTTGTAATAGGGAAGTCAGAAGACCCGCACTACTATGCTGCCGCGAGTCTGCCAGACTTGTAATTAGCCCCTTACTCTATGGAAACAGGAGACAATCTCTCCTTAGGTATTACGTTCATGTACACGTGCTTGAGCACTCTTACGCTGATAGGGCGAAAGAGACCCGAGTAGGCGATGAAGTAAAGATCATGCTAGTACTGTTCTGAAGGGCGAGTGCAACATCTGAGTTTAGAGTCCTCTTCTGAAGCACAGGAAATTTTCTTCATGTCTCAGAATCAGTGGGTGAAGTTTCATAGGGGGAACTCTGTAGATGCCGAGACAACTCACTGAAGCTCTTTAATCAGGAAGGACCCACACAGTTGGCAGCGGTTGTATGTCGTTACAACGCATACTTTTACAACGCATGCCATTACAACGCATTTTTTACAAAGCAACATCCATTACAACGCGTTCCATTACAACGAATTTCCATAAACTACCATTACAACGCATTCCATTACAACGCATACTACCTTTACAACGCATACCATTACAACGCATACCATTACAACGGCTAATTGGTAAGTATTGGATAGTATAGGGGTATAAATTACTATTCTAACTCCAGGGGGGTGCAACAGTAGGGTAGGTGTTGGATAGTGTAGGGGTAAAAATTACTATTCTAACTGCAGGGGGTGCAACAGTAGGGTAAGTGTTGGATAGTGTAGGGGTACTATGCGTTGTAATGGTATGCGTTGTAATGGTAAGCGTTGTAGTGTCATGCGTTGTAATGGTTGCGCTGTAATGACATGCGTTGTAATGGATGTTGCGTTGTAAAAGTTTAGTTGTAATGGAAGTGTGTTGTAAAAGTTGCGTTGTAAACGTTGTTCCCCGCGGGCAGCACTGTGGTGGTACCTGGTCGGTTTGTGTGGGAGTAATTTTGAATGATATGCCACTGGTTTCCCATTCATGGCCTCCCATAAATATTGAATGCAGGAGAATCTTTTCATCCATCATAAGACAAATATCCTCCAGGGGTCCTCTGTGACCTCACGTTGACCCTTCCTCTGTGTCCCCAAGTGGCGAGTGGGGCAGAAAATCCTACTTGTGGTGTCTTTTCTTAGACATGGCATGAAACAGGGCAAAATAGTCCCAAAATTATCAGACACACTTTGCAAGACCTCAATATGTGATCAATCTGGATGTGTCACAGATTCATATCCATACAAACTATTTAGGGGAGATCAGAACCAGATGATCTGTGCCCATCATGGACCCCCCCCCCACACCTTTACAGGACCACAGGACCTACCCACATCAATCAATCAATCAATCATGGACATTTATATAGCGCACTACTTACCCGGAGGGTCTCAAGGCGCTTGGGGGGGGGGTGCTGCTACTGCTCGAACAGCCAGGTCTTGAGCTTCTTCCTGAAGGAAAGGTGGTCTTGGGTCAGGCGCAGGTCGGTCGGGAGGGAGTTCCAGGTCTTGGCGGCCAGGTGGGAGAAGGACCTTCCTCCTGTTGTCGATCTTCGGATGCGGGGTACGGCGGCGAGGGCGTGACTGGCTGATCGGAGGTGGCGTTTGGGAGCGTAGAAGTTGATGCGGTTGTTGAGGTAGCTCGGGCCTTGGTCGTGTAGGGCTTTGTGTGCGTGGGTGAGGAGACGGAAGGTGATTCTTTTGTTGACGGGGAGCCAGTGCAGGTCTCTCAGATGTCCGGAGATGTGGCTGCGTCGGGGGATGTCGAGGATGAGTCTGGCTGAGGCGTTCTGGATCCGCTGGAGTCTCTTCTGGAGCTTGGCGGTGGTTCCGGCGTAGAGGGCGTTGCCGTAGTCCAGTCGGCTGGTGACGAGGGCCTGGGTGACCGTCTTCCTGGTCTCGGTGGGGATCCACCGGCAGATCTTTCGTAGCATGCGCAGGATGTTGAAGCATGACGAGGAGACGGCGTTGACTTGCCTGGTCATGGAGAGGGAGGAGTCCAGGATGAAGCCCAGGTTGCGTGCGTGGTCTGTCGGTGTGGGTGCGGAGCCCAGGGCGGGGGGCCACCAGGAGTCGTCCCAGGCGGAGGGCGAGGAGCCCAGGATGAGGACTTCCGTCTTGTCTGAGTTCAGTTTCAGGCGGCTGGTCGTCATCCATTCGGCTACAGCTTTCATCCCTTCGTGAAGGTTGGCTCTGGAAGCGGCGGGGTCGTTGGTCAGTGAGAGGATCAGCTGGGTGTCGTCGGCGTAGGAGATGATGTTCAGGTTGTGTTGGCGTGCGATGGGCGCGAGGGGGCTCATGTAGACGTTGAAGAGGGTGGGGCTCAGCGAGGATCCTTGAGGGACGCCGCAGATGACTTCGGTGGCCTCTGACTTGTACGGTGGTAGACAGACTCTCTGTGTTCTTCCGTCGAGGAAGGAGACGATCCATTCCAGTGCCTTCTCTTGAATTCCGACGTTGCTGAGGCGTTGCACTAGGGTGCGGTGGCAGACCGTGTCGAATGCGGCGGAGAGGTCTAGGAGGATGAGGGCCGCTGTTTCTCCGTTGTCCATCAGGGCTCGGATGTCATCGGTGGCAGCGATGAGGGCGGTCTCGGTGCTGTGGTTGGCTCGGAAGCCAGACTGTGAAGGGTCGAGGGATCCGTTCGTCTCGAGGAAGGCGGCCAGCTGTTTGTTGACGGTCTTCTTGATGACTTTGGCTGGAAACGGGAGGAGCGAGATGGGGCGGTAGTTCTTGAGTTCGGTGGGGTCCGCTGTTGGTTTCTTTAGTAGAGCGCTGAGTTCGGCGTGCTTCCAGCTCTCCGGGAAGGTGGCGGTGTCGAAGGAGGTGTTGATGATGTCCCGCAGGTGGGGTGCGATGACAGTGTCGGCCTTGTTGAAGACGTGGTGAGGGCAGGGGTCGGTCGGAGATCCGGAGTGGATGGAGTTCATCATGCGGACGATGTCATCGGTGCTGATCGGAGTCCAGGCGCGGAGGTTGGTGGTGGGTGGCGTTGCTGCGGTCGTTGTGTGCGATGGTTGACTGCTGAAGCTGTTGTGTATGTCCGCGATCTTGTTGTGGAAGTAGGAGGCGAGGGAGTTGCAGAGGTCTTGCGATGGGGTGATGTCGTTGTTTCCTGCGTTGGGGTTGGAGAGCTCTTTCACGATGTTGAAGAGTTCCTTGCAGTTGTGTGCGTTGTTGTCCAGTCGGTCCTTGAATGCAGTTTTCTTGGTGGCGCGGATCAGTTGGTGGTGCTTCCGGGTGGCCAGCTTGAGGGTGGTCATGTTGTCCGGTGTTGGTTCCCTTCTCCAGGCCTTTTCGAGGGCTCGGCAGTTCTTCTTGGAGCTCTTGAGTTCGTCGGTGAACCATGGGGCTCTCTTGCTGCCGGGTCTGCTGGGCGGGGTCCTCAGAGGGGCGAGTTCGTCCGCGCAGTTGCTGATCCACTTCGTGAGGTTGTCGGCGGCCTGGCTGGGGTTCGCTGAGCTGGCGGGAGGGTGCTGACTCAGGGAAGCGGCGAGCTGGTCGGCTGTAATCTTGTTCCAGCTTCTTCGGGCAACCTGTTGCTGGTGGTGGTGGGTCGTCGTTCTTCTGAAGGTGAAGTGGACGCAGCTGTGGTCCGTCCAGTGGAGTCCTGTGGCATGGCTGAAGGCGATGTCTTTGCTTGATGAGAAGACGGCGTCGAGTGTGTGTCCGGCGAGGTGGGTGGGGGTGGTCACCAGTTGCTTGAGTCCCAGGTTTGCGAGGTTTTCCAGCACGGTGGTGGTGTTGCGGTCGTCGTTGTTCTCCAGGTGGAAGTTGAGGTCCCCGAGGAGGACGTAGTCGGCTGAGGGGAGGGCGAGCGGGCTGATGAAGTCGGCGATGTCCTCGCTGAATTGTGTGCGTGGTCCCGGGGGTCTGTAGATGAGGGTGCCTCTGAGGGTGGTCTTGGGGTTGACGTGGATCTGGAAGTGCAGGTGTTCAGCGGGTGCGATGGTGTCGTCGGTGTTGGTCGTGATGCGGATGGTGTTCCTGTGGATGATGGCGATGCCTCCTCCTGTGTTGTTGACGCGGTCTCTCCGGATGATCTTGTAGCCGTCCGGGATGGCGATGGCGATGTCGGGTGCTGAGGAGGCGTTCATCCAGGTTTCCGTGAGGAAGGCGACGTCTGGGTCTGTGGTGTCGAGCAGGTTCCAGAGCTCGACGGCGTGTCTGTGGACGGAGCGGGTGTTGAGCAGGATGCACTTCAGGTGGCTGCTGCTGGAGTTCGGCTTGGTGGGTGCTGGTGCAGTGCAGGTCCGGGTGCAGGAGAACTTGCAGGACTGGCAGATGAAGGGTCCGTGGGTGCGTCTCGGGGTGGCTCGGTAGCATCCAGGGGTTCGGCCGGCGTTGAGTGCGTTGAGGGTGGCGGCGTCGTATGTCCGTCGGGTCGTCTTCTGTCGGTGGGGGCCAGGGGTCCTGGCACTGGGCGCGGTCCAGGCGCGGACGGGCGCAGACGGGCTTACCTTTGGCGCACCTTCGGCGCTCATTCGGTGCTCCCGCTGCGCGCGTCCGCTGCGCGGTCGCTGAGGGGGCGTCATAAGAGGGGAGCAGGGAGGGCGGGTCCGCCGGGAGGCGGGAAGGGGTTAACCAATCGTGTGGCGGGGGGGCGGGGGCCGCAGGCAGGAGGCGCGGGAACGGGTCCGGCAGAGCGGGCGGCCCAGCGGCGGCTGGGGCGCTGCTGGCGGCGTCGGCGAGGGCTCTCGGCAGGTAAGCAGGGCAGCAGTGGCAGGCGTAGAGGAGCAGGGGGGCGACCAGGCCAGAGGCGCACATCTGTCTCCTTTTGCCATTCACAGTCCACCGGGAGGAACATGAATCCTCAAACCAGCTTCAATCAAACCACAGATTCAGAGGGTTGTCTTCCTTCCCTCCATCATTGTAGGAAAGTCTATTGCCTTCTAACCACTTTGACGCAAAAGTCTGGGGCACAGGCACAATTGTCATTGCTGGTGCAAGAGAATTGCACATTGGACCGTACTACAAATGGTAGTCTGGGGGAGCACAGGAGGACATGCAGGCCTATGCCACCACTGTGTAGATACACTGATACAACCAGACCACCCAGTCAAGTTTATAACATCTCCTCATTCTCCAAATCTTCTCCGACTGCTTCCAGATCACCCCCTGACACAACTACTGGCTGGTAGAAGACGATCAGGGCACGAGCCCAGGACAACCACAGGCTGGCAGAAGGTGATCCAGCCAGTCAATCAATCAATCATAACATTTATAAAGCCACTACATACCCGTGAGGGTCTCAAGGCGCGGGGGCGAGGGGGGGGGGCTGCTACTGTTCGAAGAGCCAGGTCTTGAGAAGTCTTCTGAAGGTTAGAAGTTCTTCGGTCTGCCGTCAGCGGATGGGGCCCCAACACAACCACAGGCTGACAGAGATCAGTCCAGGAGCCCAGGGCACCACAGGCTGGCAGAAGGTGATCCGGCCGGGAGTCCAGAACATCCACAGGCTGGCAGAGATCAGGCCAGGAGCACAGGACATCCACAGGCTGGCAGAGATCAGTCCAGGAGCCCAGGACAACCACAGGCTGGCAGAGATCAGTCCAGGAGCCCAGGACAACCACAGGCTGGCAGAGAGCAGTCCAGGAGCCCAGGACTCGCCTGCCATCTTCAGCTCCAGCCAACCATTCTCCTGTCCCACCAAAACTGTTTAGGAAAGACAGCTTGGTCTTGGCAAAAGGTGCCGGATGGTTGGCCCTTCTGAAAGCGTTTGTGATGAATTGTATAACAGTTCAGCACTGTCCAGCTACAACACCCAGATCTGGTCCTGGGTGGACAAGTATGTCAATCTATTGTTGTGAACCTGCAAAGTTTTAATTTTTCAGTGCATTGAATGGATCAATATCTAAAAAAACACAATTGTGCCACGGTCCAAAGAGCCATCACCGACCTTTATTGGACACATTAAAAAGGGTGGGTCCTACCAGGTAGATACCAACATAAAAGGATCTTTTCATTGAAATGCATTAGAACGAGGGCACTTATAAGGTTATCGTTAACTGAAATGGTGTCATGAGTCCAGTATACATTTGGTTTAATCAGGAAAGAGACAGTGTTGGTTTTTCTTTGCAATATTTCTAAGCAAACATAGATTTAAATGGAGAAATATGCAGTGAGATAAAGTACTTAGACAAAGAGAAGTGAGCCCTTGACAACCAAAACGTGATGATAAATTTCAAGGTGTAAGTCAGATAAAGTGAGACGAACAAACGCAGAGTCAATACTACAATATCATTCAGAAAAGTATTCCAAACACCATTAAATATCAGTAATATACAGGAGCGGCTGTGCAGGTAAGAATGGTGGAGCGGTGGAGCTGGGGTGGGGGAGGGAATCGACAGACGGCGACGAGGGAAAATTAAATATTTATTAAAAATGTCCTTGGAAAATTTAATATTTATCTAGATTTTCATTGGACAATTAAATATTTATTTACATTTTTCTTGGAAAATTAAATATTTATTTAATTTTTCCTCGTCGTCTGTCAACTCCCCCCCCATTCGGCCCTACCACCCCACGCTCTTACCTGCATGGGCCGCTCCTGGTAATATCATTTTTAAATGGAACCTATATTTATACAACCAAACGGGTTCTTGTACCGCATTGCAGTTCTCCAAGTCATTCCATTCACCCCGCCACTTCCTGGTGAATGACATATTCTAAGTATGTGTCTTCCTCGTGATAAGCTTTGTGCTGATCCGGCAAGGGGATGGGGTGTCAAAAAAATTGTCTTTTCCCATTTTCAGTCCCATAGGAATCTCAGTTTTCCACAGGAAAAAAAAATTATGAAGGGAATTACATCAAACTTGGCATGAAAGTAGAACTTTACTCAGAGAAGTGTGTTTGCTTGTTGCATTGTTAGGTAGGCTTGTAAGGGTAAGCATTTAGAAGTATCTGGACTGTTAGACCACAGATTCTTTAGGACCAATTTGTGGTCTAAAATAGAAAAATATTCAAACCCCTTTGGATGAGGGAGTTTTTTTACCATCAACCATTTGAGGTCTGTGTAACCAAGCAGAGCCTGCAGACTTGAAGCACTCTGATTGGCTGACCACAAGATACACAATCTGCTATGGTTGCCATTAACACCTTCACTGCGGCGGCTATTCCGCCGCTGTGCTAACGGTTTTGAGCGGCCGCACGGCGGCCGCATGCTCGTGACGGAGCCGCTCCGTCACGAGCGTCGGTTGAGCAGTGCTCGTGACGGAGCGGTTCCGTCACGGCCCGCCCCGCTCAATAGAACCTTCAGCGCAGGCGCGGAATTCGCACCGCGCATGAGCGTTCTATCGAGCTGGGCGGGCCGTGACGGAACCGCTCCGTCATCAGCACAGCTCAACCGACGCTGATGACGGAGCGGTTCCGTCATCAGCGCCGAAGGGGTTAAAGGTCACTTAGTTCAGTCCTCAAACCCGAACAACAAAATAATAAAAGGGCTGTTGAAGCATCTCCTGAGCCTCTAGCTAATGTGGGGGGAACCAAAGCGAGCTCTCTTAAGTCAAAATGTGAAAAACTAAGGGGCAAATTTATGACTTCTGGCGCATCTCTGCTAATCAGCAGAGATGCGCCAGAAGAGTTGCGACGCATCTGCCCACCCGTGTGCCACCACTGATGCGCCGCATTTACAATGCGGTGCACCGCGGCGCTCGGATGGACAGATGCGCGACTCACCCCTGGTGGAAATTCGGCGCATTGCTGGAGTTGCGTCGCAGCTCCAGCAAGGCTCGGGGTGCCCCTATCCCTAACATGCAGCGTCAATCCTTATGCCTGCTTCAAGCAGGCGCAGAGTTTTGACGCAGCATGGCCCTACAAGTGACTGAGTGAAATCTTGTAGATTTCACTCAGCCACTTTTAGGAGGCGTTCCTGCACCGGAACGCCCCCCCCCCCCCCGCGCCAGAACGCCTACATGTGGGGCAGGGCTTTACAACGTGACGCATCTCCCAGATGCGTCATGTTGTAAATACCCCGCAGCATGTCGCTGGCTTAGCGCTGCCACTGCGTCACAAAAGTGACACAACGGTGGCGTAAAAGAGGTGCAGGGGCTTGTAAATCTGCCCCTTAATGTAAATATTGTTTTACTGTCTTAGGGTCGTCGAAACCTGTTAAGGGTTCGTGAACCCAAGCTGGGTCCCATCTGAGGTCCGTGAATCCCATCTCAGGGTGCACGAACTCACATGTTTGTAGGCCCTTGATGGACCTCCTGCAGAGTTTGCAGACCCAGTAGTGGGTCATCGGACCCGTGGGTGGTCCAACATGGGCCCTTGAGTCTGTGTGGGTTCATGAACCAAACTGGGGCCTACAAACCGATGACACACCCAAAAGAAGAAAAGGAGGCCAGCCTCTGCTTGCCTGTCCATACTCCATGCCACCATGGGTTGGCCACCCAGTTGTGGCACTATGGCCAAACCACACTTTGCATATTCAGTGGGGGTAAGCCATCCTGGGCAGGGTGAATGGAAGCCCTGACCTTTGGCTGTGCACGAGGGGTTGGACACCCATGGCAGGTACCCTGTGGCCTTGTGCAGTGGTAGTTGGTCAACGCAGTGTGTGGGGCGACCTGCAGCCAATCTATCAATGCACACTGCCAAAGGTCATGCGCAGCAGAGTAGGGTATACTTTCGTAGAAGGTGGTTGTAATATGTGATCAAAAGCCCATAGAAATTCACTGAATAAACAAAAACGGATTGGATGCAGGGCCAGGCTTCTAGGCCAATCCATACTTCCAAAAGTCTTATATCAAGCACATTGGGAGCTGGCCGGCCAGACCTACAACCACCTACAGCTGCATGGAATTTAGACAAAGGACATGTGGAGTAGGGTGGGGTATACTTTCATAGAAGCTGCTTGTATAATATGATCCAACTCCCCTATGGTTGCCAAAATGCAATTCTTACCACCTCACATTATTTATACCAATAAGAAACAACACCTACAAACACAATGGTCCCGATTCATAGAACTAACTTAAGACAAAATCCTTACTTACTTACTACCATTTTGGTATTCACAGAAGGCACTTACTCATTTTGGTATTCACAGAAGGCACTTACTCATTTCGGTATTCACAGAAGTTAGGAGTCCTAACTTTACTACTGCTAAACTGAGAAAAATCCTAACTTTAAGACTTTCAGTATTCCCAGAAGGTATTTAGGAGTCCTAACTTTACTACTCCTAAACTGAAAAAAATCCTAACTTTAAGACTTTCGGTATTCACAGAAGGCATTTAGGAGTCCTAAAGTTAGGACTCCTAACTTCTGTGAATACCGAAATGAGTAAGTGCCTTCTGTGAATACCAAAACTGTAGTACGTTTAGGATTTTGTCTTAAGTTAGTTCTGTGAATCGGGCCCAAAGTAATTAAATACCAAAAATACTCAAACAAATACTATATTCATCATCATATCTTTCATAGTCTTAATGGCGATATGCTATGTTATGTATGACCCTCATAGAGAGCTCTATTGTTTATATCAGTTTCTAAATGTCGTAACTCACTGCTATGACGTAGCAACAGTTGGTAACAAAACTACTAACCCACTGCTGCTACATCATAAAGGTCTTCCAGGCCGGGATAACAGGGCTCTCTCTGAGCCTGTCAGCATAGCCTTGCTTGTCTGCTTTTACTAAAAGGTGTAGGAGGGGAAAAGGCAATGAAGGTAGTCGGGTTGGTTAGGGATTGCAGGTCAATGTTTTTTGTTTAATTAGGGACATGGAGGAGAGGTTGTGTTATGTATGACTCCCCATTACTCCTCCACACCTGCATTGCAGTTGAAAACAGGGGAAGATGATTTTGGGGGCCATACAGAACATAAAATTATACATGGGCAAAAGGTGAATTTGGGGTATATTTTTCATCTTGGGGTTCTGAGTGAGTGAGCTCTCGTCTATTTGACGTCACTCAGAACCCCTTGATGACAAACCATCTCTGTAATTCACTGCAACCCAACTATAATTCTATATGTAATCTCATAGATAAGATTATTTATGACATTTCTCATTGTTTCTGTCACTTCAAAGGTGAGGGCACCTAAAGTCTTATTTTATTGTAAGCTTGCCAGAATGGTGAGCAGCCTTTACAATGCTGCAATTACTACGCTGCTTTTACAACGCAAGTCGTTACAACGACTTGCACTGGAGGGCGCTGTTGAATAGGAAATAGTTTACTTTTCTATTCCAACACCTTCCCTACTGTAACGTGGGCTGGAGTTGGAATAGAAAATTAAACTATTCCACTATCCAGCGCTTACAGCGCAAGTGGTTGTAACGACTTGCGTTGTAAAAACAGCGTTGTAATGGCACGCGTGGTAGTAGCCCACGTTGTAGTGACATACAACCATGAGAATAGCCTTCTAGTGTCACTGGGCACCTCAAAATGTATGAACTGCGTTGAGGAATATCCAACATTGGAGTAATAAAGATTACCTGTACTATATCAGTTTTATTCTATTGTTAGCCATTTCTTTTATACCCAAGCCAGCACCTGGTAAAATCCATGTACTCATTGCTACTGCTTTTGCAGACAGAGCTCCAGGTGTGAGGCTTTCATGTAATCTGTTTCTGTTTGCACTTCATCCTGTGCCTCTTGATGGGTTTGCAGTGGAATATTCACCCCCTTTGTGCTCTCTTTTCTGAGAAGGAAGTTTCAATAATTTTTTAATATCTGTCAATATTTGCATCTGCTAGCTGTTTTTCTAGGAAGCTCTTTCCCGCCTACAGTGTACACAAATTACTAGATTTTGACTGTACCCTTTTTGATAACTTCACCTTTTTATCCAGCCTCCAGGGATGATTCGCAAGCGGCATTACATTCTTTAGACATATGCAGAGCTGCAATAGTTTATTTACAGCATATAGAATCAGAAAAGGTGTGAATACTCTTCTCTGATGCAAAAACAACAAGTGATGGACTGAATGTGGATCAATGTCACCCACTCCCCCAGTCAAAAGATCTGGGCCCAAATCCATCGTTTTTTTGCACTCCACACCACCCTGGGTTAGACAATGGATATGCAAATCAGCTCTGACCCTGTTGCCCCATGGGAACAGTCCAGTCCGAACTACAAAAGCCATGTCCTTCCCAGAACGGAATCAAGCATCCGAGGACCGGACCGGTTTCGAGGTAACACCTCTCTTCAGCCCGGCTAGCTTGACTCCAAGTGGTGTGGAGTGCCTGGGACCCACGTCTGGGCATCCCCAGCGCACTTAGGGCGGCAATTGCAAAAACAACAAGTGATGGACTGAATGTGGATCAATGTCACACACTCCCCCAGTCAAAAGATCTGGGCCCAAATCCATCGTTTTTTTGCACTCCACACCACCCTGGGTTAGACAATGGCGATATGCAAATCAGCTCTGACCCTGTTGCCCCATGGGAACAGTCCAGTCCGAACTACAAAAGCCATGTCCTTCCCAGAACGGAATCAAGCATCCGAGGACCGGACCGGTTTCGAGGTAACACATCCCTTCAGCCCGGCTAGCTTGACTCCAAGTGGTGTGGAGTGCCTGGGACCCACGTCTGGGCATCCCCAGCGCACTTAGGGCGGCAATTGCAAAAACAACAAGTGATGGACTGAATGTGGATCAATGTCACACACTCCCCCAGTCAAAAGATTGTGTTTGCAATTACCGCTCTAAGTGTACTGGGGATGCTCAGACGTGAGTCCCAGGCACTCCACACCACTGGAGTCAAGCTAGCCGGGCTGATGAGAGGTGTTACCTCGAAACCGGGCCGGTCCTCGGATGCTTGTTTCCGTTCTGGGAAGGACATGGCTTTTGTAGTTCGGACTGGACTGTTCCCATGGGGCACAGGGTCAGCGCTGATTTGCATATCGCCATTGTCTAACCCAGGGTGGTGTGGAGTGGAAAAACGATGGATTTGGGCCCAGATCTTTTGACTGGGGTGAATGTGTGACATTGATCCACATTCTGTCCATTAATGTTGTGTTTGCAATTACCGCTCTAAGTGTACTGGGGATGCTCAGACGTGAGTCCCAGGCACTCCACACCACTGGAGTCAAGCTAGCCGGGCTGATGAGAGGTGTTACCTCGAAACCGGGCCGGTCCTCGGATGCTTGTTTCCGTTCTGGGAAGGACATGGCTTTTGTAGTTCGGACTGGACTGTTCCCATGGGGCACAGGGTCAGCGCTGATTTGCATATCGCCATTGTCTAACCCAGGGTGGTGTGGAGTGGAAAAACGATGGATTTGGGCCCAGATCTTTTGACTGGGGTGAATGTGTGACATTGATCCACATTCTGTCCATCAATGTTGTGTTTGCAATTACCGCTCTAAGTGTACTGGGGATGCTCAGACGTGAGTCCCAGGCACTCCACACCACTGGAGTCAAGCTAGCCGGGCTGATGAGAGGTGTTACCTCGAAACCGGGCCGGTCCTCGGATGCTTGTTTCCGTTCTGGGAAGGACATGGCTTTTGTAGTTCGGACTGGACTGTTCCCATGGGGCACAGGGTCAGCGCTGATTTGCATATCGCCATTGTCTAACCCAGGGTGGTGTGGAGTGGAAAAACGATGGATTTGGGCCCAGATCTTTTGACTGGGGTGAATGTGTGACATTGATCCACATTCTGTCCATTAATGTTGTGTTTGCAATTACCGCTCTAAGTGTACTGGGGATGCTCAGACGTGAGTCCCAGGCACTCCACACCACTGGAGTCAAGCTAGCCGGGCTGATGAGAGGTGTTACCTCGAAACCGGGCCGGTCCTCGGATGCTTGTTTCCGTTCTGGGAAGGACATGGCTTTTGTAGTTCGGACTGGACTGTTCCCATGGGGCACAGGGTCAGCGCTGATTTGCATATCGCCATTGTCTAACCCAGGGTGGTGTGGAGTGGAAAAACGATGGATTTGGGCCCAGATCTTTTGACTGGGGTGAATGTGTGACATTGATCCACATTCTGTCCATCAATGTTGTGTTTGCAATTACCGCTCTAAGTGTACTGGGGATGCTCAGACGTGAGTCCCAGGCACTCCACACCACTGGAGTCAAGCTAGCCGGGCTGATGAGAGGTGTTACCTCGAAACCGGGCCGGTCCTCGGATGCTTGTTTCCGTTCTGGGAAGGACATGGCTTTTGTAGTTCGGACTGGACTGTTCCCATGGGGCACAGGGTCAGCGCTGATTTGCATATCGCCATTGTCTAACCCAGGGTGGTGTGGAGTGGAAAAACGATGGATTTGGGCCCAGATCTTTTGACTGGGGTGAATGTGTGACATTGATCCACATTCTGTCCATCAATGTTGTGTTTGCAATTACCGCTCTAAGTGTACTGGGGATGCTCAGACGTGAGTCCCAGGCACTCCACACCACTGGAGTCAAGCTAGCCGGGCTGATGAGAGGTGTTACCTCGAAACCGGGCCGGTCCTCGGATGCTTGTTTCCGTTCTGGGAAGGACATGGCTTTTGTAGTTCGGACTGGACTGTTCCCATGGGGCACAGGGTCAGCGCTGATTTGCATATCGCCATTGTCTAACCCAGGGTGGTGTGGAGTGGAAAAACGATGGATTTGGGCCCAGATCTTTTGACTGGGGTGAATGTGTGACATTGATCCACATTCTGTCCATCAATGTTGTGTTTGCAATTACCGCTCTAAGTGTACTGGGGATGCTCAGACGTGAGTCCCAGGCACTCCACATCACTGGAGTCAAGCTAGCCGGGCTGATGAGAGGTGTTACCTCGAAACCGGGCCGGTCCTCGGATGCTTGTTTCCGTTCTGGGAAGGACATGGCTTTTGTAGTTCGGACTGGACTGTTCCCATGGGGCACAGGGTCAGCGCTGATTTGCATATCGCCATTGTCTAACCCAGGGTGGTGTGGAGTGGAAAAACGATGGATTTGGGCCCAGATCTTTTGACTGGGGTGAATGTGTGACATTGATCCACATTCTGTCCATCAATGTTGGGTTTGCAATTACCGCTCTAAGTGTACTGGGGATGCTCAGACGTGAGTCCCAGGCACTCCACACCACTGGAGTCAAGCTAGCCGGGCTGATGAGAGGTGTTACCTCGAAACCGGGCCGGTCCTCGGATGCTTGTTTCCGTTCTGGGAAGGACATGGCTTTTGTAGTTCGGACTGGACTGTTCCCATGGGGCACAGGGTCAGCGCTGATTTGCATATCGCCATTGTCTAACCCAGGGTGGTGTGGAGTGGAAAAACGATGGATTTGGGCCCAGATCTTTTGACTGGGGTGAATGTGTGACATTGATCCACATTCTGTCCATCAATGTTGTGTTTGCAATTACCGCTCTAAGTGTACTGGGGATGCTCAGACGTGAGTCCCAGGCACTCCACACCACTGGAGTCAAGCTAGCCGGGCTGATGAGAGGTGTTACCTCGAAACCGGGCCGGTCCTCGGATGCTTGTTTCCGTTCTGGGAAGGACATGGCTTTTGTAGTTCGGACTGGACTGTTCCCATGGGGCACAGGGTCAGCGCTGATTTGCATATCGCCATTGTCTAACCCAGGGTGGTGTGGAGTGGAAAAACGATGGATTTGGGCCCAGATCTTTTGACTGGGGTGAATGTGTGACATTGATCCACATTCTGTCCATCAATGTTGTGTTTGCAATTACTACTCTTCTCTGATGAGCACCAAAAATGAAATGAGCATACAAAAATTTGAGAATTATTTGAGTGTTAAAAATTGAATTGATAAATACATGAGGACTTCACAATGGCTGTCTCCTCTCACCTACCCATGTAACTCCTGGTATATTGAAAACTACAAGTCCCAGACTCCTTAGGGAGGCTAGCAGCTGTGCCAAGCAGTGGATAAGGGCCAACATGTTGTGGAGTGTCCCAGCAGAACATTCAGAGCTTATTCCTTTTAGGGTTTTGCACCATTTGTTGAGTCTTTTCCTTGCATTGGCAGATCAGTTAAGGAAGAAGAAAGCCTTGGTGCTACTTAATCCTGGGAGAACATATCCATCTCCCGAACAAAGCCAAACAAAAAGTTCTAAGAAGTGGAACTTTTCATGAAGGCACTTAGGGGAAACCAGGTGCACCGCTACAGAGCTGACAGTGGACCTCCGCTGGCTCCAAATCATCAAATTTATCTGCAAATATTATATTTCCAAAGCCATCTGGGAGGTGAGGACCAGTGGAAATCAACCCTTTATTTTGCTATCTCTGCCCAAAATGAGCCCTCCCAAAAAGGATCTCAGCACTAAATTAAGTGTATCCTAGTTCTAAGAATCTCTCGTCGTGCAGTCCACTATGACGCTACAACTGAGCCTAACAAAGTTCTTAAACAAATGCACACAAAATGCTTGCAGTGTGCTGTAGTCATTACAAGCAATCATGATTCAACTGTTGAAGGAGATAATGAGTGAAACACACACCAGCACAATTAAAATAATTTGTGAGGCAGCCAACGCGCAGCCGACAGGAGGATTGCGTGCCGCACTAACAAGTGCATTGTAACCGCTGATGCTTGTCTGCAGGTGGAGGCTCCAGTGTCAGTTTTGTTCCTTCACTTACGTGTATCCATTCTAATGTTGCAGTTGATTTGTTATGTGTACTTGTGCATCACTTGCTACCATTTGTATAGTCCTGTATCAATTTACCACTTTGGTATCCTCACCGACCAAAGTTAAGGCGGTCTGTTGATATTGTATTTGTGCTTTGTACTTTTAGAGTTGAGTCATATTGGATAGGGTCAGGCAAAGCCGAGGCGGGTTGATGTATTGTTTTGTGATAGTATGTATTGGAGTGGCTTGCTACATCATGTTATGGATCTGTGTTGTGCACAGTGTGCATGCATGTACCATACCACCGCCAAATAATACAGCATTTCCAAACTCAAGACCTCGTGGCTAACAGCTTTATTGACATATGGCATGTGTTCGTGGCAAACATAAAACTATGACTCGTTTCCTTACGTTACTTAATGGCACAGGTTATAGTTTCTTCAGATAAGTCTAACTATAAGTATAACTATAACTGCTGAGTTTCTGTGGTTTTGTATGGGCTAAAACCTCAGCCTAACTATAACGTCCCTGTAGCCTCTGTTTTATCAGTGAATTTCAATGTTTAGGCCACGAGTTATAGTTTTTTAACATCAGTATAACTATAACTGCTGAACTTCTATGGTTTTGTGTGGGTAAAACGCCAGCCTAACTATAACGACCCTGTAACCTTTGGCTTTATTAGTAAACTTCAATGGTATTTTTATTTTGAACTGGGCCATTGATCTGCTGAGGATTTGTGGATTTTAAGCTTCGGCAGCAAAAAAAAGATATACAATTTGGGGTCATAAGGGGTCCCTGTGTTTACCTCTAGCCTGACCCCTTATATGTGTTTGACGCCTTATTTTCAATGCACCCTGCTGATGCGAGAAACTACTTTTCTATCAAGCTGCAGCCAGTTAATCAGGGCCTTCCTTTCCCATCCGGATCCTCCGCAGTGTGATTTGCAGATCCTAAACGACTCGAGATATCTATATTTTTTTACCTCTAAAACTACTGAGCGGATTTACACCAAATCGCAAAAAGGATGCTTTCTGGACCAAGAGCTAGCTTTCTGCAAAATTAGTGGGCTGTAGTGTTGTTCAAAAACAGAAAAAAATCCCTTAGACATAGATTGGGGTTAAAGTGTTTTGGGACCCCCCCCCCCCTTTTTCTCACCCCTGCTTGACGTATCACCCAAAACTTCCAACACATCAACTGAACTGGTATAGTATATGTTTTAAAATTTTCGTGAAAATTCGGCAAATTCAATTCAATTCAGTTAATTTGTATAGCGCGCTACATACCCAGAGGGTCTCAAGGCGCTTGGAGAAGGGTGGGGAGTTACTTGTCGAAAATCCATGTTTTAAGTTGCTTTCTGAATGCTAAGTGGTTCTGAGTGAGGCGCAGGTGGGTGGGAAGTGAGTTCCAGGTTTTAGCCGCCAGGTAGGAGAAGGATCTTCCTCCCATGGTGGTTTTGTTGATGCGAGGTATAGCAGCAAGGGCTTGGTTGGAGGAGCGTAGCTGGCGGGGGGGGGTGTAGAAGGAAATTCGTGCGTTAAGTCATTCGGGTCCGAGTTCGTACAGTGCTTTGTGTGCGTGTGTTAGGAGGCGGAATGTTATCCTCTTATTGATGGGGAGCCAGTGGAGGTTTTTCAGGTGACCAGAAATGTGGTTGGACTACATCCAGCAAAGCAGAGTGTGTCTCCAATTGTTTTCTTTAGGGGCAAATGATGGAGCTTCAATTTAATGGGGAGAGTACCAAAGCAGATCACTGAAGCATCGAAGAGGGTGGGGCGATTCCATTGGGGCACCTGGCAACTGTGTCATAAGACGATATGGAAAATTGTATAGCTCAGTCGGTCATAAAATTGACAAGAAGAACTAAGAACAGGTCATCCTATAGATAGTTCTATCATCCCATATGCAGCTAATTATACATAAAGGATATGCATTCCACATAGATTAAGTATCTTTGTAAAAATCTTTATTATTATTAACTTCACTTGTCAAAGATTTTTTTCTCCTATTTTTAGTATATTTCTCAGAATTATGTACATTGGAAGACAGTTCATAAAACACAGAACAATAGAAACCGAGACAATTGATGGAGGCAATGGCGGTAGAGAGACTACGCGCGTTTCGGTGTTATCGCCTTCATCAGGTCACTGTCATATTGCACTGAACTGGCAGGGTGCATATCAATGGAGGTAGACTTTAATCTCCACTGGAACGATCAGAAAGACGCAGTGGTGAATAGTCTCAAAACTTTCCTTAATGCGCTTGACCTCACCCAAATATGCAACAGCCCAACACATGACAAAGGCTCGATACTTGATCTCATCATCGCCAAAGAGGACTCTACCCAACGGGAGGCAATCCAACCCTGTGACTGGTCAGACCACCACATTATCACCTTCTTTATCAACGAAAAAGTTAAACCTAACCCGGCTCAACCTACCAAATCCAAGATCTGGAAAAGGGACATGAAGAATCTTAACCCCAATTCCCTGCCTCCCCACACCTGCAGTCTCCTCCTTCCCCCTTCGGGCGCCTCGGATGTTCAATCACTGACCGATCACTACCTCGACTCTATGAACTCAATAATCAACGAAGCTGCCCCATTGCAACTGAAGAGAATCTCCACCAAGAGCTCAAACCCTTAGTACGACGGCAGACTCAATGAAGACAGGCGTGCTTTGCGAATGGCAGAGCGCACCTGGAGATCTGACCCCTCATCACTGCATCTCAAAACGCTTAAGATCAAGAGAAACGCCTACTTTAGGAAAATCAAGCGCACGAAATCTGACTTCTTTAGCCTTCAGCTGGATCAAGCAAAAAAACAGGCCAAAAAAACTGTTCGAACTAATCAAAACTCAAACCAAGACACAACCCTTACAATCGAACAGCACAACAAGCGATACCCCACACTGTGAAGACTTCTCTGCTTTCTTTAAGCTAAAGACCGACAACATAAGAAGTGACCTCATCAATGATGTAAGCCGATACCCTAGTCACACCAGAATGTCTGACACTCAACCTAAAAATAACGCATCATGGACGTCCTTCGACACCTACTCTGAAGAAGCAATACACAAACTGCTCGGCACCTTGAAGCCCTCTAATCACCTCATAGACCCCCTACCTGCTAATGCTGTAAAAGACTTCATCCCCCTGCTCCTCCCACTTTGGACCAAAATCATCAACAGCTCCCTTCAACAAGGTCTCATCCCAGACACCCTCAAGGTGAGGCAAGTCACGCCTATACTCAAGAAACCTACAGCTGACCCGTCTGACCTAAACAATTACCGCCCTATCACCAATATCCCCACCCTGGCCAAACTGCTGGAAAAAAGTGTACAACTCCAACTAACAAAACACATTGACCAGTTTGACCTCCTCAACCCTCATCAATCAGGCTTCCGAGCGAAACATAGCACGGAAACGGCTATGACGCACATAATTGATGACGCCCTCCAAATCCTTGATCGCAATGATTCCTGCCTCCTCATCCTGCTTGATCTCTCCTCAGCATTTGACACGGTCAAACACGAGAACCTACTGTTGTAAATAAAACAGCGGTATTATTAAGCATTAGCTGAAGCCATAATGCATCAGTCCAAATATCTAGTATAGGGATTTCATTTTGTATTTCGAGTCCACCATTTTCATGCCCTACATTGCCATGTGCTCAATGTTCTGATTGTCCTACCTCTCTGCCAGTTACACTGTGGATTCTACCTAGCAACAGTTATTATTAGTCCTTCTTGAGAGTGTAGTGCATGCTCAGCAGAAGTAACAGTTGTTCCTTATTAGCATAGCCCTCCCATGTTCTAGAAATACTGTTAGCTCCACCCACTGATATATTTGGAAATGTCCTTACGTGGTTGCAACCTCTGTCTAAGCTGTAAGCTGAACCCCTTCCACTGTGTATAAAAGGGGCCATGTGCTTGTATTCAGTGTGCTACTCTGTACAATACTGTAGAAGTGTTGTGGAGGTTGTATCACCACCTTTAAAGGTTTATTAAACTATGTTTTTGTATTTCCAGTTTCCTTGCCAACTTCATTTGTAAGTCTAAGGACTTTGTACACAGAAGGGCGAACCCTTTCGGTACCTTTGGGCCTTGCTGAGGCCTGAACTCATCAATTGGCGCCCGTCACGTGGGGCTCATCGGCGACTCGGAGGCTCGAAGGACTGGTCGTGACGAAGGAGTGGAACTCTGCCAGGGAAGTGATCACTGCCAGCGGCGTCTTTAGTCCTGGCATCCTGAGGTATTTCTTCCTTCCTTCCGATCTGACCATCTGGGTGGCGCCGGTCTTCGACTGAGACCTCTTCTGTCGGTTTGCTGTGGATAAGCTGTTTGAGCAAATTGTGGAACTTGGCAAGTGAAATCTGGACGCTCGTGCTTGGTAAGGACCAATGTATGGTAATTACTGTGAGTGTTTATGGTAGCCAGTGATTAGCAAGGCAGTTTTAGGATACGCTTGCTGTGGCTTATGGATATGGATATGGATATGGAGATGTTTGGATGATCGATCATATTATGATTATGAATATGGGTATATATGCGTTGCAACACATATAGGTAGGCAATGTGGAGATTTTTCTCCAACATATGGTTGTGAGCGGCGCAACGATTAAGTGCCATTTTTCTGTATAATATTGCGTATTTCGCACTATTTCTAGCATGTCTACTTTTAGCGCACTACGTAAGTGGTGCTGCTGTGGAAACCGGTTAAGTCTTGAAGAATCGCAGCCGGCTCCCCCAGAAGGGACGCCGAATAGGGATATGTACATTAAGTTTGGTCTTTCCCCTATAATGTACAGCACATTGTGGAGGAAGTATACCAAGAAGGATCCTGAGTTGAGATGGCCTTTGTATGGTTCGTTTGATGTGCGCAAAATTGAGTATGTGGAACAGTGCCTGTGTAAGCGCCGAGCGAGACAAGATATGTTTGAGAGTGTGCGAATGTGGGTGAAAGAAGTACGTGAGCGTGAGAAACGTGAACATGCGCTGATTGAGAAAGAGCAGAGGAAGAATGTGCGTGAGAAGGCGCAAGAAATGAGACAACGTGAACAAAAAGACGCGGAAGAAAAACGGGAAAAGGAACGTAGATTGCAGATATCTGGCCAATATCCCATTCGTCGGCCTCTTTATCCTGTCCTTAATAATGCTGATGATGATTTTTCATTACTAGATCGTTCTCCGCCTCCGTATGCTGGCCCGTCTGCTCCGAAAGGGGAAGATGAGGATTCTGGATCATTTAAAGATAAGGTAGACACGCGGTCTAAGCTAACATCTGATCGTATGGCGGAGCTCCGACAAATTTCTTATCGTATTCTTAAGGGTACAATTCCTCTTGCTGAAATATTGTTGTCTCTTGAAAAATGGCCGGACAGGGAAAAAATTTATTTTCTTGAAACTTTTTCTGATGAAGTAGTCGGGGCTTTTCGAAAATATTCTCCTGTTCTTGAACCTGATGACATAATACAAGATAAGAAAGAATTGCGTAAAGGTCTCTTTTCTCCTTCTCAGGCAGCTGATGCAGTTCGACGGTTATTCGTATTGCGGGATGAGGCGTCTCGGTTACGAGAAGAAAAGCGACAAAAGACGGTGGACGACAAAGAGACGGGTTTGAGTGGCGACGGGAAACAATCACCTATCTTTTCTTCAGATAAGGTCGATATTGTGCATGTTAAACCTATGCGAGAGGCAGCGCCTTTGTATGTTCCTCCTAAAGGAGCGGGTACTAGTTCAGATAAAGATTCAGCTGATGCCCAAGGGTATTTTATCTATAATTGGGTATATACTCCTTGGAATAGAGCGGATGTTATGGCCTTAAAGAAAGCGTTACCTGACCCACGGAAAAATCCTGCTGCCTTTTATGAGGAAGTTGAGGGGGCTTTGAATTCTTGTACTATGACATTAGCTGACATTGATTTATTCTTTGGTCTTATATTACCCCCTGACATGTGGAGATCAGTACGGAAAATTGATGATTTAGTGACGTTTAAAGCTAAATGGGAAGACATTGAGGAGGAGGACAGAGCTAGGAAACCTGCGCAGAAACCACCCCAGCTCATTCTAGACCTCCCTGCTGCTATTTTGATTAAATTAAAGACGATTATTCCCCCTAAAAAGATTGACTGGACTATGTTAGCATCTTGCAAGCAAAAGACAGATGAATCAGTTTCTGACTTCTTTACGCGATTTGAAGAAACTTTTCATGATTTTAGTGGTCAGTCTCTGACGGATGACACGGGTCGACATCTGTTTGTAGACAAATATGTTTCAAATTTATTACCGGGAGTAGCAGCTCGGTTGAAAGCGAGTGAAAGCTCCTGGACGACTTCGACTCCGGCATCCCTCCTGACTATGGCTCAGTATTACGAGCGTCAGGAATTAGAAGCAAAAAGTAATGAAGATAAGAAATCTAAGGATTTGAAAACAAAAGTTATGTTAGCACAAGTGTATGGACCACCCCAGAGAGGAAATAATAGAGGTGGTCGGGGTTTTTATGATTCTACATATAACCGCACAGACTTGGCTAAAGATCAATGTGCATATTGTAAGCAACGAGGCCACTGGGCCAATGAGTGTCCTTTAGCGCGAGAACACAGGGCTATGGGACGGGGTAGAGGTTTTGGGAGAAATCGTGGGGGGTTTTCTGGACCACGAGGTAACCTAAATGATAGGGCTAGATTCGAATCTAGGGAGCAACAACAAGGAGGGTCTAATACCTTTGATAGACGAAATCAGTATCAGATGTCTGACTATGTGCACCCCGAAAGTCATGATTCCCAATATGCATAGGATTGCGTAGGATGGGGGGAGGAATCAGTTGAAGTACCAGTAGATCAGAGGGGTCCTTATGTTACAGCACATGTTTTGGGTTCTACTGATCAGTTTTTGGTTGATACAGGGGCTACTCGTAGCGCTTTGTCTAAACAATTGGTTCCGAGGGCTCCCCTGTCTGGCTTAACGATCACATCTGTAGGGTTCGATGGAACACCTTCTCTTAGCCCATTATCCCAACCCCTTGCATTTCATGTCGACAAATTTACAGCACCATGTCCATTCTTGCTTTCCTCAAACACGCCTGACAACATTGTGGGTCTAGACATGCTGAAACATTTTAGAGCCACAATCCGCTGCTCCCCTGAAGGAGTACGCGTGATTTTAAATGACAATTACCCTGCAAAAGAGAGAGTGTGTATGGTCGCTGAAAGTGCTGCATTAGACTCTTTACCTCACACGTTGTGGGCTACTTCAGACACTGATGTGGGACAGATGGTCATTCCTCCGGTTCACATTAGTGTGAAGGAGGGAGCTGTGTTACCACGCCTGCCTCAATATAGGATTTCACAGGAGGGTGAGGAGGCGCTCATACAGATTGTGCAGGATCTCATCCGAGTGGGGGTGGTGGAAGAAGTCCCATACAATGTTTGTAACAGTCCTATTTTACCAATCTTGAAGAAAGACACTGATACTAGGGTATATCGATTTATTATTGATTTGCGGGAGGTGAACAAGATAGTGGTGCCCCAATACCCTGTTGTTTCTGACATCACGACACTCCTTACCTTGGTTCCACCAACAGCGACAACATTCTCGGTTGTCGACCTGAAGAACGCCTTCTTTTCGATCCCTATTCACCCTGATAGCCGTTACCTTTTCGGCTTCACTTTGAATAATCGATCGTATAGATTTTGTAGAATTCCACAGGGCTATACTGAGAGCCCTAGTATCTACAGTCAGGCGTTGAAAAGACAGTTGGATTCCTTTGTCTTGCTTGAGGGGGTAGTGCTTATTCAATATGTCGACGATATTTTGTTGGCTGCTGACACCCCTGAGCAATGTGAGACTTGTACGTTGTCTTTGCTTTCCTTTTTGGCTTCTCACAATCATAAGGTATCTAAGAAGAAATTGCAATTCTGTAGACCTAAGGTGACCTACCTAGGCCACCTTTTGTCTAAGGAGGGGCGTGCACTTACATCAGATCGTATCCAAGCCATCCTGGACACACCAACACCTTCTACACAGAAAGATGTTCGAGCATTTTTGGGTCTTACGTCCTTTTGTAGGCAGTGGATACTGGGGTTTTCACATATAGTCAAACCACTGTTAGCGCTATTGACAAAAGACACTCCAATTCCCCTTCCTTGGACAGATGAATGTGAAAACGCTTTCCAACAGTTACGTCAGGCCCTTTGTTCAGCACCAGTGTTAGGCACTCCTGATTACACGAAACTTTTCACATTATATGTACATGAGAGAGATGGATGTGCGTCATCTGTGTTAGTACAGATGCACGGGGACAGGCAGCGTCCGTGTGCATATTTCTCGGCATTGCTCGATCCTGTCGCTCGGGCATTGCCGGGGTGTTTTCGTTCGGTCGCAGCGACAGCTGTGTCAATACGTCAGAGTGAGGGAATAGTGTTATCTCACAAGCTGTTAGTGTTGGTTCCCCATGCTGTTGACGCCCTTTTGAATCAAACAAAGACGCAGCATTTAACAAGTGCCCGTCTGACCGGATATGAACTAACGTTGCTGGCTCCCCATATCACATTGAGGAGATGTGCTACGTTAAATCCAGCAACATTGTTACCATTCCTGACGACTCAGCCTGAGGCACAAGAAGCACATGATTGTATTTTTGTGACTGAGGAACAGACAAAGGGTCGTATCGATCTCCAGGATACGCCTTTCTCAGATGTAGATGGAGAATTATGGGTGGATGGCTCCTGCCTGAAGCTACCGGATGGTACGACTTCGGCAGCATATGCCATCACTACTTTGTATACTATCGTGGAAACAGCACGCATTCCACAGAAATCAGCCCAGGCAGCGGAGCTGATCGCATTGACACGAGCATGTGAGCTTAGTGCAGAGTTGTGTGTGAATATTTATACAGATAGCCGCTATGCTTTCGGAGTAGCGCACGACTTTGGCCTGCTCTGGAAGGAAAGAGGTTTTCTGACATCACACGGAACACAAATTATGTATGGAGAACTGGTGCACAATCTTTTGACTGCCCTGACATTTCCTAAGAAGATAGCTATAGTGAAATGCAGTGCACATAAGAAAGTTATTGACAAAGTAGGGCAAGGAAATGCTTTCGCTGACCAAGTAGCACGAGAAACTGCAATGAGACCTGACTCCACTTCAATGTATGTTGTGAAGTCACAAGCAGAACGATGGCATGATGCTAGGAAAGAAGTGAGGGAAATACAGAGAGTTGCTTCTGATAAAGAACGAGAGCAATGGTCTGAAAATGGAGAACTGGATGATGAAGGTTGTTGGCGCAACAAACAAATGGATAGGTGGAAGTTGCCCACAGCTTTTGTCCAACCTATGGTTCAAATGGCACATGGGCTAGCACATGTTGGAGCTTCAGCGATTGTGAAATTGCTTGCGCAAGTTTGGGAGCATCCAGAGATTGCTAGCACGGCCAAGAGAGTGGTACAGACCTGTATGATCTGTCTTAAATACAACCCAGGGAAAGGAACACGGACTCCAGCAGGAGGATTTGAAATACCTACTGCACCTTTTGAAGTCCTGCAAATGGACTATATCCAACTTGAACGCTGTAATAATCTAAAGTACGTCTTGGTAGTGGTGTGTGCTTTCAGTAAATGGATTGAAGCCTACCCTACTAAGGACAATACTGCAATGACTACAGCAAAGGTGCTACTGAAGGAGTTTTTCCCTAGGTATGGTGTTTGTAGACTATTATGGAGTGATAACGGGCCTCATTTTATAGCAGACGTTATCAAGTACGTTCTGAGAGGTCTGGGGATAAAACAGAAGTTTCATGCAGTGTTCCATCCACAGTCGGCTGGCTTGGTGGAACGCTACAATGGAACACTGAAGCTTAAACTAGCAAAGATCCAGGCTTCCACTTCTCTGACTTGGCCCAACGCTTTGCCTTTGGCATTGTTGTCAATAAGATCAGTACCACACTCCCGAACCGGCCTTACACCGTATGAAGTGGTGTTTGGTCGTCCCATGAATATTTGGGGAGTGCCTAAACCAAGTTCCGTATATGATGTACCTTGTGTATTGATGAATGACTATCTGGCACAATTAACTGATAACTTGGTTTCTATTCATCAACAGGTTCGAGAAGCACTCCCTGACCGGTCCACAGGTGAGGGTCATAGTCTCCGACCCGGTGACTTCGTCCTCATCAAGGCGTTCGAGAGGACGAGTGGCCTGGAGCCCCGATGGTGCGGTCCCGAGCAGGTTCTGCTCGCAACAAGAACGGCCGTCCGAGTGACCAACCGGAAGAACTGGATTCACTCCCTTCATTGTCGCAGAGTGCAACCCGGATTGGTGGAGCCTGCCGTGTTGACTGACCATCGAGAAATCCTGACTACAGAGAAAGGCCCTGCTGTGGTACCTGATGAGCAAGAGGAGTTCTTCCCGGACCCGACGACTTCTGGAGTAAGAAAATACAACCTTCGACCCAGGAAGAAGTTTTCCGCTGTTTAGACTGCTGTCAGAACGGCCTCTTGGTTGGTGCAACGGAGAGCCGATGAGGCAAGGGGGGGGGATCAGCCTTGCATTAGAGTAGTGACACCCGTCTTGGCCCGTTGGTGAAGAAAACAACAGCCGCCTTGGGGGAAGAGTTCTGACAGCCTTTTTTTTAGTTTCAGGAAGATTTGCGAGACATTTGTTCAACATGGAGAGAAAGAAAGTGATCTGCGCCTTCGGATTTATTGCTAGTGTGGCAGTTGTTGCCATTATCACGTGGTTTGTTGAGGATGTAATTCCTGCCCGTGATCTATATGTGGTTTCTACACCGGTGCCAGAGGAGCATTTCTTTTATACGCTCCCCTATCAGGAATCAAAACACCGCTTGTCCTTTGTAAATAACACCTTCATTCAGATGCTACATCATACCCACACTGCTACAAATGAAACAAATTGCTGGATATGTGGTATGATGCCAGCGCACCAGAAGAAGGGGGGAACACCGTTTATACCTCTCCCTTTCTCTCATAATGGTTCTTGTCGTGCCTGGTATACTCTTCTATTTGCCACAAGAAAGCCTGCTGTTGGAAGATTACTTTTTAGACTAAACAAAGAATGTCACCAGAATAAAGACGGCTATCCACAAGCCAATGGAACTATATGGGAGTGGGAAGAATATCGACCAGACAATGAGTCTACTCCCTACATTTTTACGAACACTAGAGACACTGTCGAAAGTGAAAAATTTGTGATCTCAGTTGCACAAGCACAAGCGGACTTATGCGTACAAAGTGTTGGGAACATCCCTGTAGGTGTTAGTGATTGTATTAAAGTCTTAAATATAGATGGTCTGAATAATAGCACATTTTTAGCATCCCATAATACATATTTTGTATGCGGTAATAGAGGATATTATCGATTACCAGCTGGCTGGTCAGGAGTATGCTATGTATCGTTTTTATTACCACCAGTGTTTTTAGCACCTGCCACTTATCATAAAGACTTGAAATTGTTGAATAATGCCACTGTGAATAGATACAAACGTACTTTATCTATCGATGATGTGGACCAGACCGACACTAGTTTGCAGCAATATGTAGATTTTAACCTAGGGTTATTCTTTTTTGTTGGAGCTGCCCTAAACAGTAGAAAGATAAGAAGATTAACTAGAGTTGTAGAGGCAGTGACCAACCAAACTGCTGCAGCACTAGGAAACGTAACTGAAGAGTTGCAAATTACTAGAATTGTTGCCCTGCAAAACAGAATGGTGTTAGATGTCATATTAGCAGAAAAAGGAGGAGCTTGTAGACTTATTGGAAGTAGCTGTTGTGTCTTCATCCCAGACAACTCGCCTTCTGTTTATAATGCCATAAAAAAACTGCATAAAATAGCTGCTGACATACATGTTGATAATGGTACATGGACCTTCTCTAGTTGGTTTTGGACCTTATTTACTACATGGGGTTGGAAGATCCTCACTGGCCTTTGTATAATAGTAGTAATTCTTTTTACTTGCTGTATGTGTATTCAATGTGGTCCTATGATATGTTCCCTTTGCATTACCTCTTGTATACCCAATAAGAAAGCTGTTTCCGAAGCTGCTTATCAAAAGAGTCTAACTAAAGAGATTTCTAACATTATGAGCATTGACATTCAAGATGAGTTTGATGACTACCCTATGAAATGGAATGGCTTCAGCTAACGCTGAAAGGGTCGTCTGTTGTAAATAAAACAGCGGTATTATTAAGCATTAGCTGAAGCCATAATGCATCAGTCCAAATATCTAGTATAGGGATTTCATTTTGTATTTCGAGTCCACCATTTTCATGCCCTACATTGCCATGTGCTCAATGTTCTGATTGTCCTACCTCTCTGCCAGTTACACTGTGGATTCTACCTAGCAACAGTTATTATTAGTCCTTCTTGAGAGTGTAGTGCATGCTCAGCAGAAGTAACAGTTGTTCCTTATTAGCATAGCCCTCCCATGTTCTAGAAATACTGTTAGCTCCACCCACTGATATATTTGGAAATGTCCTTACGTGGTTGCAACCTCTGTCTAAGCTGTAAGCTGAACCCCTTCCACTGTGTATAAAAGGGGCCATGTGCTTGTATTCAGTGTGCTACTCTGTACAATACTGTAGAAGTGTTGTGGAGGTTGTATCACCACCTTTAAAGGTTTATTAAACTATGTTTTTGTATTTCCAGTTTCCTTGCCAACTTCATTTGTAAGTCTAAGGACTTTGTACACAGAAGGGCGAACCCTTTCGGTACCTTTGGGCCTTGCTGAGGCCTGAACTCATCACTACTGGAGCTGCTAAACACCAGAATGGGTTTATCCGGGACTGTTCTCAAATGGTTTACTTCCTTCCTACATAACCGGTCTCAGAAGTTCAAGATCAACAATGTGCTGTCTTCACCTGTGCCAGTAGATCTAGGCGTCCCACAAGGATCTTCCCTTTCCCCCACACTGTTCAACCTCGTCATGGAACCTCTCGCCACCTTACTCCAAGCATCCAATGTACAATTCCATATGTACACCGATGACACTCAACTCTACCTAAAGCTACAATCACCGGAAGATATCAAACTTCTGAACTCCACTCTTAGAAACACCCAATCGTGGTTGGCCGATAACCACCTTAAACTAAATGCTCTGAAAACTGAGTTCCTCCTGATCTCACCTCCTGCGAAAATTACCACCACCCAAATCTGGCTCAATCACCTAACAGCACTCAATGTCCAACCCACCATCGTGGATTCTGCGAAATCCTTAGGCATCACACTCAACGCCAATCTCAACATGCAACAGCACGTTAGCAAAGCAACGAAAGGAGCTAATTTCCAAATCAACACATTGAGGAATCTTACACCCTTCTTACCAGCCAAGGACTTCCAAACTGCTGTACAAGCCCTAGTCATCCCCCGCATAGACTATGGAATTGTGGCCCTCAGCGGACTCCCTCTATCAACAACCGCACCCCTTAGAGCCTCCCTGAACGCTGCCGCGAGACTCATTACTGGCTCAAGAAAACACTCGCATATATCCCCAGACTTAAAATCTCTGAAATGGCTACCTTTTGAAGCCAGAATACAGCTGAAAATTGCCGTTATGACACACTCAGCCGTACATCACAAGGCACCCAACTACCTCACTCAAAAGCTGTCTTTCTCAGGAGGTTCGAGATCCAACAGAAGTACAAAAAATCTACTCCTGAAACCTCGTAGATTCCGGAAGGAAAAAACATACAAACGCTCCTTCTCAGGAATAGCACCCAGGATCTGGAATGCACTCCCTCCTGAAACCAAGCTTATCTCCTCCACTGCATTCTTCAAGAAAGAGGTGAAAACCATCCTTATGGCCAAGTTCACCTGAACTTTATTGTTGTTGGATCAGAGACCTTGCACCGCCTTTTATTATTGGCTACCTGATTGTATATTGGCATTATATTCTTACTTGATTGTATACTGGCATTATATTCTTACTTGATTGCGATCCTACTATGCTACTCACTTACTACCGACCACTATATTCCACACATTAGTTTGTTGAATCACCCTCTTGATGCCCCTACCCCTTGTTCCCTCTAATTCTAAGAAAATGGTATAAGCCATCCCTACAGCCAAAGTTCACCTGAACCCTACTGTAGTTGGATCAATGACTTTGCGCCGTCTTACATTACTGGTTACCTGATTGTTTATTGGTATTTTATCTGTACATGACTGCTAACCTATTATGCTACTGACTATCACACTGTATCCAATAGTTTGTTTAGTCACCTCCCTGTTGCCCCTACTCCTGTCTCTGTGAAGCGCTCTGATATCTGTAAAGATCTTGTTCGCGCTATATAAAACTTTGAATAAATAAATAAAGAGTAGACAGGGAGAGAGGGCATCGGCTATTCTCCTGGTTCTAATAGCGTTCTACGTCGAAAAGGTGTACTTTAAGTGTCAAGCCCGTTGCTCGAAAGAGTTGGTGCTGCAGAGAGTCTATATCATAAATGAGTGTTTAGGCAGCCACTGGTAGTCGTATAATATGTTGGGCTAAAATCATGTAATATCTGCGCAAGAAAATAAAAGAAAAGAAATAAATCCCTTTTGAAGGATGGTATTGAAAAGAGTTCAGATCCTTGATTCGAGATGTAGCCGGCGCTAGATGTCGACAGATATTTTAAGCTGTGCCACGTGCGTCTTCTGAAGGAAGGATACTGCAAGGAGTCCAGATCCTTGACTCGTAGTGAGGCCACCGCTAGATTGGATGTATGACATTACAACGCATGCTTTTACATCGCATGCTTTTACAACGCGAGTTTTACAACGCATACCATTACAACGCATAGCGCTTTGGGGTGCTGGATAGTGAATAGTTTAATTTACTATTCCAACTCCAGTCCCCGTGGATAGTAGGGAAGGTGTTGGATAGTAAATTAAATCTATTCCCTATCCTAGAGCGCCCCCCAGCGCAATGCGTTGTAATGGTTTGCGTTGTAAATACCGCGTTGTATAGGCACTACGTTGTAAAAGTTGCGTTGTAAGTGTTGTTCACCACTAGATTTCGTGAAATATGTTAAACTGTGCCACGTAACGTCTGATGCATCGTAGTGGTTGAAAAGGCAGCTTGAAGGATGACGAATGTGGCACGATTGGCGAGTGAAAAGAAGCGTCTTCACTAGGAACTGTGTCATAAGAGCCAGAAACAAAAAGATATGGACAATATAGAGACAAAGAGATAGAGCTTCAGAGAAAGTGATATCAGAACCAAGACGTGTCCATAAATATATGGCAGATGTACAGAGCATTGTGGAACATTATGATGGAAACAGGGTGTATGAGGAAAGCGTGGAAAATAGCCACAGCGAATCATGGACTGGTATTGTGGGATCAAAGTGTATTAGAAAACATTTGGTGGCTTCACAGACACTTGTGGATCAAAATAATGGGACCAGGCCACAAGAACAACCCGGGGTTGGAGCTCCAGACCATCTTGGACAGTGCTTAATTTGTAATAAAGTAAGTGCCAGGGCTCTCGACAGGAGACCACTACAGCTTGCACCACACATCGCCCCTGCCAGCACTGCCAATAATAGTAACAACACAACTACTAACCATCACACTTCCACAAGTGTGACAATTCAGTCTATTTCAGGCACCCAAGGCTATAAGAATGGCTTGGGCAACAGGAAATAGTATATTTTAATGTATATTGAATTAATAATTAACTGTTGTTGTGCACATCTATTAATTAGCCAGATAGCGCCACCTTGTGGCAGACTGTAACAAGCCCCGGTGTTGACAATTAAGTGCCGGTGCCGAGCACCGGAAACCACCGGCTCAAATTAAGCACTGATCTCGAAACGTTAAACTAGACCAAAGCATGTCAGGAAATATAGGGCTGAGCCACATATCACCAGGAAACATTTTAAGGAGGAGTAGGGGGAATTAAAATAAAAAGTGAACAGTATTTTTGTAAAAATTATGTATATTAATCAAAATATGCTTGGCCAGACGTCTGCATTACATTGAAGGTAAAGTTTGCCTTTGCGTACTAGGTGCAGCATTGGCGCCGGAGCGTGTTTGGTCAAAATTTACAGCTCCATGATCAGAAGAACCCTGTTTTTCATCTTGCATCTCACACTGAGAACATAACAAATATTTGTTACAATATTTGTCTGTGTCCTCTACTTTATTTTATATGAGTAATTTATTCAATCCAAATATTTTTACTTGGTCACGTTTCTATGTTTATATCTACATTTAGTATTGGCATGATAAATTGTCTGCCTAATAATCAAAATTTTCTTTACGTAATAATACCTTTTTGTTTGTAATACTAGTACCCTGTTCCACTTTGGTAGCTTCTCTTCTGTTTGTTGCCGTGACCAACTATCCGTGTTGTTTAAAAGAAAACTGGCTTATGGTCAGAGTGGCCTGAAAAGGCCATGGGGTAGTGCCCTGCTTGTGCAGAGAATTAAGTGGCGGCATTCTACCTGCCTCTTTAAAGAGACAGGTACAATGCCACTTCTTAATTTTCCCGACCCTGACTTCATGGAACAGATACGGGGCCTCATTATGAAAAATTGGCAAAGTGCAGCGACGCAAGTCTTCTTGTTGCACTGTGCCACACCAATGTGAAATACGCTGCATTCCTGTCTTTCCCCCTGCGCTGGCACACAATTTGCTGCCTTGTGCCAACACATGTTTGTGTTGTCGGCAGGATTGTTTTTGCGCAGGAAGGAGCACCTTCCTGCACAAAAACAACCCAAAGATGCATTTTCCTCTTTCCATGTAAATGCAGCTCACATGGAAAGAGAAAAAGAACTTGGAGAAATACACATATTTCTCCTTGTTGCACCTGCTCTGGGAAGGCGAAAGGTTTTGGTGCTGCCCCAGGTTTATGTGATTAACCCCTTCGCTGTGGCGGCAATTCCGCCGCAGTGCTGGGGGGGGCCGCGCGGCGGAACCGCTCTGTCACGGCCCTCGTGTGAGCTGTGCTTGTGACAGAGCGGTTCCATCACTGCCCCGCCCGCTCAATAGAACGCACCGCTCAGGCGCGCCGAGCGGGCCGTGACGGAACCGCTCCGTCACCAGCACAGCCCACCCGAGGCTTGTGACGGAGCGGTTCCATCACCAGCATGGGAGGGGTTAAGTAAGTCTGGGGCAGCTTCAAAATCCATTAACTTTGCGTGGTCTCATAGATATGATTGAGAGGTTTGCACTGCCGAATTACCAGTAGGGGATGGTGTCAGGGAAATGTGATGGGGCAGCGCAGGGGGGAGGGGGCCTGATACTAAACAAATAATTAAAAAAAATTAACCTTCTACTCGCTCGCTGCTCTTCTGCTCCTCTGGGCACAGGCTGAAGCTCCCAGACTCCCCTACTACCAATCCAGATGCTGCTCTCATACCCATGAAAGCAGTGTCGGGGTTGTTTTGCACTCCATCGGGAGCTGGGAGCCTGTGCTTGCTGGTCTCTCCCCCCAGTAGCACAGCTGTGTTGGAGACATGTTAGTGCGCATGACGGTTTGGACATCCTAAGACAGACGGCCAGACTGTCATGCGCACTGACAGCAGCGCCCACCACTCTTCCTCCCCCTACTGCAGTGCTGTGGCCCCGCCCCCCCCAGACTCACCTACATGATCATCATTTTTTTTGTACTCCTCTGCGGGCAGGTTGGTGTTGCTCCTCCGCCATAGCGGAAGAGCCGCCGCTGTGAATTACGCTTCTGTGCAGATTGGAATGTTCCTGCTGTTCTCATCATAATAACTTTATTTTGACTTTTTAGGTCATAAAAGTACAAAGAATAAAATATAACAATTTAAGTTAATACATCCATATCTTAAATTGAGGTTGTGGCATTACAAAAAGCAGTAGAAGGCAACGAAGGCCACATTATTCACAGAATTTAGACAGTACAATTTTTGGGTCCCAATTATCTAAAAAAATAAATTAATATAAAAAACATTAAAAAATGATTAAACATTATATTAGGACTGATTAAAAAAACACTCCAGGGTGAAACTGCTAAAACTAAGAAGTCATAATGTTTAGACATCGATTTCTAGAAATCGCCCTCGCTTTATCCACATTTCCTGAAGAAATTTAGAAATTGCAATGACGAACAATGGTTCCGTTTCAGATTTTAAGATTCTAAGTGTAACAGAGTAGTCCCTTATGCCCAGGTTCCTGCATAATTGTATGATCCATTTTTTCCTAGCCTGCTGTTCTAGTCCATTTAAATCTGCCATTTTAAGATTTTTGGACACCTTACATGTGTGATTTGGAATCGACCAATTGGCCGTATCGCCCAGGTGATAAACCTGAACCAGTGAAGAGTGTACAAAATATGGGAGACACGTTTGATAACCAATAAAATGCCCAGCATTTGTAAAGCACGAACTAATCACCCCTAAGGGTCTCAAGGCACTGGGGGCCATTGAGGAGATTAAGCGAGCTATTGCCCAGAGTCACAGGGTGCTGGGCTGCACTGCCACCGGCAATCGAACCCTGAGCCCCATGCTCGGAGACAGCCGCTCTGCCTGCTGCGCCACACCTCTTCCACCAAAATCAGGTTAACTCAGTGGTCAGCACCAGCATGTATTAACCACACACATCTAAGCACGTTATGCATCTGTGCACTTTTTCACACAAACTCGAAATTAAGAAGGCATTTATTTCTGCTTGATTGGACTATTGTAATGCAATTTACTTGGATTCTCCTGATAAGGTATTAAAGAAATTGCAACTGGTGCAAAAATTAGCAGTTAGGTTAGCCTTGAAATTGAGAAGAACATATTCCTTCATTTAAGTTTTAAAGGTATGAAAGGGCGAGATTTTGATCGATACCTTATATCTATTGATCCAAACCTCGATCTGGTCGACTGAACCTTTATTGCCTGTCTTGGAAGGAAACAGTACACCTATCTGCAAATTAGTTCACCCAAGAAAGGACTCTACTCTCAAAGATCACGGACAACTTCTAGGTTTCAAAAGTTTATTGTAAAGATATAATGAGCTGCAAATACAAGCATCTCAGAATGAGATTCACGAGGTACACAGGTCCAATTACATACATGTGCTCTCGAAAAGCCCTCAGACGAGCAACAGAAATCACTAACACAAGTTCTAAAAATAGCAAAGCTATCAGCATAGACGCATATCTCTCCTTCATCTAGGTTGGAGTAAAACAAACACAGGTTAGGCGTCCCTACCCTGTTCTAGATGGTATCCCTACTTAACCAAATCCCAACCTAACAAAGGTGTCAGCAATGAATGACCCCCAAGGGAAGTCACCCACTCTAAGTCTCTTGGTGAAAACCTAAAGTTCTCCAGTCATGACCCCTCACTGCCTACCCATCCGCTCTCTAAAGGGTCCTCAGGTCTCTGCTCTAACTCCACCCAGGGGTGCTGTCCCTAATACAAAACAGTCAACAACATTTGAGACGCCCCTTGCGAAACGCCTCTCACGTGGTGCAACTTCAGGCTTTTTCCATGATGCTTTGTATTGGGCCTCAGACGTTAGAGTTGACCTTGCTTCTCAGTATCTTCTCCGGCCCGCTGATACCCCTTAAACATTCCAGAACCCTCCTCCATGTCTGGGCCGTCTACTGAACAGACCTCTATTCATTCACTTATAATTGGATCCCCCCTTTCCTGTTGCAGACAGATATCTGCCGCCAAGAACCCAACTCTCATAGACTTCTAAAAAAGGCTTGCAACATTTCTCAGCCCAGACATGTACGTGTAAATCAATGCTAAAACATTTCAGGCCTACAATATTTCACATTATGATTATAGCATTCAATTTCTTCATTTAATTAAAGCATGTTAAAACTCTTATTCTATTATTTAGAAAACATTACTCTAAATCATGGCCCATTAATGCAATGACCAAAAACGTTAAACAATCTGTGTCGTGAAAAGAAACACCTTCCCTTTTAGCTCCAGCTCTGGCCCTGAGGCCTACCACGTTCTGCGTTTTACCACAGACCATCTTATATGTTAACAGCTACACGACATAGATTCAAAATAATCACGTCTAATAAAATCATATAATGTCACACATTTCTGTATTAGTTCCACTTCTACTTAAATCTCTATATTAGCTATACATTTAGAATATAATTTCAGATACTATTAGCACTCATGGCATTTCTCTTCATGAATTATGCTCTCTATAGGTAAGTGTGATGTACTCATATATTTATATCAGTTTGCGCTCTCTCAGTTCCCCCCTTTGATGACCTCTCGGGGTCATCACTAACATTTAAACTGCAGTTATTGCTGGCATTCTCTGCGCTTCCAGAGCTCTCAGGCTCCTGTACTGATTATCTTGTATGGCAGCCAATCTCTGCAACTGTTCTCTTTGGGCCCTTTCTGACCTTCTTGCTCTGTACCATTTGAATACCCTCACCAATCCCCACAATATTATCCCACAGATCAATATTATGATGATAGGCTTTAGGATATACCAAATAAAGCTTTTGCCTAAGGTGGAAAACCACCCTCCAACTGTACTCATTCCGTGGCCCACCTTTTCCCAGACATTTTCTCTACTCAAGTCTTCGATCTCTTTGTGTATATTAGTTATGTTCTTAATAACTTTCTCAAGGGGTTTTGAAAGGTCTGGAATGTAAGTGCAACATTCCTGAACCTTCAAAGCCTTACAGACTCCGCCCTCTTTTGCTAATAAGACATCTAATGCAAGCCGATTTTGAAGAACCATAGCCCTTATCGATTGCATCTCTCCTTCTACCAGCATTAAGGACTGAGCAGTGCTGGCAGACAACCTGTCGACAACTGTTGCCAGTCGTCTAATTTTAACATCATTAAGGATTATTCCCAAAAGAGGGAACATAGCTCCAAAGACATCTCCAACCATTTCTGCATCGCCTAAATCTCTCCTTCCCCTCGATGATGTCTGGCCCTCAATGATCAATAAGTCTTGTGCATGATATATTTTGGGGAAGACAATTGCCAAGTAACATGATCCATACCAGTTGTCAGGTAGTCTCACGTAAGCATTTCTTCCACATACAAAATACACATTTGGAATCACTTGCATTCCCTTCAGGAAATCCTTAGTGTAGTACTCTAAATTAAAAGCATGTTCACAGTCAACTTCACCCACGTATACATTTTCATAATACGTTTTGGCTCGGTGAAGACATAACTTTCCTCTCTGCGCTTTATCTAAAGCTATTGGACCACTACTACCCTTTCTCTTGTGTGACTTCTCTTCCTCGGTCCAATCTAATTTCCCTTGTCCTGATTTTTTCAAAATCTTTTGTCTCCTGTAACGATCATCCACCTGCCCTATGAACTTTTTCTCGACTTCTGACACCTTGCATGTCAGATTATTTCTACGGGCATGTGAAGTATCTAAGGTAATCCAAGGAATGAAGAACTTGGCCAATCTGTCTTCACTCTTCCAGTAATCCCATTTATTCATCTGCTTATAATTCGGGACTTCTGGCAACACAGAATCATAATTGGAGAAATAGTATTCAAAACTATCTCTCTCATAAAATATACTAAGCAATAAGCTACATGTAATGCCATATGTCAGAGGGAGGTGATGATATCGAATTCCTTCATCTACAGACGCAGGCAACTGCATGCAGACGTAGCAATCCTTAACCTCCATGGCATCCACGTATTCATACAAAAGTTTAGCATAAGCATTTGACCTAAAGTCTCCTTGGGACTCGTCTACATGTAACCTGCGGGCTTCTGCAGCCAATAACGCTTTCTCTTGAGTGTTTTCCCTTTTCTCACCTGCAACAGTGGGTGTAAGTGTTACTACAGAATTCGCATCAGTTACCTTTACCTCTTCCTCATGTCCCTTTACATAAGAAATTGTTACCACTAAAGCTATTAATATTATCACTCCTACTATTAGTGTACCTATTATACATTTAGCTCTGCGGTTCGGGGTGCCGGCCTCCATTTCGTCAGACAATCTAGCTTTTCCCTTTCTCTTTGCAAAAAAAGTTCTTTTCCTCTCGTTCCTTTACAGTCTCTTTCAATCCTTTTTTGTCTTTAGAATCCACACAGCTGGAGGCTGACAGCCTTTTTCGCAAAAAGTCCTTTCACAGTTCAAAAAGACAACCCTAGCCCTTCTCCATCCACTCAAGGGGTTCCCTAAAATTCTCTGCTTCCTGGGCGCTAGGTAATCTTCTTTTCTTCTGCTTGCTTTATTTACAAAGTCCTTTAACAATCGACTATTAGATTTGTGGTTGCAGCTTCAATAGCATAGTTCAATATTTCCATGCGAAGAGTATGCTCTTCATGTGCTGTTATCGTGGTACCAAAGTCGGGGAATTTCAATTCTGTAAGAAACATGTGTTTTAACTTGCTGAGGCGGGGAGGTCTGGGGAGCACGAATGTTAGTGACCCTTCTTGTTCGACACCGGGTACCAACAGTTGTATTTCCACGGTGATAATGGGCTCAGAACTGGACACCACCACCGCTCGGATCCTCCCTGTCTCCGGTTTCACAGACATTTGTCGCCAGATATGTCCACTCAGGTGTGGAGTATCTTCTGTTAGGCACACGCACTCTTCTTGACCTCCTTCGGTTCGGTGCCTCAGCGCCCTGAGCACCTTCTTCTGGGTCTGAGTCTTCTGATATCGGAGGAAGGGTTGCTTCTGGAGTTGACCTCAGGCTAGAACTTCTTCTTTGCGGCCAATTTGCTTCTCCACGTGCCCTTCTACTCCTTCTCCTTCTGGTCTGTTCTCGCTCTCTTTCAGACCTGTCAGGGTCAGACTCGTACTCCCAGCTGTCTTCTCCTTCTGTAGCGTCTTCTGTTTCGCTGTTGTACTGACCGTCCTCAGCTTGGTCAGACTCGTTCCCTGCTTCCACTGGCACCTCTACAGCTTGGCTAGCCCCCTCTATGGCTTCTTGGTCCTCAGCTGGACGTCCATCCGAGAGAGGAGCTGTTTCCAGAGGTGCTGGAACCCTTTTCGTATGCGACGCGTGTATCCAGTTGGGCAGGCCTCCCACCTTTACAGCTGTACTTGTGATCAGGATGACCTGGTAGGGCCCACGCCAACGAATATCCAAGCAGCTTCTTCTCACATGTTTCTTCACCAGGACCCAGTCCCCAGGATACAGGTCATGGCAAGGGCCCTGGCACGCTGGAACCTCTGCAGCCTGCACCTGAAGGGACACAGAACGCATGGCGTCAGACAGCCCCTTACAATAGTCCAGGATCATATCATCTGTGATATTTAACAGTGCAGTAGCTGGAATAGATGGCAGTCTCATTGCTCTCCCCATTAACACCTCATGTGGTGACAACCCTGTTCTTCTGTCTGGGGTACTACGAAGGCTCATGAGTACTAATGGCAGGGCATCAGGCCAACTCAGGGTCGTTGAGGAGCAAACTTTCGCTATTCTGGACTTGATCGTGCCATTAATTTGTTCCACAATTCCTGAGGCTTCTGGTCGGTAACTGCAATGGAGCTTTTGGTCTATATTCAGTGCAACACAAATCATCTTCACAAGCTCGCTGTTAAAATGTGTTCCCCTATCTGATTCCAAAAAGGCCGGCACCCCGAAACGAGGGATAAGTTCTCTAAGCAGTAACTTAGCCACTGTGAGGGTGTCGCACCTACGTGTAGGGTATGCCTCAACCCATCTGGAGAACACACAAACAACCACCAGGACATAGCGGAGGCGGTTGCATCTTGGCATTTCAATGAAATCTATCTGCATTCTGTTGAATGGACCTCCAGACCTTCCTATGTGACTTAGTGCAACTGGTGTTCTTTTCCCTACATTCAGCTGCTGGCAGGTCACACAACGCTGGCACACTGCTTCTGCTGCTATTCTAAACTTAGGATTGTACCAAGTCTGTCTAAACACTCTCAGCATAGCATCTCTCCCTAAGTGTACGGGACCATGTATGAGTCTAGCCATTGGACTCACCATCTCATTGGGCAACACTGCTCTGCCGTCTGCTGAGACCCAAAAATGAGTCTCACCCATTACACATCCTGCCTTTACCCATGTTTCCTTTTCTGAATCAGGAGCATTTTCTTGCATGGTTGACAATTCATCCCAAGTATCAACAGTTTCCAGTATCATGGCTAATTCAGTTCTTACATTTATTCCACCCACATCCACCTCTGTGAAAGAGTAACCTTGTTCTGCGCAATACCGCGCAACTTCATCAGCATATCTATTGCCTTTCGAAACAAAGTCCTCATTTTTGGTATGTGCGATGCACTTTACAACTGCGATACTTGCTGGACATTGCAATGCTTCTAACAACAAGCGCACAAACTCTCCATTGCGAATGGGAGAGCCTGAAGAAGTCATGAACCCTCTTTGAGACCATAACTGCCCGTAATCATGAACTACCCCAAACCCGTATTGGCTGTCGGTGTAGATGGTGACTCGAATTTGATTGCCTGCTAAGCAAGCACGTGTTAGGGCAATAATCTCGGCTACCTGAGCGGAGTTTACTCCTTCCAGGCACCCTGCTTCCACAACTCCTTCAATTGTACAAACAGCATAAGCTGCTCTCAACTGCCCAACTTCGTCTCTTACACATGAGCCATCGACAAAGAAAACTTCGTCTGGGTCGGTCAGTGGCTCATCTACGATGTCGGGTCTGGGTTTGGTGCATAGTTCAGTCACATCGAGACAGTCATGGTCTGTATATTCATCATCATCATCAATATCATTTGGAAGTGGCATTAAGGTAGCAGGGTTCAAAACAGAGCATCTCTTGAGGGTCACGTTCTCTGCAGCAAGAATAACTTGCTCATAGCGCGTGAGCCTGCTATTGGTCAGATGCTGTGTTTTGGTCCTGGTCATCAACAGTTCAACAGAATGTGGCACGCACACCTCTAACGGGTGCCCCATGACGATATTTTCACATCTCTCAATGCTGACACCCGTTGCAGCAACGGATTTGAGACATCCGGGCAACGCTGCGGCTACTGGGTCTAAAGTAGCTGAGAAATAAGCAACTGGTCTACGGGCATTCCCATGGATTTGGACCAACACAGACAACGCACAACCTTCTCTCTCACAACAGTAAAGAAAGAATTGTTTATTGTAATCAGGCATTCCCAATGCCGGAGCACGACACAGGTCCTCTCTCAGCTGTAAGAATGCCATCAAACAGTCTTTGTCCCATGGTACCGGATCACTCACCTCCTTGTGCGTCAGTTTTTGCAAAGGTTTCGCTTTCAGTGAAAAGTTCACGATCCACTGTCGGCAATAACCCACCATCCCTAGGAACATCCTGACCTCTCTCTGGGTCTGAGGCGCATTCATTTTCATGATCGCCTCTATCCTATCTGGTGACACTTTTCGTTTGCCTTTCTCAATTCTGTGTCCCAAGTACTGCACTTCTGTCAGGCAGTACTGCAATTTTCCCGGGGATACCTTATGCCCATTGGCAGCTAGGTGATTTAACAAAGCAATGGAGTCTTCCCTGCAAGCTTCTTCTGTGTCTGACGCCACAAGGAGGTCGTCTATGTACTGGACCAGAACTGACTTCTGGGGCAGCACTAGACTTTCAAGATTTTTCTTCAGAAGCTGGTTAAAGATCGATGGACTCTCTGTATACCCCTGAGGGATACGACACCATGTTAGGACGCGATTTTCCAGCTTAAATGCGAAAAGAAAATGGCTATCTTCGTCCAAAGGGATCGAAAAGAAAGCCTGACAAAGATCTATCACAGTGAACCACTCAGCTTGGAATGGAATCTGAAACAGTATCACTGATGGATTCGGTACCACTGGACAACATGAAACGACTATGTTATTAATCTTTCGAAGGTCCTGCACTATCCGAAATTTCCCATTTGGTTTCTGCAGACCCATAATCGGGGAGTTACATGGACTACCCACGATTTCTTTCAGTATTCCCTGTTTAATCATGGACTCGATCACGGGTTTTATGCCTGCAATCGTTTCTGGAGTCAATTTATACTGGGGTGTTCTTGGGAACTCAGCATGCGGTTTCACTACAATTTTCACTGGGTCCACCCCTTTGACCAATCCAATCTCTTCCCCAGTGAAATCCCATACCTCTGATGCCACTGTCTCTCTCAAATCCCAGGGAAGCTCGTCTACTGTCAAAGTAGGGTACAGCTCCACACATATTCTTGAGTTTGCAACTTTGAAATCTGCATCATCATCATTAGTCAATACCTCCACTCCCTGGGGTGTACAATATATAGTACAATTCAATTTGCACAACAGGTCTCTTCCTAGCAGACACACAGGGCTTGAATCGCAAACCACAAATTGGTGCTCATCGCTGTACTTCCCTATTTTCACCTGTACCGGTTCTGTCAATTGGCTGGTTATTCTCCTGTTTGCGACCCCTACCACCTGTATGGTCTCTCCAGACATGGGCAGGTCTGGAACTGCAGCTGATCTGATCGTGGATCTAGTGGCTCCTGTGTCCACCAGAAATGTCGTAGGGCACCCTGCTACTTCTGCTTCCACATAGGGTCCCCTCTGATCTACCTCTAAGGCTGCCCCAAGGGTGCAGTCTTCTCTTTCCACTCTCTGTCCGGTTAATGGGTCCACATAATAGCATTCTTCCCCTTCCATAAACAGGGGCATTTGTCTATAGGTCTTACCCATACTCCCTACTCGAGGAGGTTGCGGGAACTGGGCTCGGGGAGGAGCCCCCCCCCCTTTGAGCACCTTTCCTTGGTATGGCGTCGCCCCTCTCATAGGTGCGCTCTGGACCTCTTCCTCCTCTATCTCTTGCTCTCCGATCTCTACATTGTAAGGGCACTCGCGTTTCCAATGCCCCAACTCGTTGCACTGGTGGCACCTAGTCGTTTTCTTCAAGGTAGCTATGTCTACTCTGGGTCTAAAGGTAGTACTCTCCTCATTACCCTTGTTCTGACTGTACTGCTTCTTACCTCCTGTACCTGTCCCTTGCTGCTGTTGTTGCGGTCCCCCCTTTCCTGCTGTCTGCAATTGTACCACCATCAGCTTCTCTTTTAGTTTCTTAGCCTTGGAGTCTACCTCATCACAGCAGTACCTGGCATATCTCAGTATTTCATCTAGGGGTTTACTTTGCCAACAAATCGAGTGTTGCTGAATCATTAAACTAATATCCGGTCTCAGTCCCAGGACGAACTTGGACACGAATTGCCCTATGTCCTTTGGATCCATTACATCCAAGCCGCTATACTGTTTAAACGCCTTCAGCAATCTCTCGTAATATTCATGGACTGTCTCTTTGGGTTCCTGTCTCGTTCTGTCTATTCTGACCCAATCTATGTCTTGCATTGGCACTTTTTCTTTCAGCCAAGTCATCACTCTCTCGAATTTTGCCATCACGATCTCGGACGGCCCATTAGTCCTAGCATCTCTCTCTGGCTCCGTTGTGGGCCACTCAGCGCTAACCTTGCATGCTGTCCACAGATCTCCTGGTACTACAATGTCAAACAGCGTGTTCAGATCTATCCATAGGACTTTTGAGATCTTTACAAACCTCTCGACTTGCTTGTACCACTCCACGGGGCTCTCTCGTAACTTGGGGAAAGATGTGGTAAAAGCAGCTAAATCTCCCCTACTCCAAGGGACATGTACATAGCTCCCATTGGCAACTTCACGCAAAGGGTAAGCTTCTATTCCCTGCTGTCCTGGTGTTATACCAATCATGCTTCTTCTGCCGGTCCCTTTCTTGGACCACCTCTCTTCCCATTTATCTAGTGCCCTCCATGTCCTTATTCCAGTAATCAGTTCCCTTATGTGTGTTTTCAGCCCAATCGTTCTCCTCTCATCTAGATCTCGATCTGAGTAATGTAGCCTGTGGTTACCCTGTAATGCTTTGGTTCTTGACAAGTCCACCATATATTTGCCTGCTAGTTCGACTAACTTCTCATGGACTGCTCTCGCCTTTCGTGTGATGTCCTTTGCCATATACAGTATTTCATCCTGTTCATACATTTCCATTCTTTCTAAAGGCAGGGTACCATCTACCATGTCATCCAGATCTGACCTTAAGCTGGAGACATCAAGTCTCTTGGCTTTTATCTCAGCTCGCAATATGTCTTTCGAAGGGGGCTCACTGGTCTCCCTACCATCCCAACTTCGAGCTCTGCGTTTGGGCTCAGGAGAATTAATGGGTGGCCTCCCTTGCTCCCATCTCTCCAGGTCCCATGCTCGGCCATCCGATCTTGGAAGGTGATGGAACACGGGCCTTTTATCCCTACTCTCTCTCTGCCCACTCTCGTCTTCTTCTCTCCTCTCACCGCACATCTCTCTGTTATTTTCCCTCTGGTCGCTACACTCCCTTTGCCTCGTATCGCTCAGTATCCGATACGATCCTTCCTGGTTCCCCATATTCCCTGGGCTGCGCTCATTTCTGTCATCACAGGGACTATGGTGCGACCTCTCACAACTCCCATTCTGTTCTCTGGTGGCAGGCACACAGTGTGGACACTTAAAGCTGTTCCTGTACTCTTGCGCTCTCCTCTCCCCTTCACTGAGTATTGGGCACGCCACCCCTTCACTCCCGGGGCCCCCGTTTTCCAGGTCTGTTCTACCTCCATTCCGGGCCCAATGGGTGACTCCCCTACTCCCTCTACAGTCCCACTCCGGGCTACTCTCCCCAGCCCCGCAGTGAGTTCGTGCTCTGCTGTCCTGACTTTCCCTTTCTGCTTCTGCAGCATTGATGCACTTTTGAGCCTTCACTGCCTCATCCCACTGCTTCATGTACTCATTTAGCTCTTGAAAGGATTTTCGTCCAGATCCCCTCAGATCCATTGGCCATCTAGGGCCCCCAGGATCTCCTCCTGGGTCCCCTGCTGTGTGCATCGGGGTGCTCCACTCTCTGGGTATCGGCATCTGACTTGGGGAATTAGTGGTATCGTTCCTCCTTGCCTGCTCTGCTCTTTCTCTGTCTTTCCGTTTCCGTTCTTCCCCTTTTGCTCTCTCTTGGTCATATATCGATATTATAGGACCTATGGTAACAGGTACCTGTAGTGCATCTGGTAATGGGTAGGATGTGGCGCTTTCCGTTTCCGGCGCTCTTTGTACCACAAACCTACCGACTACCTGTTGCACCTGACTAGGCTGGAGCAACTCTTTCTTTGGCTCAGGATCCCACTCTGAACTGGGAAGCGGTCTATGCTCTCCTGCATTGCCCCCCTTTTCTCCTTCAGTATTCTCGACCTCTCCCCCTGCTCTATTATACGGGGGTGGCCTGTCTGTCAGTAATCTGTTTATCAGGCTGTCCTCTGTTTCGCTCTCATCATCTTCTTCTAGGGGGCTTTTATTTACTGGCGCCTCTAACACTGGGTACAGTTTATTTATTTCCAAATTATGCACTCTCCATCTTTTAGCATCCGCATCCCACCTGGCATCCTGTACTGCCCTTACCGAGCGTTTCACCCTTTCTTGTCGTCTGTTCATATTCCTTTCATGCGCTGCCCTAAGCCATGCATCAAGGGCTTCAAACTGGGTTGGTCTAGGCAAGGGTCTCTTTGAGGTCATGACTGATTTCAATCGATGTAACACCTCTAATCTGAACGTCCCGTACTTCGGGAACGTCAGTTCCTCGTTTCCTTCAGTAATCTTACTCCACTCTGATATCCAAAGGATCGTATGCAACCCAACATTTACTGCCATATAACGAGCTGGCGTACCCTCCGGCGGGGCTTCTTCCCCTTCATACGATCCTCGCCTCTCTTTCTTAAACAGCGCTTTCAACCATTTAAAACACTTCATAATTATGCGCACAAAATTCAGCCTCGCTACTCTGTTTACTTCCTGATGACAATCCACCAATCCTGTCGCGGCTTTGCTAGCTTGGCCTATCACAGCGCGGTCTTTCTCCTGTTGGCCAATCACGTCGCGACCCTGTATGACGTGTTCGCTAGCTGGCCTATCACAGCGCGGTCTTTCTCCGGTCAGCCAATCACTGCGCGACACCACCTGACGTCTCTTTTCTCCGCTTCGCAGCAGCACCCCTCCTTTCTCAACTCGTCTCCCGGTTATGCATGCGTCCCATTCATACACTGAAAAATGACTACTTCCGACCAAGCGGTCACTTCTCTCGACTGTACGTCCACAGTCTATCTGTAATTGTCAACACAACTGACGAGATGTCTATCGTCTCTCTGATAGGTTACTTACACACACAGTAACTTCCGACCAGCGTCCGTTACTCACGCACTCACTCTTACGTTCCCCCTATCTCGGTCTCTCGGGTGATCAATGGTACCTCATGACCCCCTTCACACTAGTTGACAATTACTCTGGGTGTCCGATACACCCGAACCACTTAAGCTCTCCTTGAACTTAAGATTTCCACCGGTTGCGCGCGCTCACAACCTGTTCCACAGTCACTCTACAGACATTCAACTCCGCCAGACATTACAACATAGATACAATACAAAAACACCGCAATCTAACACGCATAACCCTTTATACTCACTCTCGACCGATACTGCTGCTTTTTCTGTCTCACGTCATCCGGATCTTCATCTGCGGGCTGTTCTTCCGATCATCGATTTCTAGGGGCCTTGGGGTAAGCTAACCTGGCCTAGGTCACCGTCCTCAAGAAGGCAACCATCCTCTATAGCTACCAACTGAAAGGGCGAGATTTTGATCGATACCTTATATCTATTGATCCAAACCTCGATCTGGTCGACTGAACCTTTATTGCCTGTCTTGGAAGGAAACAGTACACCTATCTGCAAATTAGTTCACCCAAGAAAGGACTCTACTCTCAAAGATCACGGACAACTTCTAGGTTTCAAAAGTTTATTGTAAAGATATAATGAGCTGCAAATACAAGCATCTCAGAATGAGATTCACGAGGTACACAGGTCCAATTACATACATGTGCTCTCGAAAAGCCCTCAGACGAGCAACAGAAATCACTAACACAAGTTCTAAAAATAGCAAAGCTATCAGCATAGACGCATATCTCTCCTTCATCTAGGTTGGAGTAAAACAAACACAGGTTAGGCGTCCCTACCCTGTTCTAGATGGTATCCCTACTTAACCAAATCCCAACCTAACAAAGGTGTCAGCAATGAATGACCCCCAAGGGAAGTCACCCACTCTAAGTCTCTTGGTGAAAACCTAAAGTTCTCCAGTCATGACCCCTCACTGCCTACCCATCCGCTCTCTAAAGGGTCCTCAGGTCTCTGCTCTAACTCCACCCAGGGGTGCTGTCCCTAATACAAAACAGTCAACAACATTTGAGACGCCCCTTGCGAAACGCCTCTCACGTGGTGCAACTTCAGGCTTTTTCCATGATGCTTTGTATTGGGCCTCAGACGTTAGAGTTGACCTTGCTTCTCAGTATCTTCTCCGGCCCGCTGATACCCCTTAAACATTCCAGAACCCTCCTCCATGTCTGGGCCGTCTACTGAACAGACCTCTATTCATTCACTTATAATTGGATCCCCCCTTTCCTGTTGCAGACAGATATCTGCCGCCAAGAACCCAACTCTCATAGACTTCTAAAAAAGGCTTGCAACATTTCTCAGCCCAGACATGTACGTGTAAATCAATGCTAAAACATTTCAGGCCTACAATATTTCACATTATGATTATAGCATTCAATTTCTTCATTTAATTAAAGCATGTTAAAACTCTTATTCTATTATTTAGAAAACATTACTCTAAATCATGGCCCATTAATGCAATGACCAAAAACGTTAAACAATCTGTGTCGTGAAAAGAAACACCTTCCCTTTTAGCTCCAGCTCTGGCCCTGAGGCCTACCACATTCTGCGTTTTACCACAGACCATCTTATATGTTAACAGCTACACGACATAGATTCAAAATAATCACGTCTAATAAAATCATATAATGTCACACATTTCTGTATTAGTTCCACTTCTACTTAAATCTCTATATTAGCTATACATTTAGAATATAATTTCAGATACTATTAGCACTCATGGCATTTCTCTTCATGAATTATGCTCTCTATAGGTAAGTGTGATGTACTCATATATTTATATCAGTTTGCGCTCTCTCAGTTACTTCACTGGTTCCTGGTAAAACAGATATTTTTTAAAAAAGATTAGCGGGTCATATTATGCAATCTATTTTTTTACTGTTAATTATTCACAGCCCTTAAACACACTACAACACCCACAGTTCTACATTCTCAGCAGGAAGTGACCAAACATAAAAAATCAAAAACACAGTTAAAAAAAACAATAATCTCCACATATCGTTCAATAGACTCACAGGCTTTAAAAAAATATTTTCTTGGTCACATCATGGAATTTTGGGGACTGGAGCTTCGTTACACTTGTTCTGTGTTTTTGATTGGCTATGTTTTGTCTGTTCCTGCTGCACCCACAGGATTGTGGGTAATGTAGTGTGTTTAGGTGCTACGAATAGCAAACAGTAAGAAATGAGACTACATAAGCCTCCATTGTCTTTAATAAAATCAGGAATTTCCTTCACAACTGGCCAGGAGAAATCTGCTGTTTTTGTTAAATATGTATTTTTCTTTCCATAAGACTTTATTTGAGTAGCAGCCTTAATTCCATAATTTCCTGAGGCGTAGCACCATTCTAAAAACTTTTCTTGTCTCAGTGGCCAAGTTTCATTTGTCGATCTCTGTAGCAGCTGCAAAGCACTGGCACCCCTTAATATTATCAAGCATTTCCCAGGAACCGCTGATGCATTTCAGGAAAACACGGAAACAAGGCTTTTCCCATCTAACCAGCCTGGAAACTCTTTAGTGTGTCACGGGGTCTGAGCGCCGAGATACATTCAGGTGATTGTTAGCGCTGTACAAATGCAATTTAAAAAAAAATCATGTTTAGCCACGTTTTTGACTGGCCGTTTAATTGAGGAATATCCCTGTCCCCTTAACTCGTGTTAGTTAACTTCCCGCTGCTTATGTAAAGTATTCTGTTTCTCCTGTAGTCAGGTCTGTGCTACTCAAATCCCAAATTACAATTTCCTCAAGCATCTTGTCGATTACTCTAAGTGACATTTCTACGAATAAAAATGCGTCCATTGGAAATAAATTGCAAAACTATAAAAATAAAAAATAAACTGGAAATAAAACAAGCATTGGAAATGCAATAGGTCTCGCAGCATTAGAGTTTGTGCTTTTAGAATTGTTTATGGGTTTTTTTTTTTAAATCTTTAGCATTTTTGTTTCCTGTAGGCAATGCTAAAGAATTACAAAGAAAAAAAGCCATAAACAAATCTAAAAGCTCTAACTCAAATGCTCCGAGACCTATTGCACTGTGTGAGGGTGAGGGGTTGAGGGTGAATGCAATAGGTCTCGCATTAGGAAAGTTTGACCTATTGGTATTGTAAATGACACATTTTGTATTTATGTGTTGGTTTTGAAAATAGCAAAATTAATAGCTTTGTCAATGCCAATAGTTTTAACTTTCGCAAATGTGACACCTATAGCATTTGTAATGCAATATGTGTTGTATTTACGTGACTTAGATGTATTGATATTACAAATAACAATGGCTTTTAATTTTTTAAATAATTAATACTTAAATAAAAGGTATTGTAATTTATAATGGCAATAGCTTAAACTTTTGTAAATAACTTTTGTGAAGATTATGTTCAGTGTATTTTATTGTGACAAAAATCCAAGAACAGAAGTGAAAAAATGTAACATCTTTTTATGACATTTTGTAATAAAGCTTGAAACATTGACAGAACATATTTGAACCAGTTGTTGTTGAATGGTTGCACAGATTGATGCTGTGGTGGCGCTGAGTGATGTTGTGGTGGCAACGAGTGAGGGCGGTAGAGTGAGGGTGGTAGAGTGAGGGCGGTAGAGTGAGGGTGTGAGGGCGGTAGAGTGAGGGCTGTAGCATGAGGGTGGTAGAGTGGTAGAGTGAGGGCGGTAAAGTGGTAGAGTGAGGGTGGTAGAGTGAGGGCGGTAGAGTGGTAGAAGTACAGGCTTACCTGACTCTTCGCATGCACCCATTCAGTTGTTGGCCTCTCAGCTGAGTCTGCCAACTAGACAACAAAGTGGAGGTGGGGCGGTTAACTAATGAGGCAGTAAAAAAAAAAGTGCGTTCTGAATTAGTGAGACCGTGGCAGAAGTGCAGGCTACCTGACTCTTCGCATGCACCCATTCAGTTGTTGGCCTCTCAGCTGAGTCTGCCAACTAGACAAAAAAGTGGAGGTGGAGCGGTTAACTAATGAGGCAGTAAAAAAAAATGCGTTCTGAATTAGTGAGACCATGGCAGAAGTGTAGGCTACCTGACTCTGAACTATCCCACAAAGTGGGTCATCACACTGCCCTCCAAAAACTAACAAAGGGAGCTAAGCATGAATGCCGAGAGGCGAGTGAGATACTAGCGCTGCCTGCTCTGTAAGCATTAGAAACAAAAGTGCGTGGCAGAAGTACAGGCTACCGGACTCTTCGCACGCACCCATTCAGTTGTTGGCCTCTTAGCTGAGTCTGCCAACTAGACAAAAAATCTCAATTTACTAAACTACCCATAAAACGGTAATGGGATCCATGCCTCGTGCGGCGGGGATTATTCAAGCAGAGTCCCGCTCGCGGGCAGATGTCAGAGGGGGCGGGGGTGGGATGCGCGCGCTCTGGATGAAGTCGGCCGAGCTCTTCCTGAGCCCTCGGGTCCCGCTCGTGCAATCAGGACATGCCGTGGATCACATAACATGAGCAAGACCAGCAAGTAGCACAAATTGATGCGGAGACCACAAGACGCAGCCGAGGGCCTGAGTGCATTTCTTCTTAGAGGGTGGATTTTAAGTGAAGCACGTAGGAGGTTACCATGGGTAACATGAGGGAATGAGGTAGCATGAAATGGAGGAAATCAAGCAGAGTCCCGCTCGCGGGCAGATGTCAGAGGGGGCGGGGGTGGGATGCGCGCGCTCTGGATGAAGTCGGCCGAGCTCTTCCTGAGCCCTCGGGTCCCGCTCGTGCAATCAGGACATGCCGTGGATCACATAACATGAGCAAGACCAGCAAGTAGCACAAATTGATGCGGAGACCACAAGACGCAGCCGAGGGCCTGAGTGCATTTCTTCTTAGAGGGTGGATTTTAAGTGAAGCACGTAGGAGGTTACCATGGGTAACATGAGGGAATGAGGTAGCATGAAATGGAGGAAATCTAGAAGGTTATTAACGGAAGCCGAGCTGCAGGTTACTTTGGCAGTGAGGCAAATGCTGTTTAAATAAGAGTGTCCGGAAATATAAACTCACTCTAAAGAAATAGGTAGAGGCTGCAATTCTCAGAGTAATGAGCTCAGAATGCAAAACAAGACGGAGGGAAGAGAGGGGAGGGGGGAGGAGAAATGCGACACGGCGGGAAGGGGAGGGGGCGGAGCGGGTAAAACAAGACGCACGTGCAGGCAGGATGACTCAGGGGAGGGGGCGGAGCGGGGCAGAGCGGCATGTGGGTGTGAAGAAGCCGGGCCTTTGAAGTGAAGCTAAGCTTCACTTCAAAGGTGTCGGAGGAATGCGGGCGGCTGTGCACGCGCTTTTAAGCTCAATGCACATGCGCATTGAGCTTAAAAGTCACGGGCACTGCAAGGAATCGCCACGATTCCTTGCAAGTTAGATAAAGAGTCGATGAGCCCCTATAGTCTCGCTTGCTCGATGCGCATGCGCATCGACAGGCGAGACCTAAAAAACCAAGGCTTGTTTGGGATAAGAACGAAGAGCACAACCGGAAAGTGTGACCCAACTTCCGAAAAGTCACTGATGACCACACAGCCTTGTTGTTCCAAAGATTGGATGAAGGAAAACAGAGGTGACGTTTGTCTGAAGGAGCCCTCAGCCGGAACCAAAACCATGAGGTGTTCACAGCGAGGAAGGGTTCAACCAGAACCAAAACCATGAGGTGTATTCGACGAAGAAGGTCATGACCTCTATATGTCGAAGCAGGTTTCCGCCTGAACCAAAACCATGACGTCTTCAGACTATGAAGGTTTCCGTAAGAACCAAAACCATGACGTGTATATGACGAAGCAGGACTCAGCCAGAACCAAAACCATGACGTCTTCAGACTATGAAGGTTTCTGCCAGAACCCAAACCATGAGGTATATAAGATGAAGCAGGTCTCAGCCAGAACCAAAACCATGAGGTGTATACGGTGAAGCAGGTCTCAGCCAGAACCAAAACCATGAGGTGTATACGGTGAAGCAGGTCTCAGCCAGAACCAAAACCATGAGGTGTATACGGTGAAGCAGGTCTCAGCCAGAACCAAAACCAAAACCAGGACGTGTATATGACGAAGCAGGTCTCAGCCAGAACCAAAACCATGACGTCTTCAGACTATGAAGGTTTCCGCCAGAACCAAAACCATGAGGTGTATATGACGAAGCAGGTCTCAGCCAGAACCAAAACTATGACGTCTTCAGACTATGAAGGTTTCCGCCAGAACCAAAACCATGAGGTATATAAGATGAAGCAGGTCTCAGCCAGAACCATAACCATGAGGTGTATACGGTGTAGCAGGTCCCAGCCAGAACAAAAATCATGAGGTATATAAGATGAAGCAGGTCTCAGCCAGAACCATAACCATGAGGTGTATACGGTGTAGCAGGTCCCAGCCAGAACAAAAATCATGAGGTGCATAGGATGAAGCAGGTCTCAGCCAGAACCAAAACCATGAGGTGCATACGATGGTGCAGGATTCAGCCAGACCCCAAACCATGACGTGTTGATGACGAGGAAGGTCTGTGAGGCTTTCACAGCCTTCTAATTCTGGTCTCTTCCCATCTCAGCTCCAGGTTTGAGTTGAGAAGGGCGCAGTTCACCTTTAAAACGTTATGGGAGCTCAGATGTTTCGAAATCTTCCAGTTTTTGAAAGATTGCATTTAATCTCTGCAGCACGTGGCTTTGAATGTGTTTTCCTCTTCAATGCCAGTCCTTCTGTGCAAATTCTCAGAAAGGAGTCCATGCTTTCATTGTGTGGGATTCTTGGATAAGCTGCTTGGGGGCTTGGGTGGGAGCCATGTTGTGAGTCCAGGGTTCACGTGAGGTCACCAGGACTTGCCTCTCTGTAAACTGGGTCACACTCAAACACGTCCACTGCAGGGGCCTGTGTTTGACCTCATGGTCACAGGTTCAAATTCTGTTGAATCCACTCAGCCTTTCATCCATCTGAGGTCGATAAAATGAGTACCCTTGCGCTGGATAACAATAAACATCTGTTATTCAGCGCCAAGATGAACGTGCACCATACTTATGTTATTAGAAAGTACCCTAGGGGCGAAAGGGGTGTTTGTGCCCCCCCCCCCAAGACACCTTGGTTTGACACTTGTGGCCACCAACACTGTAATATGGATTGTGCTGGTGTGCATTTTGGGGGAATACAGCACTTCCCTTGCTCTTCCGTAGTCTATGTGAAGTAAGCATTGGTGCCATAGTGCTAGTGCAGGCCTTCATTTTGTCAAGGCTTGATTACGCCAATGCGGTCTACTTGGGTGCTCCTCAGGGGACTATCAATGTCCTACAAGTGGTCCAGAATTGTGCTGCCTGACTTCTGATGAATGTCCAGAGGCGCACCTCAGCTAGGTCTGCCCTTTGTCAGTTGCACTGGCTTCCAGTGCAACAAAAAATTTGGTTGAAGGCCATGTGCACTGTGCATAAGTGATCACCGGAAATGGCCCCCCGGTGATCGTGCCTATGCTGCAACCCTAGAAGGCTCCTAGGACACTTAGATCTAATAACAAACAACTTTTGACGGTTCCCAGGATTCGTCCTACGTTTCGCCGACGTTTTCGCCGCCGACGTTTCGCCCTTCATGCTGCAAACTTGTGGAATCGTCTCCCCAATCCCATCCGCCTGGAATCTAACCATCTCCTTTTTAGGAAACTGCTGAAGACCTTTCTCTTTCCTTGAGTAGTGGAAACGTTCTCTTATCCTAAATGCGCTGGGATGCCCTAGGGTAGCCATGCGCTATAGAAATGCGTATTCATTCATTCATTCATCAAAGTGATATAGATAGTGAAACTGGCAGGGGTGTGCTTTGACCTTGATGACATCACAAGAAAGTATGTTTCCATGCTTCAGGATGGTGGACCAACCGACAGTCGCATAATGCATAAGGATGGGGCCTACTTCGGAATGTGGCACACCCCCATATGGCACAGATGTTGAATCAATCAGCTTTTGTAAAGCGCAGCGCTGTCACCCTGTCACCCCTAGGGGTATCTGGGCGCTGTGTCTCCATCGAAGAGCCAGGTCTCGAGTTTCTTTCTGAAGTCTGCCAGCGAGGGGGCCGTACGGAGCAGGAGGTGGCAGTCGTTCCAGGTCCTGACAGTGATGTAGGAGAAAGAGGGGCCACTGCTGTGACTGCAACGAATGTGGGGGGTGTGTTTGCAAGGATGAGATTGGCGGTGCACAGATGTCAGACGGGATGGTGGAAGCTGAGTCGATGGTTGATGTAGGAAGGTCCTAAGTCGTGGTGAGCTTTGTAGGCGTGCGTGAGCATCTTGAACTGGCATCTCTTCTGGATGGGGAGCCAGTGGAGGTCTCTCGGATGGGGGTCCGTTTGGGGAGGTGTCGGGATGAGCCTGGCTACAGCGTTCTGTATACATTCTGTGTATGGTGTGGTAAGAATAAACATTTAGGAACAGAATAAATAAAGTGGACCTAAACAAATTTGTAAACTCACGAATACGATAAATACAAGTCATCAATTACAACTTGAGATAATGCATTTATAAAAATATCTTTTTAATTCACTTTTTATAAATATATTTCAAAGACAATAAATATACAGTAATTCAGAAAAAATCCATAGACAAAATATAGTTACTGAAACACATCAATAAGTATCAGGTCAAAGAATGAATGGTCAAAACAAAATTCAAAAATATTAAACCATAATGATAAGGAGCATGGCTAGGGGATATGTTCATACGCGCTTTTCGGCTAGAAGCCTTCATCAGGAAGCCATGTTTTCAAGGGCAAAAGGTATGACCTGGAAAGTAAAATAAGACATGTACTGATGCATGTGATATCAATTCGTGTTACACATTAAATACATAACGGTCCTACACATGATACATAGAAAGAATGATGTGTATGGGCCTTGGGCTGGAATAGGGCCCCCGAACGAACGATGGAGGCGGCCCTGCGCTGCAGGTGCCTGTGTCGCGTCCATAAGCACCAGCCATACATGCTGAGTACATACTTTCAAAAGCTCTGTGCTCATAATGGGTGATTCGCTAGCCTTGCTAAGCAGCTTGCGGCCTTTGGTGGTTGCAAAATAAAGGTAGCACTTGGAAGCCCTCACTAATACCTAATTAATGCCCCTGGAATTCTGCTTATGCTCTTATGTCAAAGCCAATTAATATGTATTTCAGTTAATCTCGCTAGAGGACCAGTTGTTGAGGTATATACATGTAAATCATTAATCATAATAGCCCTCTAATCGTATCCATATGACGTCACACCTGTACTATTACGATGTATTTCTTTATCCCTAACGTCTTGTGCGTCACACTGCCCTCTTGTAGATGTAATTCAAACTCAAAGCCATATTTTCAGGACCACTAATCCACCCAGTGAGCCTTTTTTATTGAAAAGAACAGGATTTCCTGTGCTGCTGTGTGTTCTCCAGGGGCTGTAAGTAACAGGCATTTGCAAAGCAATGTTGAAAATTAGTACGGTTTGGTGAACATTATCTGCGCCATCTTGCCTCTTCCCCTGATGCCACACTTTTGTCGTGCGCACCCGCCATTTTAAGATGCCCTGGGCAGAACAAACCCTTTGCATGCCGCTGGCCCCCTGACATAGCCCTTCGCCCTCACCAAGCCTGCACGCTGACCAACCCCCTGCTTGCACCTGCCTTGAATCATAAACCCCTTTCCAGCGCTGCTCTGCCTCAGGCCCGCATCCTGTTCCCAGCGCAACACCTCCCTTCTTCCCTTTCATGATCCCCGGCCCTTTGATACAAACCCCTTTTTCCCCGAGTGCCCGTTTGTCTTCCTCGTTCCCAGGCCGACACCCAGCTCTGCCGATACTATTCCTTGCCCCTCCCCGTACAATAGAAAGCTTCCCCATCAAAGGATCCCCGGGTTGATCAAAGCCCCCACCCCATGAGATCCGATCGAACCCCGCATTCCATGAATTGACGGAATATCCAGCTGCGCGATACTCATCACCTGTTGTGACCAGGGTGGGGACCTCTACTGTAAATGTGTGTGGGAACGGGCCCAGAGGGGGGATTCCGGGAATGTCTTTCCGTACATCAAAGCTTTGTCATGAGTATGTAAACTGTAATAAAAACCGCAAACCCTGTATATAAGGGGCCAGGCCTCAGACATAAGTTAGAGCACCTCAGAACGATACCTGCTGTCTGTTTTGCCGTGTTCTCCTCCGGAGAGAATAAAAACCTTGTTTCCTGCTTTCCAGTCTCCAGCACCTGCCTCTTCATTGATTAAATAATTCGTGGGTCACAGAGGCAATACCGCCGGGCAAATATCGATTGTCCCCGACCCGACTCAGGTTTTACAATTGGCGTCCCAAGAGTGGGGCCCATCAGCGACTCGTGGATCCAGTGGGAGAGGTCCCGACGACAGAGTGAACGACTGCAACGATCGGGAGAGCTCTTGCCCAATAGACCCTCGTCTGGCAGCCGATCATCCGAACTTCACTAGTTCCGAACAGACCTCTCTCGAGTGATCTACGGTCCTGACTGGGGACCATTAGGAGTGCCGTGAGAAATACGAGAAAAAGAGGACGAACGGGCGCTGGATTCGGAAGACAAGAAACTGTCCATACGGTCCGGGTAAGGTCGTGTAAACACGACGGATAGCGAAAATAATTGATTGCTTGATTGTTTAAAAAAAAAATATACTAGTATTACTCTTTGTTAACTTATTTGGAGATTCACTGTCTGCACGCGGAGAAACAGTAGGCTCTTTCCCTTCTGCAAACAGTGAAGGATAGGTAACGCAACCGTCGCGCCTATTTTTCTCCCCCACTGACTCTATTATTTCCTAACGGTTTTTGGGAGACTCCCTCTCCCTCACTGATTAACTGGGTTCTTTGACCCCGAACTACTGTTCGCAGATTGTCTTCTGGAGATTCTCTGTCTGCAAACCGGAAACAACAGATTCCTCTTTGCGGATAGTGAAAGGGTAGAGGACGCAGACTTTTGCGCCCTACTTACTCTCCCCATTGATCTTACTCTATCTTATTTATTTATTGATTGTTTGATTGTTCCTCGTTCTGGTTACTTTTTGTTCATGAGGTATTCACTGCCTGCAAACAACGTAGAATAGGAATATTCTGTCTAGTCTTTGCGCCCAGTGATAAGATAGGCAGTGCTGACTTTTTGTCCCTCGTTACGAGCCGTCATGTCTGTCTTCTCCCCACTGATTGATAATTGGTTCAGCCCGGACCGTGTATTAGAGGTGGACCATATAGCTCCACTAGAAGGCACCCCTAATAAGGACATGTTCATAAACTATGGATTAGTTACCATAGCCTATAATAAATTGTGGCACAGGTATACCAAAGAAAGTCAAGACAAACAGTGGCCACTGGCAGGATCCTTTGACCTTGACAAAATAGAAACGTTGGAAATAGCCCTTCGCAATAATAAGACAACGCCTATTATGCTCGACAGTCTCGGTATGTGGCGCAGAGAGGCTATGCAACGACAGAGAAAAGACGAGGACAAACCAGGTAGAGAAATATACCGACAGGACAACCCCGGGGCACCACAACCCAAAAGTTATCCCCCGACACTACGCAAAAGACGGCCAGACTTAGGGCAAGACCAATGCGCTTTTTGTAGATATGTCGGACACTGGAAAGCCCAATGCCCGACTCTACTGAGCGTGAGTAAGGGCAAAGGGCCGATAGGAATGACAGGCCGGCAGAATGAGAAAAAGCGCAAGACAAAGAAAAATCCGACTCGCACGGACAGACCAGATAGAACCACCACGTTTGATTATGCCCGATGGCACAGGTTCCGCCAGAACGATTTCAGCGACATGTTCGAGTTTTCCTAGGTCGGACAATATAAAAACGGGAACCCAGCCTAGCTCTAAATTAACAGACGGAAAAAGATAATTTTGGCCAAATAATCACTGTTTTATGTTTGTCTTTGGATCTTGTGTGTCATACTTTTCTACTACCCCCGTCTGAGTTTGTGTGTACGTAAATCTGCGTCATCCCCCTGCACGTGCTCCCATGTTATATAAACTATGTTAATAGAAATTTTAGCATGAAACAACCTGGAAAGAAAGAAATGGGAAACGAAATCAGTAAGCCACTGATAAAAACGAACTTTTATTTTAACATAACAAGCAAGGAAAAACACAATAACGCTAGAAAAACAAGAACGGTAAACTGTAGAACATGAAAGTCAATAGAACATTCGCCCCCCCCACCTTCTGGAACCTTCCAAAGTAGGGTAGGGTTACGGCTACGCCCAACCGGCGGCAACCCATATAAGGCGGGCCCTGCTGCCAACTCTTGGTCAGGAAATCTTAACGTATTGGGGAGCCGGAGGAGAGGCAGGGGCCAGCGGCCTGGGCACATACAGGTAGTCCCGCCACATGTCTCCTCGGCCAGCCGCAACGGGCCTGGATAGACTTAGGTAGTCCCGCCACATGTCCAGAGAAGAACGAGACACCTCTTCCTTTTCCCTTCCGTGACAAGCCGCAGCAGCTCTGGGCGGCGGGATGCCCTGTCCATACCTCTGCAGGAATGCGTCCAGGTCGGGCTGGGAGGGAGAGGCGACGCGGACGAGCCTCTCCCACCTCCACGGATAGGAGGTCTCCCAGCCCCCGGCCCAACGCCGAACACCCCCAGCCAGGCGATGGTGCCCCAATACTTGCGCAGCACCGAACGTGCAATGGTGCCCATATTTTCGGAGCACCGAATATGCAATGACTGCACCGATACTTGTGCGGCACCGAGTGTGCGCCACAGATGGCCATACTCCCACAGCACTGAGCACAAGACTTGGGGAACACCGGATGTGGAGAGACCTTCGTGCAGGCCGATGAAAAAGAGCAGCATGGAGTGCACCGGGAGAGGGAGACGGCGCGAACGAGTCTCCCTCGCCCCCCAGGTGGGGGCATCACAGCTGCACCCCAGCCGAACGTCCCGCTTTCACAAAACAGAGCCCTTTTCCTTTCACTCCGAAGGGTCTCTTCCACTCTTGCAAACTCGACGAGAGTGGCCCCTGCAGGGCCTCAAAATGGCGTCTGGGTCCGCTGGAAGGCGGGCCTCGGCCGCTAGAGTAACTTTGACCAGCAATATAGCTCGGACACTTGCCCACTGGGGCACGAGCCCCCACCTCCGACAGCATCTCCGCAGTCTTGAAGATTCTACAAAGGTCCCCGGCAGAGCCTTCGGCCCCTGCAGGCTTCCGGTAAGGGACGGCTGCCTTGATCACTAACGAAACAAGCATGACATTGCCACTCCTTCTGTTAGCATGAATTCTTGAACTGCCGAAAAGGACTCTGGTCCAACTGCCAGTTATGGGAAACATTTCCCCCTGATGCTACTTCCGGACTGAGCCGGCCCCGCCCAAAATGGCGCTGGTATCAATAGGAACTTACGAACACCTCGTGGTGTTCCTTCGCACTAATACAAACTTGATGTTCTGAGACTTATATGATCCTTTGTACACTTAGCTAGAAAAGACAAGGAGAGCTTACTCGACGAACATTGTGAAAGGATCCCGTTAAAAATGTTGATTACAAATGTACGGTGTATTATATTTTTATAGCTGATGTATAACCCCATTTATGATGCACGCATACGGTATGCATATAGGAAATCTGATTGCAACTATTCTGACTATGCTTCTAAATTATGAAATAAATGCCCCCCGAACCCCCAGCCCATTAATAGACGTTTTAGTTTCTTACAAATGAATGAATAAAACTTTCCAATATTTTTATTGCTGCAAAACGACACCCCCCACTGTACGCACTTTAGCCATTGCCGTGTCCGGCCAAATACGACCGCACCCTCATAATCCACGTGCTGAAAATGATTTTGCAAAATAAAGGTTTTCGAAACTATGAACGGGTATTGCATGCTTTATTTAAAAAAAAAAAAATGTGGGATCGGTGGGAGAGATCTTTTCCGTGCACCCTACTCTGCTCTCTCTTTAAGGTTGAAAGAAGATGGTTGCCCAGCCCTGGAGGACGGATCGGATCGACAACACGACACTCTGCCTTCAAAGTACGCGACTGACTCATGAACTCTCGCATGGAGGAAGACCTCGACTTCCAAGGATGGGTAAAACGAACGGTGTAAATGAGGGAATGTAAAAGAAGGGTAAAATAAAACGATGTAAATGTTATAAAGTACGACGTTCAAAGGTATTAGGGAACAGAGCTGACCCAAGAACCGAAGAACCTTAGAACGTCACAGCGTTGAAGGAGGTTTAAGGATCCCGATAGTAAGATACATCTTTCGACTAGATACCTCGCACTAGGCACCTCTGGTTTCCTTTTTACGTTTCCCCGCGCACGACCTATATGGACACACTGCCCCCCCCCCGACTCCAGAAACCATATCCCCGGGGACTCTGCCCCGAGGAGGAAAGACGAGTAAGAGGTGAGTAAAGGACTCTTGAATCCATGTATTTGAATATGCGCGAATGCTGTTCCCCTCCCCTCCCCCCTTTTTTTCCTCCCTCTGCAGGTTACATCAGAGATTACAGCCGAGGTGTGGCGAAGATCTGAAGCCTTGCCATGTCTAATACACGAAGCAGACTAGCGCTGCAAGGTGGTGCCTAAGCACGCCTACAAACTACTCACGTGGCGAACAAAACCCGTAAAATTAGTATGACCTGATAAAAAGTGATCACCCTTAAACCAGACAGCACGAATGAACCCATGTCACGTATGATGCGAAACTATGAGAGAATGTGTGTGTGTGACTGAGGCGTCGACCCAACTGGTCGAAGGACCGAGAATGCAAGAAAGTGCGACAAAATGGTACCTCCTTTCTTTTTTCCTTTTTCTCAAGGCACGTCCCCTCTACCCTGTCTAATGCTCAAACTGCATGATTTCAAGATTCTAACGCAGACCCGTGAATGTCCTTTACTGTGTAATGCCCTAAATAGCCTTTCTTGAATACACTGCCACCCTCTCTGTTGCACGTGTACTATTTAGCCTGCCGTTGCACTCTCTCTCTCTCCCTCTCTCTCTCTCTCTCTCTCTCTCTCTCTCTCTCTCTCTCTCTCTCTCTATTTTTGCACTCCCACTCTTCCGAGCGATTAGCCCCGAAATTGGCAGACTGCCACCCCTAGCACACCACCTAATTGGCTTCAAATACCGCCGGTATTTGCTCAAACTTGTCTTTAATAAAATCACCCTAATGCTGTGTCACCACCTCTCCTTTCCGGGAAAATTTTTGATGAAACCGAGAATTGGTCATAAAGGAAAGGACAGGTAAACTGACTGAGGTTCCCTAAATCTGACCCGAAATGAGGGAACTACATGTCAGCGGCTACTACTATGAGATAAAAGTCCCTCAGATAACACGCCCCTCCCCGTCCCAAATTGTCGCGATACCCAAAACCATAAAGGTAACCGAAACCCCCCCCATCTTCTCAGGACGCACCCAGTATTGCGTTCAGTTGCCCCCCCCCCCGATAACTATCCTTCATCCCCCGATTGTAAGGGGTGGGTCGACTCGCGACTCACCCAGGCCAGCTGTGGCTCCTAGAAATGATTTTTATATATATGCAAATTTCAGAGTTTGAAAATTCGAGAAATGCCACTGAATGCTCACCAACTGAACTATGGCCTCTGCCGACAGTACCCCTATAACCCAGAATGAGATGATGCCCCCCATCACAGTTTTCTATGTACCTAGGTGTCTTCCGATGAGACCCCTGTCTTTTCTAATTTAGTAATCAGGCCGCGAGAGGCTGCATAGGGACCAGAATGACGTTTTACAAAGTTAAAGATTAGACCGGAGCAAAGAAACCCATTACCATGAGCCTTGCCGAAAGTGAAAATGTTTAGTTAAAAGGCAGGATGCATTGATAATACGAAAAATGTTTAGCCTCACACCGCCTTTTTGTAAATGTAGACCCCTAGAGAACGGTTTAGCATTGTCAGGCTTGCATTACTGAGGTGGGTCCCCATCAGATGAACTGTCGTGACTATATTAAACAGTTGTGAAGGAAAGTCATAGTAAATCCAGCAGGTGCACCATCGATCATTTATGCGTCAGTTGTGAACCCTAATATAACGAACGTTTCTATCCTCATTTACCTGGAGCTGGGAGAGAAATAGACTTATGTGGTTACTTTTCCTCTACCAATTCTCTAAAAACTGTCTTTTCAAACTCCTTCAAGGGTACGGCTGTCGGAGGAAAGAAGGACCGGATGTGGGAGCACGTGGCCTGACTACGGACTATGGAACGTCTGCGACATGGGCCAAGGCGAGACCGCGACAGAACAGAGCTACAGGACGAGGCACTGTCTCCGACAAAATGAGAAGAAAGGGCTAACCTGATGCCCCTGCTCCATGTTCGAATGTGTGCCGAAAGGTCCCCGCTCTCTAGACTCGGTCATGAGCCCGCCTATCTGAAATCTCTCGTTCCCCTAGTTTGTTCCTGATTTGGCCTTGCTCCATCCCCCTTTTTCTCCGACCTGCCCTATGGACTATTTTGTACACTCTGCTTCCACCTGAACTTTTGACTATTGATCCCAAAGGACACCGGGCGAGAAAGACCTTTTTTGACCAGAAACGCGAGGAAAAGGTCGTGCCCTGCAACACGGAACTTAGAATAGAGCTGGACTCGTAGCTCCACCGCCGGTGCTCCACAGTGCCAACGGAAGACGAAGAATTGCTGAACGCTTACTAAATCTCGAACATTTCCGATCATTTCTGCCACGTCTCGTTTCTCTCCCAGCCAACATTGTATTGATTATGTAACAATCCATCAGTTCACCTTATGAAATGTACTCACTGCTCTCACTTCGAATCACTTTTGCATTGCATTACCATGACCTTCCTGCTAAACAAGTTTATCAAAGTTTGTCTATGGGTCCGCCTCTTAAAACTAGAAATCTTAAAATGTATCGTTTACAACTCTTTCATCTAGGGTTCCTACTGCTTTCTTTCTCATGCTCACTACAATAGAACCGAGTAGAAAATGAACCAGCAAGATGTCTTGAATATGTTAAAGGGAGGACTGTTGAAAATTAGTACGGTTTGGTGAACATTATCTGCGCCATCTTGCCTCTTCCCCTGATGCCACACTTTTGTCGTGCGCACCCGCCATTTTAAGATGCCCTGGGCAGAACAAACCCTTTGCATGCCGCTGGCCCCCTGACATAGCCCTTCGCCCTCACCAAGCCTGCACGCTGACCAACCCCCTGCTTGCACCTGCCTTGAATCATAAACCCCTTTCCAGCGCTGCTCTGCCTCAGGCCCGCATCCTGTTCCCAGCGCAACACCTCCCTTCTCCCCTTTCATGATCCCCGGCCCTTTGATACAAACCCCTTTTTCCCCGAGTGCCCGTTTGTCTTCCTCGTTCCCAGGCCGACACCCAGCTCTGCCGATACTATTCCTTGCCCCTCCCCGTACAATAGAAAGCTTCCCCCATCAAAGGATCCCCGGGTTGATCAAAGCCCCCACCCCATGAGATCCGATCGAACCCCGCATTCCATGAATTGACGGAATATCCAGCTGCGCGATACTCATCACCTGTTGTGACCAGGGTGGGGACCTCTACTGTAAATGTGTGTGGGAACGGGCCCAGAGGGGGGATTCCGGGAATGTCTTTCCGTACATCAAAGCTTTGTCATGAGTATGTAAACTGTAATAAAAACCGCAAACCCTGTATATAAGGGGCCAGGCCTCAGACATAAGTTAGAGCACCTCAGAACGATACCTGCTGTCTGTTTTGCCTTGTTCTCTTCCGGAGAGAATAAAAACCTTGTTTCCTGCTTTCCAGTCTCCAGCGCCTGCCTCTTCATTGATTAAATAATTCGTGGGTCACAGAGGCAATACCGCCGGGCAAATATCGATTGTCCCCGACCCGACTCAGGTTTTACAGCAATAGGTCTTGCATTTGCGAGACTTTGAGCGACTGGCATTGTAAATGACAAACCTTTATGTGTTGGTTTGAAAACATATAAATAAAAGGCATTGTCATTTACAATGCCAATAGCTTAATATTTTGCAAATGCGAGACCTATTGCATTGCAAATGCTTGTTAAGTCAGCAGCTCTGGCCGTAATGCCGACTAATACTTTGAAAACAGTCGGGGCGGGAATAGGCCCCAATGGAGTACTTTACATTCACCATCTGTCAAGTTATACATGGTCGCCTTAATTTTTTTAGGGATGTGCCAGTATTACAAGTTGTAGGGCAGAAACCAGGACTCAAACCCGGGTCTCTAGTTCCAAAGTCGGCAGGCCGCGCCATAAGGCCACATGCGCTGACCCCTTTAGAAAAGCGCCAGTAGTGGCTTGGCTGAGTCAATGGCTAATGCTGGAGCGTGTCAAGCGACAAATCAGCCTCCCAACATACCCTGGCTGAAGTTCCCCAACCCTAGCTAGTACGACAGCGGAGCCAAAGTAACAAACCTGTAAACTAGTAGGGAGTATTATATTGGGGTGCCTCTGACATTGCCATTGTGCTGCCTCTTTATCTTCGCATTCTCTTTCTGTTTATTATTGTTTCCCATTGCAAAAGTGGAGCAGGGTGGAATATTATTACCCATAAATGATTAAAGAATGGTCAGTGCCGACCAGGAATACCCTCAGTATACAATCCCCCCACCACCCGATCTGTTTTGGAGGAGCCTTTACACTTCTGGCCCGCTCTCACCTTAACAGACCAACGCCACTCCACGAAGCCTCTGCTGTTGCTCGTGACCACCTCGACGGCATCTTGGTGCTGCCGAACACCCTGGACCTCGCTGTTCGATGCAGCAGTCTTCTTCCTCTGTGCTGCGACTCAGGTGCCGATCCAGACTCAGGGTGCAAAACTGATATCAAGCCCACAGGACTGTCAGGGATGCTTGGTAGGGCAGAACTTCTCTGGTGCCCATCACTGGGTGGGGGGTAGGCAGGATTGTTTGTGCGCGATTCCTCAGTCCAGGGTTGCTGCTGGGCTCTGCACTTCTCTCGTAGGTCTCCGCTCACCTGGCTGCAGTGTCATGAAAACTCCTGCGGTGGTGATGAAAACTTCCAGAACCGCCGATGGGGCAGCACAGCAAGTTTGCTGCGGGCCACGCCGCTAAGCGACCTCTCGGAACTTGAGAACAGCCCGACAACCAGGTAGGGGCAGGGCGTCACATCCACAATCGCGCTGCAAGCAGGTTCCCTCTGAGGCCTCCGGAAAAGTTGGAATGGCACTGCGCTCCCCCTCTCGCATTCTCAGTACGCTGCCCCTGCCTCACGAATGTAGCTTCTGCAAGCGTATGAGCGCCCGAGTAGCCGCAATGTGGGCGCGCACATGTACTGAAAGGTAAATCAAGCGCTGCGGTGGGAGCGTGTGAGGATACGCCATGCGCACGCACATCGCCTGTCCGTACGCTCACATGGTATGTCTCCCTTCGCGCACCAAACCGACGATAAGAGTCTCGCCAAGCGAAGCAGCGCTGCGTTCGCTAGGCGAGACCTAAAAATTCAAAACAGTAAATGTTATAGCTGTCCACAGTGGCGTGGAAACATTTTCTGGGTGCACTTTAACCCCCAAACATAAGTACATTCCAAAGCAAAGACTGCCTTTCTAAATGCTGTAACTTTATGGTCTACATTCAGGGCATTTGTTGGTTGCTTCAAAAGCAGAAGAGCATTATTGGGAGTTATACGGAATAAAGTGCCCCCATCAAGTACATGATAAAGACATAATTCACTACTATGATGTAACAACAGTGGAAAACAAAGGGTGATTCTCAGCATTGTGGCTTCATCAGGGGAAACTTCTTGCTTCCCTTGGATTTTGCCACATGGCTGGATTCTCCAGAGACCTGAGTGAGGTGATGAACCGGTGGCAGGGGTCTCACCCACCTTTTACTGCCTCTTACAGGTCTCCATAGTCCTGAGGGAAGTGGGAGAATAAGGGTGGCACCGTTAGGGTGACCTGAATTCGAAAACCAAAAACTGGGACATGGCACAAAAATAGAAGAAGGACTACAATTTTACTTCAACCGAGAATGACAACGCTCCTCAGTAGGGAATTACAGAAGAGGCAGTAAGAACATAAATAAAATACAAATTTTAGAGCTAGCAGCATGCCTGTTAATTGCATTACTTTCTTATAACCGCTACTAACTATCCCTGCTTTGGGAAATATAAAAAGGCACCTCCCACCATTTTCAGTCAACGCTCTCTAAAAACCGGGACAAGAGCAACATTTCCTGAAATCTGCCGGAACAGCGCGTGGAAAACCATGAGTGTCCTGGCAAATGTAGACACTATGCATCTCCCAATGGCCATATTTCACTATCAGCGGGGGGCCTCTGCTTGTGTGAGAGCAGGGAGCCTGGTTATGGGCAGGGAGGGGGGAAGAAGGCACAGAGGATGTTAGGGGTTATCATTATTTTATTTTTGTTTTAAACAAGCGCGGGGAGGCCATATGTTGAGGGTGGTGAGGGTGACAGAGAAAGATATCAGGTGTCATTGATTACATTTGGGCCCAGGTGTTGGCGGGTGGCTGGGGGCTAGGTTTTTCTTTAGTAGTTTGGTGGGGCAGGGGGAGGATAGAAGGCAGGGTGGGATGGGTGAGTGGGAGAGCACCTGCCAGAAAATGAAAATACCCCCCAACAATATTTTTTTTATCACACAAAGCTCGCAATGTGAGCCCACTCAACCCTCCTATGAAGAGTTCCTTACACCTCCTTCCATTCATCTATTCATCCATCCATTCATCTATGTGTCTATTTCTCAACCAGCTACCCATGCCTTAACATTTCCAAGCACCCTTCCCCCACCCAGTCATACCTTTTTCTTCCCATCTTTCCTTTCACTTTTTCATGTACATATACATCCTTTCACTCGTCCACACACTCATCCAAACATCAATAATATTCAATTAAATCACTTAATCCCCCGCCTAACAAAAATGAAGGTGTCCTTATGTAACGCAAGTGGCGCTCATGTAAAGCGCTCTGATACCGGATACCTTCTGGTCGGGTTCGCGCTATATAAAACTCCAGAATATTTTTTTTATCGCTTCTTTCTCCTGTTCTTTTTTTCCTGTTCTATTTTCTTGTCATTTTTTTTCTCATTCTTACTTGTTCTTATTTATCTTTTTTCCTATACGAATTTTTCAGGTCGAGCCTACTAGAGATCACGTGCGCTGTCTATTGCAAGACATATTGTGGATTTACCGAGAACAGAGGTTTGGAGCCCACACATTGCCAGTGGCAGTCCAAACAGATAAAGAGTGGTGAGACGGGTGGAGTGGGTGGGGGCGGGGAGGGCACCCGGGGAAGTGCACAGAGGGGGTTTAATAATAAAAAATGTTTAAAGACTTTCCTGGTGCTGCTGGACGCCTCACGGTCATCGGCTTCTAGCTCCTGGTCCCAGCAGTCCCTGGGACAGCATCACAGGTTCCCAATCCAATCCCTGTGCTACTTTCAAGCATCAGAGCAGCGTTGGGATTGACCTGAGTGGGCTGGATTAACGCTCGCTCAGGCACAGCAAGTCTGTGCTATTTCTCCAACCATACTGTGCAAAACAGTTGGGTTAGAGAAACCTAAGTGCGCATGTCAGTTTGGCACGCCTAAGATGCTTTATCATCTATTTTGATTGGCTGGCTTCTTTGCACCCACTTCTTACTTTTTAAGCACTACTTTATTCTTTTTAGTCAAGCACACTATGGAAATGCATGTGTTTTACAACTGTTTTAGTCATGTACTTTTCTCACCCTGCACTCCATGCTGATCTCTGTGTGGTTCCCCTCACCCCCTCCATGTTGTGTTGCTCATCATGTGCTCTCCACCTCCACCTCCTGCTTTCATGCTCTTGTGCTATTCCCCCGCCCACTCCACAATGATTTCCTTGTCTGCTTTCTCCCTACCTATATCCTCTGCATTGCTGTCCCCCAACCGTGTACCCATGTTGCTTCTGCTCGCCACCTACGCCTCTCCTGTTGCTTCTGTACTCTGTGTTGTTTCCTCCCCCATCTCCGCTGTTCTTTCTGCACCAGTGTGTTGTGTCCGCAACACCTGTTAAAAAAAAAAAAAAAGACCAATCCACCTCGGATTGGTAACTACAAAAAAACAAGCATTAGAAATGCAATAGGTCTCGCAGCATTAGAGTTAGTGCTTTTAGAATTGTTAATGGTTTTTTTTGTAAATCTTTAGCATGAGGTTGAGGGTGAGTGAGGGTGAGTGAGGGTGAGGGTGATGGGTTGAGGGTGAGTGAGGGTGAGGCTGAGGGTGAGGGTGAGTGAGGGTGGGTGAGGGGTTGAGGGTGAGGGGTTGAGAACATGTAAAGAGGCACTCGCATCTATACATCCAATGTCCCACAGGAACTAGCGCGGTTTGGCAAGTTTTTGTAACAGCCAGTAGGGGTTAGCAAAACGGGGATATCTTCTAGATAGCCGCTAGCACGAAATTAAGAGTGACATTGTTTTGAAATGGCTTGATAACTTGGCTCTCTGCACTTTGAAAGACATGTCTGCCTATAAACATTGCCTAAGCTTCACCTTGTATTCAGTAAACCATGTTTGCTTACATTCTTTGCTAGCCCACAGGTTTGGCATTGTGTGAATGGTCCCACTGCTGTGTGCTATTTGGTGCTGCCTGACGTCTTTGGCAGTGTTGCACTTTGAAGAAATGCAGTCCACCGTCACCTTTGAATCGGCATGTGGCACTTTAATGACATTTCACCTTTGTCTTTTAGTCGGTTGGCCCTAGTCAGGCTCCGTTTGCAGCACTTGATAAGGCTTGCCATTGTGGCATTTTGCACCCGGAATGTTATGCGTGCCTTTGTTGACGCAGAGGGCGGGCATTTGGCCCTGAAAGAAATGCTGAATTATAACCGCACCCGATGTTAGTTCATATGGCTCACCAATATTGCATTCTGCACCTTGAAAGTAATGCTTGTTTTCAATCATTCCTGCACTAGCATGTGGCACTTTAGTGCATGGTCCTAAAACTTGGCCCCATGCACTCTGTAAGAAATGCTTGATTACAATCGTCGGATCGGCATGTGATATGTTTGTGAGTGTGCACATTGCACTCCGACAACTCGGCACTTTGAAAGAAATGCTCGTTTACAGTCATTGTTGCATCTGCACGTGTCACCTTGGTGAGTTTGCACTTTTGTTAGTCACTCTGCTGGTCCTTGTCGGGTTCTGTTGTGAGTCGATCGAAAAGCCTCGACAGCTTAGCACTCTGAAATGATATCTGAAATGTCTGCCCCTGCTGATTTGTAAAATGCCTTTGTTATGCATTGATAATTGTGCCCCTCCTTAGCGCAGTCTTGCGACTCACGCAGCTGGTCTTTGTTGGCACCTTGCACTTTGAATATTATGCCTGCTTCCTAAATCACATTTGAAATGTTTATTCACGCTGTGTTTTGAACCTCATGCGATGCATTGTTTTATTTCCTCCTGGACTAAATGGACCCTTCTCTTTCACGTTGCTTGCCTTTATTCGCCACCCCAAAGTTCGTGATTTTATATTGATGTATTTTATTCTGTGTGAGTCTTCTGGTGCTCTGATTGAATTGGAAAGATTTTAAGTAACCATAGAATAAAGTACACTTTTTTTTCTTCCATACTTCTTCTGATGTGTACTCCTGGAGAGGAGCCTTCATCCTTCACAGCGGAAACAATGAACATTCTTCCTCATTCACACAGGATGGTTGTTGCTTCCGCCCATAGCTCAGGTTCAAGTGCTCAACGATGGCCGCGTGCAATGCTGCTTAACTGATTCACTTGTCAGTGTCGGTGATGGGATGTCGAAGCTCATTCCTAGCTTCTAAGGACCCTGGGAAAGAAACCCTGGCGAACAGCGCATATGTACTGTATGTGCCGACGGTTTCAGAGCTCAGGTACAAGCTGTGAGCATCATGTGAAAGGTTGGTCAGCACAGCTCTCGGCGCACATGGGTGAGCGCTGCCTTGCGGGGGTTGCCTTGTTGACTTTGGATTTATTTGTTTGTTCTCTTTTATTGACCCGGTGTCGGCATTTTACAGAACAAACACCAGCTCCCCCAATGGCGTCGTGCAAATAAAACGATTCGATTCTTCGCACGTTTCACCCGTTCGTTGGCTGGGCCTCCGTTATCATGTCATTGTTATTGTTATTGTGAAACGTTTCTGTGTGTGTTTACTACGTGCAGTGGGCGTGTCGGTTTCCATCCAAGCCTGTGCTGCTGGGCTTTGCCGGGTGGGGCCAGTGCTCTCAGTCGCGCGCATCTTTGTCGAACAGCGCTGCTGCAGTCGTGTATTTTATGCTGATTCAAGATTGTGTACTGTAACAATGGGTTTTACTGCCTCCGGGATGAGTCGAATTCCGGGGAACTATAATAAAAATATGGAGCTGTTCCTGCTTTTCCAAACCCTGCTTATAATGTGTGTAGGTTTGTTTGCCAAGCTCTCGGCATTGTGTGGCGGGAGGGGGCGGGGGGAACGAGGGGCGGCTTGAGAAACAAGGCAGAGCGCACCATATGGAGAGGGAGGGGGGTGGCAGTGGGAGGGTGATTGATGGGCGGGGCAGTGCTGGGGAAGCCTTTGATGTGGCCTGGCGGCCGTGGAAGCCGGGCCTTTGAAGTGAAGCTAAGCTTCACTTCGAAGGTGTCGGAGGAATGCGGGCGGCTGTGCACGCGCTTTTAAGCTCAATGCGCATGCGCATTGAGCTTAAAAGTCACGGGCACTGCAAGGAATCGCCACGATTCCTTGCAGTGTGGATAAAGAGTGGATGAGCCCCTATAGTCTCGCTTGCTCGATGCGCATGCGCATCGACAGGCGAGACCTAAAAAGGCAAGCGTGTCCTTTTGTAGGCGTGCACACAAAATGACTTGGCCGACCCTGTCAAAGGTTTTTTTTAAAGTTATGTAGCTGTGCTTGCACAGCACATGGGATACTGTGCAGAATGGCTAAAAACCATTGGCAAAGTCAATAGGTCCCAAAGGCGAGCTTTGCAAATGCTTGTTCTATTTAGCTCTCTTTCTCTTTCTCTCTGTTTTTTGCCTCATTTCAATGTTTCAGTTTCTTTCTTTCTTTCACTGTGGATGCCAGCCAACAGGGACCACTGCCCTCTCTTACAGTAATCCTTATCGGCATTGTTTATAAGCATTGTTTCCAGAAAGAAGAGGCCCATAAACGACTAATAAATGTTTAAAGTGGGCTAACATCCCCTGCCCTTCTGGCTCAATGGCTGCCGCGTATTCGGCTGCTAGTGTGGGGGATTCCCTGTGCCACTGGCGCCAGGGGGAGGATGGATGTAGACGGTTGTAGAAGTCGGTGGTTGGAGGCCAGGTTTTTAGAAATCTTTGGGAAAGTAGTCCATGTCATGTTAGGCTTCCCCATCACTCTTATATCCCTTTGCAGATATTGAAATCAGGGTCAGATGACCTGGGAGGGCCAGAGATGATATACAATTAAAGATTGGTAAAACACTGAATAAAGGGGATGTTTTTCAACCACTGCGTGATGTCATTAAGAATCCCAGGTAAAACAGCCCTGTTATTCACTGTTGCTCCTCTATCGTTTTATGTATGTTTGTAGAATGACCCTAAACCTGCCACAGGCAGAGAGAGCTGTGACTGTTGGATCGAGGTAGAGTGAGAGAGCAGAACATGAGCGGAGAAGTCTCATCGATTCACATGGTGAGAGTAATCTAACAACATAACATAAAGTGTATTTGTAAGGCGCATGCTCACCCAAGGTTATCTTGGTGCTGAATACCAGATGTTTATTGTTTCCCAACTCAATGGTACTCATTTTATCGACCTCAGAAGGATGAAAGGCTAATCTCTTGTCCCTGCTTCTCACCCCCAGTCTGCTGACCAGCCATCACGAGTAGGGTCTGTGCGGAGTAACCACGCTGCTCACTTCAGAGCACCAGTGAGTGTGTGGCAATCTGCCCTGGCACCTGTGGCCCATGTGGTTGGCACAGGCCCTCTCAAATGGTGGACATGAAAAGGGGCATCAGGTAAGGTGCTGAGCCTGGTTGGTCTGGATCCTCTTAGATGGCCATGGAAACATTGATGTTTACAACAGTGATTTTATTTTCTCTTTCCTCCACTCACCCACGAAGCCAGCTCCTCTTTGAAACATTTCCTGGTCTTCCGAACCTCTTCCCTCCAGTGCTTAATTTGAGCAGGTGCTTTCCGGTGCTGAGCACCAGCACTTAATTGGTTTCCAGTGCTCTGCACCGGCACTTAATTGTAAACAGTTGTTTAGGAAAACAATATACATTAAAAAAAAATGCTAATACCTGCTACCCCAGCCATTCCTCCAGCTTTGGGGACTGGAATAATCTGAGCTGGTGCACTTGCAGGCAAGAGAGATGGCTAGTAGTTGTTATGGCAGCGGTGACATGAGCAATGGATGGTGCAAGCTGGAGTGGCCACCTGGTCAGAGCCCTGGCACTTAATATTTTACAAATTAAGCACTGCTTCCCTCCTCCTCCTAACTAGATTACAATGTTTATGCTCCATCATAATAATATTAATTTGTTTTTTCAAGCAGTCCACGCAGCTGTGATCAGTTTGTTTTCTTATACTGAGCTTGAACTTTCAGGGGCACACACCTGACATCGTGAAGCTATTACAGTGTCTTAGATGACTAGAAAATGTGTTGTTTTCCCTGGAGGCAGCATAGATGGTAGGAGGGTACGATTGGATGGATTTTAAGGTCTGCCTTGACAGTGCAACAGTCACTGACCTTTTAACCTAAATCAATGTTACTCTACAGTTCTTTGCTTCCACACAAATACATGTCCATTTCCATGCTAATTACTTGTGATGCATCATATTACCATACGGCATTCCTTTAAAATCAGACTCATTGGCCTTGCCAATGCTTGTTGCATTTTTGGTATTGCTTTTTGGTGCAAATCATAGAAATTGCCTAGACTATAGCCATCGGCGTTCGCTGGAGACAAAAGTGTTCTAGATTAATGCCAATTTGAGTGTAATCCTGTTGTGAGATTTTCACTGTAGAGGGGTGGGTTTCACTCCCTGCCTTTATATCTCACTGTTGCAGGTTCCTGCTTTCTCACTATGTCATGTTTTTTCTGTTTTCCTTTTCCTCCTTCTTTCATTTTTTTCGCTATCTTTCTCTGTGTCAAAATCTGTGGAAAAAATAAGTGCCAGTTCCCAAACATGAGTGCCAATGGGCCCTATCTGCAACCCCATTAAGCAAGTGGGAATAAGGTGTAACATGGTGCAATAAGGTCAATTAGAGTTGCAAGCAGGGCTGGACTGGAAAACAAAATCAGCATTGGCAAAACAATCCTAATAAGCCCCATGCTGCAGTAGCCTCCAATTAAAATAGGCCAGGGGGCTCAGTTGTGGCATGGCCGCCCACCTAGCTCTGAATGCAGCACCTTAGAACTGCCTATATGGAAATACCAGCGTGGCAGAATGCCCAATCCGGGCCTGATGACCAAATGTAGGAACTGGTATCCTTGGCTTGCTGTTTGGGTGTATAATTTGTGCTTATCTGCAATAGCGACTCCATGGTTGTAGTTAGATCTAGCTTCCCAAAAAAACAGGTTTGCTTTGCTTAAAACTTTGGTACTGCCTAATGGATCACCAAACTTTCTAATCAAATAGCAATATTGGCTACATACATTGTGTCATGTTATGTTTCATGCAGCTCCATCCTTAGTGGCTAGGGGGTTCAAAAAATAGGGAGGTGGGTCAGAAGCTGGCTAAACATTATTTAAGTTAGGAGAATTTGTGAAAGAGACATCCTGGTTGCATTATCACTTTGAATGTTATTAAAGGTTGCTTTCTTATTTGACATGTGTCTTGGATATGCTATGAGCTAATAACTTGTTATTATTATTAAAACTCTGCAAATAAATAAATACCTCAGGGTCTTAATTTGGCAGGTGACTATTAGTGTGAAAGCACAGATATTATTACTCATCAGAGTCTGCCTCAAAGAATGTTGCTCAATGTAAATGTTGACGTATTCGTACTTTAATTATGTATAATGAAAAATGTATTAATTTGATAATTAAACTTGTTTTTTAATGTTTGGGCATACGTACGTGTAACTTTTTTAGTGGTATGTCTATTCATGTATTTTTAAAAGATTAATGTGAACAGATGCCACCTGGGATATTGCACATATAGGATCTTAATATTGAGTTTTGTTTCATTTTGTAGTTATATTACCTTTTTATTTTTATTTTTTGGTCTTTAGTTTCTTTTCTTCTGATTGTATTTCTGTTTGATGATAATGTCTATGTTGTATTGTTCATGGACTGTATAACGGTAATATTTTGTTTCTTGTTTTTTGAATATATTTTTTTTCGTATTGTTGTTTTTGTATATGGATAAATGAAATAGAAGTGCCAGAACTACAGCTATAGTCGTTAAAATGTGTTGGCTTGCTATATATAGCCCATTTTTTTTTATTTAAATTAAGTGACGGAATAAAGAAAACAACTTTTAAAACTTTATCTAATATGAAACTTTCAAGACAATAAAATAATAGGTGATAAGGAAAAATCCGAAATACTGAATTAGTTTGATTCTGGACCTCATTATCTATTTCTTTGGAGGTTCTGACTTTAGACAGCTGAAATATTCCTCAGGAGACACAGAACCAAGAGACTGAAGAATCACACGGCATACTCACGCATCTCACACGACTGCACTCCCTTGGATTACCTAGATAATACAGCTGTTATCTTTGGACAGCTAAACTAGCCATTAGATTATGCAGAGCTCAGAGGAATTTGCTTTTAGACTCTGAAGCTATATCACAGGTTTGATTTCACAAACCGTACAGGCTCAGTCCTCAAAGCTGAGCTATTGTCACGCAGAACCTTAACGCATTGTCTTTAGACAGCAGAGATATCTCTAAATTACACATGTCTTACAGGCAATTGCTTTAGGAAGCAGGACTATCCCCCTGGCTACACTGAACAACCATGATTTAACAATAGACAGTGGGACTATCTCTCAGTTTACTTAGTAGGCCTCAGAGAGCACAGCTAAATAACAGGTCTGTGCCTCAGACCGCAGAGCTATCTCTCAGGTTACAGCCACCTGTGACTCAGACACCTTGGAGAGAAGAGCTATCTTTCTGGTTGCACTGCTCTTATCATTCAACTATGGCTATTGAAAGTAACATACATGAACACAGAGGGGCACATTAGAAAGACCACCGCCATCCCGTCGTAAAAAGGGAACACCTGCCATAAGGGCGGGGAGTCCCGTGGTCGCTATTAGGATGCGCCCGACACACTGGCGGGTGCATCCTGCATTCCTAACATTGTGGCGGGTGGTGCACTTAGCACCACCCGCCACAATGCCAGGAAGGTATGTCGTGCACGCACCGCGCTGTGCCTGCCATGTTGTGCATGGAACTGCAGGGGCGTACCATAGGTACCCCCATGTGCACCCACCACCCCACAGAGTCTCTGGGGGCCCGCAATGGCCCCCCACAAGCAATTCCCGCAAGCCTCATTGTCGCCACGGAAAGGCATGCTTCCACCCTCATAGTAATATGGCTGGTGGTGTCTAACAGACACCGCCACCATATAAACTGCTTTTGCGCCCGGTAGGCATTCGAGTGGAACACATACCGGTGGAAAACCGGTGGGGACCCCCCAGCAGGTGGAAAATTAGTAGCGGGCGGAGGTTTTTGGTGGGCGCATCGCCACCGCCATACGGGCGGTGACGATCCGCCCGTTATCCTAATGTGCCCCAGGGTGTTTCAGATCACAGTGAGTGTCAGCCAAAAGCTGAATCCTATGCACTTGAAGCAGAGTACCATCAATGTCTGAATTTGTTTTTTAAGCCTATTATTCAGTTTTGTTTACTGTGAAGCAGGTCCCACAGCGCAACAGTGTGATGTGCACTGAGAATAAACATAAAAAAGACATGCAAATGACTCTAAGAGTGGAATAAACAGCTTCAAAGTGCTCTGGGAGAGACAATGGGTGGAGCTGTACAAAAAACAGCAGGACGAGGGCTGCGTTCTTAAGGCTCATGCTAGGACAGCTAAAGAACACAGAGCAGCGAGGAGAGGGAAGATACTTAGAGAGTGATGGAGAGAGAAGAGGCAGGGTACAGGTTCAGATAGGAGGGCAGGAGGTTGTTGATGTCAAGAGAGAAGGGCTGATAAGTTGCTATATAAATTTTCTGAGAAGTGCATGCAGAGCACAGTGGGGGGTCCGTGCTCTGCAGGGGTACCTGTCAAGGACTGGGACAGGGTTCTGTTTCTTAAAAAAGACAGAGCAGTGGCTCCCAGCCTTTTAACACCTGGGGACCCCACTTCATTATTACTGGAACCCGGGGACCCCCACTGAATCATTATTGGAATCCGGTAACCCCCAAGAGTCATTACTGGAAGCTGGGGACCCCGGTCTAAGTACTGTCGATGATTTGAACCGCAAAACCGTACACATTTTGTTTTTTTTAAAAGCATTAATCGAGCAAATACACAAATGACACATTTAATTTAATTTTGCAAACATAAAAAATAAATGTACATATAAAGAAATGCAATGGATTTCACTTACATAGTCACTGATTATCCTGTACATCTGGTCTGGCCCTGGCCCTCCTGTGACCTACGTTGGGCACCCCTCTGCTTAGGTATTACCTCAGTCACTGCAGTTTGTGAAGCAGTGAGCAATGCAGACTGCAGGGAAGTGATTTTGCTTATACAGTTTCCTATTTCTTCCACATTTGCTAATTTTCATTTCTGTTGCTTATACAATATTATTTTGTATTTCCTTATGTTAATTCTTCAAGCTTGTTATTTTTATCATTGATGCCAGCCCAGAAGATGCCACCTGACCTTTCCATGCTCATTATAAATAATTTGCAATGTATGCAAAAATTAAACTGTTTGTCAGCCATAAGCTTAAAAAGCTGACGAGCTTTTAGGTCCGGCTAACAGACAGCTTTAACTGTTTCCCAAAACTCTAGTGAACATAAAAAAAACCAATATATACAGAACTAGTTTTGTGTAAATCCTTTTAACCTATTGCACGGTTTCAAGTGTCACTCACATTTGGACCATCCCATTGGAGGGCCATTTGATTGCAAAGTATCACTTAACGACATACGTCAGCATGTTTATGACAACTAGCGTTGGTTCATATTTGTACAACTTTGCCTGGGGAGGGTCTTCAGGCAAACTCTTTTATAGGCCTTTGCTTTAGCCAATAACCTTTTTTTTCTCTATTAATAAAATCCATGGTGTCTCCACAGAAATGCTATTTGTCCAATACAAGAACACACAAAGATTTCATCCAATAGAAATATAAAATACAACATTAGCATACAATTATTTAATACAAAAATGTATCTTCCCTAATTAGGTCCCTAAAACCGGTATTTGTCCCTCTATTTACAGTTTTTAATATGTGGAAAAAAAATTCTTTAGCCAATAGCAAACATTTACTGAAAGAGGATTCATTATAATTGGGGTTCCCGGTTTCAAGTATTTATTTTTTTAAACATTTGTGTCTGTATTTATCCATACTTATTTTTGGGCCATTTTATCTGTACTTGTCCATATATAATTTGGGTTATGGTATAAATGAAGTTGTAAAACTGTATATTTTCATATTTATTTAACTGATAGATGCGCACTCATACTTTGATGCCTGTCGTGTTTTAGCTATTTAAACTGCCAAATATTACATAGCAATACCTCACTGGTAAATATTATCACTATAACACTAATGTATGTTGATATATGCCGTTATGTAAAGAAATTTCATCCTGTTTTTTAATTTTCCATGCTGTCCATCTGCTCAGCTGTTGGGCTTTATTTCACGACAGACAACACGGACAGTCGCTTAAAAGAAGCCTCATTTTCTATATTTATCCACTTTTAAAAATAAATGCAGACAGAAAACACATTGTTTTCTGTCTGTATTTATCTGTAAAAACTGAAAACAGGGAGCCTTAATTATAATTAAGGCTCCCTGTTTTCCGTTTTTACGGATTTTTACAGATAAATACAGACAGAAAACAATGTTTTCTGTCTGCATTTGTTTTTAAAAGTGATAAATACAGAAAATTGTTCTTCTTTTCAGTGACTCTTCGTGCTGTCTTTCATGAATTATAGGCCAGCAGCTGAGCAGATGGACAGCATGGGAAATTAAAAAACATGATGGAATTTTTTTAAATAAAGGCATATGTCAACATACATTCATGGTATAATGCTAGTATGTATCAGTGGATGTATTGGTATAAAATACTTGGCAGCTTAAATAATGAACACACGACAGACATCAAAGTATGAGTGCCCATCTATCAGTTAAATAGATATGGAAATGTACAGTTTTACAACTTCATTTATACGGAAAACACACAATAAATATGGATAAATACAGACGGAAATGGACAAAAAATAAATACCATACAACCGGGAGCCCTAATTATAATACACATTAAAGCTTCCTCACACATTTCCGATACATAAATTACAATGATTGGATTCATATCTTTGTTTTGTTCAATCACTACTCCTAAACAATAAAACAATACAGACAGTGGATTTTGCACCCTGGCATTACAAAATTAACAACTCAGAGGAACAAGCAGATATACATTTCTGAGAAGATGTTAACTCCCGTGGAAAGAGAATTAAATGTAAACTTCATTTAAATTCTCTGAACCTATGGACACAAATTGGCTCTTAAATAAAACTGTATTACCCCACATCTGGAGAACATACAAGTAATTTGGAGTCTTTTAATCTGCATGCAGTGTTCTAAATCATCTTGAAAACGTCTTAATTTCGCCATTTTATTTTAAATTTATGTAAGGACAAGGATGTAACCGAGTTATGAGTAAATATCTATTCCCTTGAAAAAAAAGAATTCTCAGAACAGTACATAAAGGTTTTTGGAAAAAAATCATTCTTATTTGTATCATGGGTGATGAATACATGACAGATATATTTTTGGAGGGTATTTTCTAGACTTGTAAATTGACGATAGACATAACGTGAAATCTGTCTTCCGAATTTGTGAATTATGCCTGCCTAGCCCATTCTAGGACTATCCTTTCAATTAAGCTACCTCACCAGCTGGCCGCCTTTGAGGCACCACAATAAACTAGAGTGCTGATCATGACCAAGAAACAAACCCAATTGTCCTGAGCGCGGAACATCATCATCCAAGATGGCTGCCGCTTGAAGCTGGAGAGGTGGCGTCCATTTTAGATAAGGATGATTCACCTCTCATCCAAACTGTGTCAAAGCCACCAGTGTGTGTACTGTGCCATTCCCACCCCCACATACAAAGTGGACTGCCCTGTGTGTGAAGCCCCCTGCTGTTCAATTGTAGGTCTTCAATTCTGTCAAACATAAAGCAGCATATATAGTCATACAGCCAAATGTCTTACGCTGGGAACATGTTTCATGCATTTGTAGAGTAAAGGATACAACCTCTTGTAATCAGAGTAACAGCTCTCTGGTGGAAGATGAGTGCAAGTGAGGGAGGAGGGCATTGTGGATAGGGTGGGAGGGAATATTTTGCTAGCACCCTTGTCCACTCTGCTACGTCACATTTCAACCTAAATCTCTGCAGCCGCTACTGTTGTACCACCCAGACCTGTCCATCACCTGTGTCTTACTTGGCAAAGGTGTGGAGTGGAAAACATATTTCACCTCATGAGAACTCTTATTACAAATGATTTCTTCTGGTACTAGCTGCTGTTGTGGCAAAAGTTGGGCTTCTATAGTTCCAAGTTACAAGTTAAAAATGGTTAATGGTCCCAAATTATGTCTGCTGGTTTCAATTGTTATTGCCATTGAGTCAGTGTAATGCCCTTTTGACTGAACATAGGGACTTCTTTTATCAACTTTGAGCAGTACATTAAGCTTCCGCGTCTTCTCGACATGCATCTCAGATATCGAATTGTGGTTTTAGACAGTGCTGATGAAATACTAAGACGTTTTGAAAGTGCAGTACAATCCGTTGGGAGATTCTGGACTTGCATGGTCAGGGATTCATTACAATTGCGGTGAATTCACCACCGGGAGCCTGCTAAGGCGGATTCACCGCAATTGTGCGGCCAAATCCTGCCCACCAGATTACAATGGTGGGTGGCGTGCGTGGCGGATGGAAAGTCCATCCGCCACGGGTCCGACAGCAGCAATCGTTATGATTGCCTTTCAGACCGCAGTGCACCAGTAGAAGGGTGGCGGTGCCTGGCAGGCACCGCCCGCCATATTACGATGCTGCATCCCTACCAGCGTTTCGATAGCAGTGAAACCGCAATGGAAAGGCTGGCGGTACTTTGGGCCCCCTTTGTGCCAGCGGAGTTTTGTTTTGCACCGGGGGGGGGGCAACTATCGTACCCCCTACATTTCCCTGCACCAGGTGGTAGGCACCGCGTGGTGCCTGCCACGTAATGCAGGGAAATGAAAACGGTGCATTTCAAACATTACGGCGGGTACTGCAGCCAGGAGCACCCGCCGCAATGTTAGAGATACACGATGCGACCGCCACCGTGGCGGTCGCATCAGAATCTCAAGTGTGGGACCGTCACCTTACAGGTGGCCGGTCCCAAGCCCCGCAACGATGGCGGACGGGCTGAAGTCTGTCCGCCATCATAATGAGCCTCTTAGTTATCATTAGTGCAGAAGGTGCAGTGGCACCTGGAAGCTGAGTTTGAGGGTACACTGCACCCTAATAAGACATGTTTTTTATTTTTTTAATGAACAGAAGTTTATAGGGGATCATTTTAGTTCCTTGAAGTAGGGCATGTAGTGCACTTGTTCGTCACAGGGCAAGTGAACCTTTGCAAATTCCTAGTGGGGCTCTCTGTTTTCTTTAATAACAAATGTTTAGTGATTCACCCAACTACTCATCACGCGTTTTGTTTATTCTGTTCTACAAATGTTTTTCGTACACAGATGACAGAAACTTTGTTCTCAAACCTCAAAGCGCCTACTGCAGAGTTTTATTTTCAAAACCTCTGCCCATTAACTATGGATGAGTGTGCATGGTCCATTCTTGTGTGATGTGCCTCAGAGCACACATCTTGGCTGCTTAGAAACTGCCCATTCCTATGTTTCTGCTTGATCGCTCTGGGGTGGACCCCTCACAGCATATAATGTGTGTGTTTGCAGCCACGGCCGGTAGTAGGTGTAACTGCAGGGCGGTGACAGAGGGAGGGGGAGGGGCAGGGTGGAGGGTAGTAATGTACGGATTACGGACTTTAACAGGTAAGTAAGCATATAAACAAATAAAACGAATTTCATTGTGTGCACTGCATCCCCAAATGCGATGCAGTGCGCGCAACAAAATTTGTTGGCTGTGTGTTTGATAAACCAGGCCACTGGGAAGGGTTTGCTAATCTGTCTGGGAGTCCATGACTCTGGACGCAAGGGAAGTTGTAAAGTATTCCATTACTCTTTCTGTGTCTCCTCTTCTAAGGTCAACCACATCTGGAATATAATCAGGGCCACTGGAATAATGCGGCAGGGGAGAGCCAAATTATGCGGGAGGGTTTAGTAAATTATGCAGCCAGAAAAGGCAAATTATGTGGCATAATGCGGCACAATTCTGATAGCATTACTTTGTTATTTCATCCATTTTCTCACTTGTTAACACAGTCTGGCCATTGGTTCCACCTCATTAGGACCAGTTTAACACCCAAATACAGCAATAAGCAACAGAAAGGTGACCAGTCAACTTTTTTAAAGGGCCTCCACTGCACAGCAACATGTGTCACTGCAATGTTAGTAACTTTTGACCCTTTTGAGCTAGAAATAATTTTGGGGTTAAATTCTGCAGATTATGCAGCAGATGACGCATTATGTGGCAGATGCGGCACATACATAATAATGCACAAATTGCTGCACAATCACATAATTCCAGTCGCCCTAAATATATTTAAAGTGCTTGCATGAACCAGGCCACTGGCAAATCTGTAACTCACTTTCCTCCTCTTTTTATGTTTAACCTAAAATACTCACTAGGGTTCAGATGAAACTATTCTGCCTATGTCGTGTCTGAACTGCCCAATCTGTATTATAATTTACTGGACTGCTGTTACTTTGTCTAAACTACTTGCATTGATTGGGTAGATGGAAAATTTGTGACTTATTGGCCCTCAATACGAAGGCGGATCGCAGCGGCGTAGCTAGACCTTTTTCTTGCCTTGGCGGTCCCTGCATTTGCCGCTGCCGTGACCACCTCAGCTATGAGCGAAGAGCCGGGGGGTGGTGGCAGGTAATGGTTTTGCCGCCCCCAAAACTTGAGCTGCCTGGGGTGGACAACCCTCTTTCTCCCCCCTTGCTACGCCACTGGCGGTTGGACGAGTGTCTGACCGCCATCGCTGCGAGCAGGTGTCTGTCTGACAATGACTCAGCGGTCCCACCTGCCCGATTAGGATAGCACCGCCAGCACGGCAGTCGGAATGTGCCTTTTTGTACTGCAGCTCGCGCTGCTGCCCAGGAAAAGGGCTGCAGCACAAGCCGCAGTACAAACAGGCCCTTTCCAAAACATCCATGCACCGTGTGCCAGGCACCACACGGCGAATGGATGTTTGAGGGGGCTTCACATGTGCCCCCCCCCTGGCCACCGAGCAGTGGCTCACAGGCATTGAGGGCCCTTCTTTGGGCCGCCAAAGTCGGTTTCCATCTGCCTTTACATGGCGGTGGGACCGCCATGTGAAGGCTGAGGGAAAGGGACATTGTAATCCCCCCCGGCGGTGCTTTCACAGGCACCGCCTCCGTTGTAGAGATTACAGTCCGACCGCCGCCACAACAGGCTCCTTGACCCTTTCGGAGGTGGTGGTCTTTCCCCCCGACCACTGCGCTCCAACCGCTGGTATTGTAATCCGGTGGTTTACCGTGGCCATGGATGTCGGGCGGACCGCCACCCACGGCCTGTCGGAGGCGGTCCGCCCGACATCGTAATGAGGGCCATAGTATTACTCTTTCTAATTTGTAATCTATCACACCGCACTAGAATTGTTAAACTTCCCAAGTGTTCCATGGCCTGCCCACACTCTCTGCTGCACAGAGCTGTCCCAAGGGACTGTAATCTCCACAGTAGCGGCTCCTCGAGGGAGTGCTGCGGGGCGGCGAGGCAGGGCAGGGGAGGGGCAGGGTGGGGGGTAGTAAACTCCGGCATACGGCCGTACGGAGGTAAGTACATAAATACAAAAATAAAACGAATTTCATTGCGCATGCTGAAACGCCAAATGGCGATGCAGCGCGCGCAATGAAATTCATTTTAATTATTTATTTATTTACATTACTCCGGTCAGCCTTGAGCTGGAGTTTGCTACCCCCACCCTGCCTCTCCCCTACCCTACCGCCTCGCAGCACTCCCTCCAGGAGCCGCTACTGATTCTCCAAGGCCGCCTCCATACGTCATAGCCCGCACTCCTTTTCTGCATCAAGCTCGCAGACAGGTTCAGTAACAAAAACTGCACAAGAGCACACATCTGGTCCTCACCTACTGCATCAACCAATCTAGGCCGCAGGACAAATACACTCTTCCATCCACGGCACTCCCACAGTATAGCGCGCTGCCCAGGGCTTGAGTCGGGGTACCATGCGGGTGAACGGCGCCCCCCCACTTATTTTACCGGGAGCTCGATAACTGGAGCAAATGGAGCCACACATTCACTCTTTGGCCTCTCTGGGGCGAGATCGGAGCTCATTCAGAACGCTGCTCATGCGCCGGCTTCTCTGATGCAATCGCATCTAAGGGGTGAGCGAGGGGAGGCAATGAGTCCGATGGTGCAAGCCACCTTTCGTGACGTCACTTCCTGTTGTGACGTTAGCGTCCCCCCACTTCTTTTTTTAGGACTTGTGCCCTGGTGCTGCCTGTCCTCAAGATCACAATAGCTCCTCTACAGCGGTAAGAAGCGCTACATACATGCAAACACAATGCCAAACAATGATGATGTATTAGTCATTACCGGCTCTCTATAAAACAACCAACTCAAATAAACACGAAAGTGTGAGAAAAGAAAAAGTTGCAGGAATAGAGTTTCGTTACTTCCCTTCTCTTGAGGAAGGCAGTGTGTGGGGGCTCGGTGGAGCGGGCAGCCCCCTCACACTAGGAAGTCAAGTGGGACAGAGGAGAGAGGCCCCGCGACGCAATTCTCTGCACCAAAGTGCTGGCGCTGCAGGAAATAGATCGGTTCCTGCGGTTGTAATTTCAGTCTGTGTCCCATTAGCTGTGTAATTGTGTGTAACAGATGCATTCGAGCTGCCCGGGTCCCCGGAGGCTTCTATTGAATTAGATTCTGCCGCCCTAGGGGCACATCCCTGCCAGGGACGGAATTATAGCAAACACCAGGAGGAAACATCTATTTTCAAATACACAGCGCCTGCTAATCCCACCTTTCTCACTTCCTGGCGCTAAATGTCACTCCCTTCTACTATCACTGTCAGTTGGCCCTATGTCATGACGCTGACTCCTAGCCAGCCGTGCTTTTTGAGTTAACATCCGCAAGCACCTCTAGGGGGGAGGATGTGGCGTAATGGCCAGAGCTGTCTACTTTGGAATTGCGGAACCAGGTTTTAGTCTCAGCGTCGGCTCAGCATCCTGTGATTCTGGGCAAAACAACGTGATGATACTGGAGCGCTTTACATGAGCACCATTTAGGTTACACAAGCCCCTTGCGCCACTTTTGCGTCATTTTTAACATGGGAAAAGTGATGCAAAAGTGGCACAAGGGGCTTGTAAATCTGCCCCTTAATCTCCCGAAGCCTACTAAAAATGCATGTGTCCTTGTGTAATCTAAATGGTGCTCATGTAAAGCGCTCCAGTACCATCGAGTTGAGTTTACGCTATATAAAACAGCAAAAAAAGCATGCTGGTACAAGTAGGCTATATGTGTAACCGAGTTTCCTGGAAATAGTTAGTTCCAGGATGCACAGAGCTGTAGGTCAAGATAGCAGCTATGCAGTCCTCCCAATGCAAGAATGTATGACGCCTCAGCAATGGTTATCAGAGCCCCAGGTGAAATGATATTTTGCTGTTCGGTCGCTCCCTTCCCCCTAACAAGAAACCTTTTTCTTTTTTTTTTTTAGAAAATATGTTGTAATCTGTCGCCCATTTATTGCCCACTTATGGCCAGGTGCGGTGGGTAAATAAAGCAGTGGCCTTAAAGCAGCACTGGTCCCACATTGTGTACCCTGGAGTTCCCATTCCCTGAGAGGTCACGAGACCAGGGATGTCCATGTCCCCGGGATATGCGCATCATTGACCTTACTTAGGCTTTGGGAAGGGCCTCCAGGGGCGGCTCCTCCGCTTTGGCGGAGGAGCGTTGCCCCACCGGTGAAACACCAGCACATAGAAGAAAAGAAAATTACAATAAAACTATTTTATGGTCATTTTATTTTACACTTCTAGTCTGTGAACGTGAGTCTGGGGCAGGGCGGGGCCATGTCTCCGCCTCAGCAGGGGTGGGAGTGGTAGTAGCACTGAAAGTGTGCATGTAGGTTTGGCCGGCCCTCCACGGCCGTCCAAACTAACATGCGCATTTTCATATCTCCAGGCTGTTCCTGGGAGAGATCATCAGTGCTCAGGGCACAGGCTCCCAGTCACCACGGAGCGTTAAACTGTCCTGCTCCACCCAATCCCAGCGCTTCTCTCATGCTGGGAGAAGCGCTGGGATTGGATGGGGACTGGGAGCCGGCGCTCCTGGGGATTGTAGTGCCAGGAGCAACGAGGCGCGGTACGACGAGGGCGAAGAAGAGCGCGGGCCGACGAGGGAGCAGAGGAACGCGGGCCGCAGTGAAAGGTAAGTGTTTAAACTTTTTTTTCTCCGCACTGCCCCTGCTGCCAGGCCTAAATTGGATTGACAGCAGCCACTGCTGCATGATGCCCGCATTTTTCTGAGATTTTTCACCTCAGCTGTTGCTTGCATCACTTGATGGTCTATGATACTTGTTCTGCTACAACAGAAACACAGATAGTGAACATGTCCGCACTCTGCACCAAATAGATGCAGCAAGGGGGACCAAAACAGGTGCACTTACAGCATCATTGATCAGAAATATTAGATAAAAGACGATGCAACTTACAGACATATTTGAAAGGGGTAAACTAATCAAATATTTCAGAACTTTAGGAGCTGAAACTTATCTAAGGAGCCACATTTCTCCCTAGCAGCTCATTGGCTGATGAGGTGAGCTATCAGGACTAGTCTTGGGAGATTATGTAAGCTTAGAGGCTCAGACTCAGTTAAGAAGTAAACAACTCACAATAAATGTGTGGTCCAGAGAATGCAACAATTTAAGAGAAAGAAGAGAACTTGCATTCGCTGAAATAGTCTAGTGTAACGCTATAGGTGACAGTTAAATATGTTCATAGTACAGATGTACAGGACACGAAGTACCCATAAATATGTGAGTTCCAATAAGGAAAGGGGCCTCTTGCAAGTTCGCAAAGACTTGTGTGGTTTGGGGTGTGCGTTCTGAGAGTAGAAATCGACTGGGGGTGAGGGTCTGAAAAGTTTCAGCGCTCCATCCATCATCTCCTTGTGTTTGCTTTGTTTACCCTGAGTTGTCAGGGTATGCCCAGATGTGGGTCCCTAGCTCACTTTGCCACTGGATTCAAGCTAGCCTGGCTGATGAGGGGTGTTACCCCGAAACCGGTCCCAGGATGCTTGTTTCTGGCAATCTTCATCCACACATGATACCTTTCAGGCATGCTGGGAAACTGCAGAAGCACTCTTTCTCCCGCATGCTCCTCAGCACAAGCAGCAGTTCCCTACATCAAGGAATGATGGACCGGATAGGATACATTTTGGATAGTGTAAGGGCACTATGCGTTGTAATGGTATGCATTGTAATTACTTGCGATGTAATGCCTGCGTTGTAGTGACAGCGCTATAATGACATGCGCTGTAATGACATGCGTTGTAATGCATGGCACCATCAACGACCCTGGCAACATCAGCGACTCAAGCGCGGAGATACCCCTTCGGGGGTCGAGTCCGGCGCTATATAAGCAAATAAATAAAATAAATGACATGCAATGTAAAGGATGTTGCGATGTAAGGAGTGCGATGTAATGACTGTGTAGACAGAGCTTTGCTGAACTCAACAAGTGAACAGATATTCTGATCTCACGCTCCAGCTGATGTCTTATGCTAGGGGCACTTGGTGCCGGGCCAGCCAGCCACTTGGGTCTTATGCCATACTTGAATATTTGGAATTGAAGAGCGATCCTACTTCACATTCTACCACCATTGTCACTGTGTATGTCTTAACAACCTCAGTGCCAGCCCCCATGCTAAAGACAGTCATCCCATAATACTCTCTGGTATGTGACTTGGCTACAGACGCACCTCCGCCAGAGTCTCTGACTGGACCTTCAGCTCTTTGGGCCAGTGCTTAATTTGAGCCAGTGCTTTCCTGTGCTCGGCACCGGAACTTAATTGTCAACTCTGGTGCTTGTGACAGTCGGCCACATGGTCGAGCGGTTTGTGTGATTTAGAGAGAAGCAGAACAATAGTTGTTTTAATAATTTAATATACATTAAAAACATCTAACATCTGATGCCCAAGCCATTCTAATAGCTATGGTGGCCACGAACAGTCTGAACTGTCACTCTTGTAGCAGTGTGATGATAGTAGTTGTGTAGGTTCTGTGATGGCAGTGATGACGAGGGCAATGGGTTCTGCATGCTGCGGTGGCCTCCTGATGAGGACCCCAGCATTTATTTATGTTTTACAAATTAAGCACTGCTCTGGACAGCTCATAGTATAAGGTACGGTGTTGGACAAAGAGCACATGCTTTTGTCGAAGAGGGGCAGGCCCATTGTATCTTCTTGCCCTGTTGATGTGGCTAAAATTCACTAACATACACCTTATCCATCATTACACCCCAAAACATCAAAAATTATCTTGACAATCCAGTGATCCAGATACAGGAATGCTTTGAACCCTAGTCTGAGAGAGGACCAAAAAACTCCGGGGTTCAAGACACTCTTCAAGATGAAACTAGTCAGGCTTATGCTCTGCTGAAAGAGGTGACAGAATAATAGCAGTTTGAGACATCACAACTCGTATTTGTTAGAACTATGCCTATCCCGAGTAACGTCACTGTTTGATCACCAAATCACCGATCAGTTGATGGCTGGTAATGGCAAGATACCAGCCAATCAGAAGAGGTGGGCGCTGTGGCTACGGCAACTGACTCCGGAATCTGGGGATCACAGTTCGACCCCCGCACCGGCGGCAGATTAGCCCAGCACCATGTGACTCTGGGCAATAGCTTGCTTAATCTTTCCGACGGCGCCCTAGAGACCCTTACGAGTGATTGTGCGCTTTACAAATGTGGATTATTATTATTATTATTATTATTATTAATCACTCCTCCCAAAAGAGTGATCAAGTTATCCCATTGAAAGCATTACACGTTGCAGCCTTATGTACAAGGCTTTAAGTAAGAGGGAAAAAGTGGAGGGTCTCTAAATCGGGTGTGGTCCATGTATTTAAGAGCGCGCTCTAAACACGTAAACCACATTTCTATGATTTCCATAGTGTGCCACCGGGTCGGTATTTTGGTGTCTCTCGCCTCTCTGAGCTTTCTGTTATTGCATCCAGGTTAAATCACAACTGAGGGACACCTAAAGCCAGCCATGACTACTGGCATGTCGATGATTTTGTTGTAAGTAGTACTGAAAATGTTTTAATAATGAGACTGTGAATTAAACATTATTGAGGCTTGTGGAAGGCCTCGATCACTCTTGTTATGTTCACTCAATTTTAGACGTGTACGCCCTCCTCTCTACATCTCCTTCCAGATGTTACACTTCATCTCTTCCCTTTTCAACACCCTTTTTTCACTCTCTCTCCTGAATGCACTCCCTTGCGCCGCTTTTACTTCACCACCCCCCAAAACACCCTACGCACCCACTCACCGGTAAACACTGCGTTTTCTTTTACATTCACCATGCCAATATTTTGCAACTGTGTACCCACTTAACCCTTTCGCTGCGGCCGCAATTCCGGCACAGCGCTAAGGGGCGGGAGGGGCCACGCGGCGCTCCGACGCTGGTGACGGAACCGCTCCGTCACGCCCCTCGGGTGGGCTGTGCTTGTGACCGAGCGGTTCCGTCACGGCCCCGTCCGCTCAATAGAACGCGCCGCGCAGGCACGGCAAGCGGGCCGTGACGGAACTGCTCCGTCCCAGCACAGACCACCCGAGGGGCGTGACGGAGCGGTTCCGTCACCAGCATGGGAGGGGTTAAAATGCATTTGAACAGAATCAAAACTGCAAGTAGAGTATGTGATCATTGCACTGTGTGCTTTGTAGAAAGGCCAAGGATCAGATGACCATCTATTTTGAACACCTTTCTGACCCGCTGATAGACACTCGTCCTACCTTCTGCCGCACCTCCAGAACACTTTATCGTGGTCTGATGTTAATACCTAGAGGCGACTCAGTTCAAATTATCTACTATACCAGGTGCGGCTCCTGCGCTTTGGAGTCGGAGCCTAGCCCCACTGAAAAATACAATTATAATAAAACCCTTGTATTATCATTTTATTTTTCTTACCTTAATGCCAGCCGAGCTGAGGTTAGGACGGGGGTGGGCCATGCTGACGATCATCATGTCAGCAGTAGGGAGGAGTGGTAGGCATTTTTAAGTGCACATGTCAGTTTGGCTGGCCGTCTAAGGCTGGCCAAACAGACATGCGCACTTAGGTTTATCCAACCCAGCTGTATTGTGCAGCTGAGTTAGAGAAAAGCTGAAGGCATGATGTGCCTGAGAGAGCGTTAAACCAGCCTGCTCAGGCCAATCCAGGCCCTGCTCTCATGCTAGGTATAGTATGAGAACAGCATCTGGATTGGTTGAGGAGCATGTGCAGTGAAGCCCATCCAGTTCCGTGACAAGTGGACCAACGAGGCGTCCGGCAGCGGAAGCAGAGAGTCAGGTAACTCTTTTTATTTTAGTTTTTCAAACCCAACCCCAAGCTCCCCTCATCCCCGCCCTACCACTTTACTATAGCGGCAACCGCTACTGCACTATACAAGAGTAACTTGCTACATGCAGAAAAAACTGAAAACACAACGTCCTGGAAATAGCTAACTCTCTTAGGGAATGCAAGTTTAAGATTAAGTAAAACGTGAAACATTAACAGGAATAAATTGCTGACATGAATTACCTTAAACGGTTTTTACATTCATTATGCAGAAATCACTTAGTGATTTTGCCAGTAAAAATCTGAGCATGACTAGAGGGCCTAATAATAATAATGGTTCAATGTCTGTTTTTAATTGCTACCGGGTGTGAGACCCAGAAGGACCCGGCCCACTTAAAGCCCTGCTCATGTAATGGTAAAAGTAAAACTACATGTCCCAGAATGCAAAGTGACATGAATTTATAAGTCAGCACTAACGCAAGATTTCCCAATTGACAAGCGGCGCCATGAGACCTCGGTTCATGGGCCCACAGTCGGATGGTGACGGCTACTCAACCGACTACCTTGAGGAAGGGAGTGGCCTGCGCGGTCCGCTTTATCAGGATGACCTCATGTGAAAAGCTCTGTTCTCAGTATCTCAGGCCCACACTTGTTCCCACCACCACCTTCGGCTCGTATTGTTATTATTACTTGAAGCAGAGGCTAGGACTGTGGAGCCTTGCACGCCCACGCTTATCTGGAACTTTCACTTCACCAGCGTCAGAATGAAAGAAATGACAGGGTGTCCACAAAAAAAACACACGTGCTTGGTCATTTATTTTCCCTCGTAAAATGTGAGCCAGCTGATGCGTATCGGCCTGGGATTGGACTCCTGCCTGCGTCGCCAGCAGTACGTGACCCTTGTTAGAACGAGGCGTCCATCTAGAACGTGATGACATCACGGTGCGTCAGACTTTTAACAACAAACCTTTCAGCTGCGTCATGCACTTTAATATTAATATTTGTGACTGAGACACACAAATGAATCACCTCCTGACCAATTACTAAAATCGCAGGCAGCTAAAATGTAATAGTGCCAGAGAAGTGCAGGCAAAATAAATGGCTGGTATTTTATAGCTAATATTAAAAAAAAAAAAAGCACACCTTAAAATAGCTTTGCAGCTAAACAGAAATGAACTATTTTTTATGTGGATGTGAACAATGTTCACAAGCTCTTCAAAGTGAAGGCAGGTGAGGTGTAAAGTGTCCTGAAGCATTGCCTCGTGCTGTGGTGGGTGGAAGCAAAATGTGAGTGACACTTTAAGAGACAAACGTATGAAGCCCACTGACCCAAAGACCAATCATGTATGTTGTTTGATTTTTTGGATAAAAAAACAATAGGCCACACCTAATAAGCAACTTAGGGCCTGAGTTAGTTCATGGCAGACGGGTTCCTTCGTCACAACAGTGACGGATAACTTTGACGGGGAAATATGAATCCTATAGGATATAATGGGATTTATATTCTGGCAGACGGGATCTCCACCACTGTTGTGGTAAACAACCTTTACAGAGCAACCATTACATCGCACTATACTTACAACGCAGTCATTACATCGCAACATCTTTTACAACGCATGGCACTACAACGCAGGCATTACAATGCATACCATTATAACGCATAGTACCCCTACACTATCCAACACTTACCCTGCTGTTGCACCTGTTGGAGTTAGAATAGTAATTTGTAACCCCTACACTATCGAACACTTACCCTACTGTTGCACCCCCTGGAGTTAGAATAGTCATTTTTACCCCTACACTATCGAACACTTACCCTACTGTTGCACCCCCTGGAGTTAGAATAGTCATTTTTACCCCTACACTATCGAACACTTACCCTACTGTCGGGGATGCTCTTCGGAGTAGCCGTGCGCTATAGAAGAAAATAAATAACATAACATAACATACTGTTGCACCCCCTGGAGTTAGAATAGTCATTTTTACCCCTACACTATCGAACACTTACCCTACTGTTGCACCCCCTGGAGTTAGAATAGTAATTTTTACCCCTATACTATCCAATACTTACCTTAAATGCAATGTAATGGTATACGTTGTAATGGTGTGTGGTGTAAAGGTATAATGCGATGTAATGGAATGCGTTGTAAAGGTAGTTTCTAAAAATGCGATGTGTCATGCGATGTAATGGAATGCGTTGTAAAGGATGTTGCGATGTAAATACTGAGTTGTAAAGGCATGCGTTGTAAATGTATGCGTTGTAATGTCATACATTCTGTTGTGACGGAGTAACACACCCACCGAGATCTAAATTAGGCCCTTAATTGTCATAATTCTATCAACCATGGAATGGTGAAACAGTAAGAACGCAAGATGCGTGCTGGAATCAACCGAGAACCTGATTTAGAGAAAGATGGTTATGTCGGATGTATGACGTTATAACGCATGCATTTACAACGCATGCCATCACAACGCAACTTTTACATCGCAGGTGCCATTACAACGCATGGCATTAGAACGCAGGTATTTACAACGCAGGGGCTATTACAACGCATGCCATTACAACGTAAGTATAGGTAAGTATATCATTTAAATTACAAATGTAAATAATTTTAATTTAATTTAATTTAATTTAATTAATTTAATTTAAATTTAATTTTACTTTATTTTTACCCTGTACCCTTTTACCCAAAAACCCAAAACTGACTCTGAACCCTAAAAATACCCCTTTACCCAAAAACCCCAAACTGACCCTGAACCCTAAAAATACCCTTTTACCCAAAAACCCATAACTGACCCTAAACCCTTAAAATACCCCTTTACCCAAAAACCCAAAACTGACCCTGAACCCTAAAAATACCCCTTTACCCAAAAACCCATAACTGACCCTGAACCCTAAAAATACCCCTTTACCCAAAAACTGACCCTGAACCCTAAAAATACCCCTTTACCCAAAAACTGAAAACTGACTCTGAACCCTAAAAATACCCCTTTACCCAAAAACTGTAAACTGACCCTGAACCCTAAAAATACCCCTTTACCCAAAAACTGAAAACTGACCCTGAACCCCAAAAATACCCCTTTACCCAAAAACTGAAAACTGACCCTGAACCCTAAAAATACCCCTTTACCCAAAAACTGAAAACTGACCCTGAACCCTAAAAATACCCCTTTACCCAAAAACTGACCCTGAACCCTAAAAATACCCCTTTACCCAAAAACTGAAAACTGACCCTGAACCCTAAAAATACCCCTTTACCCAAAAACTGAAAACTGACCCTGAACCCTAAAAATACCCCTTTACCCAAAAACTGAAAACTGACCCTGAACCCTAAAAATACCCCTTTACCCAAAAACTGAAAACTGACCCTGAACCCTAAAAATACCCCTTTACCCAATAACTAAAAACAGACCCTGAACCCTAAAAATACCCCTTTGCCCAAAAACCCAAATCTCATCCTGAACCCTAAAAATGCCCCTTTACCCTAAAACCCAAAACTGACCCTTAACCCAAAAAATACCCCATTTAAAAAACAAACATATAACATTTTAAATATAATTATATACTTACCAGTACTTACGTTGTAATGGTATGCGTTGTAATAGCACCTGCGTTGTAAATACCTGCGTTGTAATGGTTTTTGCGTTGTAAAAGTTCCGTTGTAATGGTAGTGCGTTGTAAAAGTTGCGATGTAATGGTTGTTTCCCGGTTATGTCCAGTGATTAAGAAAAAGTAAGACTTACATCGAATCAACCAATAACACAATGAGCACCAATTTGTTTGTAGGAAATGTATGTGGTGCAAATAGCACCTTTCTGGAACTAAAACTGACACTGCCAAGAGGTGCTGTTTTCGTAAGTAATTGGTGAGACAACAGTAAAAATGTGGCAAAGTTTCACAGGATAACATTGAGATGCATCAAACTGCACAGTGTTTACAATTAAACATAGAAAACCGCACAGTGGCAGCAATTGCATTTTCACTTCTGGGAACCACCTCATCTCCCTTCCACTGTATGTACACTTCATGTTTACCTTTAGCAGTGCTCGAAGGGAAAAAAAGCAGAATTAGGGTAACGTTACAGATAACCACAAAATGTTGATGAAAATATTTCACAAGCTAATTATCATTAGTGTGTGGGTGAGCTATTAGTAGGTGCACAACTTGCAGTTGAATCCAAACTTAACTGCTCGGAAGCATGTTGTAAAATAGCTAGCCCTGATGTAAGAAATTGGATTGTTATTTGGGGTGGGTGACTATATATATAATCACAACCTCTTTCAGGATAAACCCTCAAGTCGCTAAATTAAACTAAGCTCCGACCCCTCGCAGCTATGGCACAGGGCAGACAGGCTTAACTTACGGTGATGTTTAAAATATTTATGTAGTACTAAAATAGTAATAAAGGCAAAATGACACCAACATGGCAAAAAAACAATGAGCTAAACCAGAGATATGGATAAAAAGAATTTTAAGAAATAGCACTAAAAAGTACGAAGAGCCTACAGTAGCCAATGTTCACAAAAGAACAGGACCTAGGTGCAGTTTGAGGCTCGCTGGGATGGAGCGTGGATCTGATACACCAGCCAGGTTAGTCTTGGTCAAAGATTTTTTTTTCTGACATGATTCTTTAAGTCCCAATCTACCACAGGAGTACACTTCCAAAGCCCCTTCACCCCCCCAGGGACATAAGGGGAGGCACGAAGAGACTCATAGGGTATCAGGCAGAGGCCAATATCAGAGTTCAGTCCAGGTTACCTGTGCCAACCTCACCCACATTGGTCATTTTCGAGATCACAAACGTCTTCATCCACACTAAACTTGGGCTGGGGGTATGAGTGGAAAATGTACTAAGTGTCCTACCACATCTAACACTAAACTCCAGCTTGAGGCACACACTGTACCCACAATAAACACAGAGACAGACGTTTTGTATGAAAAAAGTAGTGTCCTTCAGCAAGCAGACAGTGGACCCCCAAGAATTGTCTTGGCATCCTGTTCTCTTCCCTTTCAAGTGTGGTCCAAGTATTATATGTGAACCCAGCAGGTCTGTCAAGAAGGATTTGGCGCTCAAGCAGAATTTGACAATGTGTTGTCAAAAAGGATGCCCATGGCTCCCACCCTGCAAATTCTGCGGGGTTCAAATTAGTCATCTATGCCCAGTCAGGTCAGCCTATTATTTGCTTCTTGGAGGCATTTCACACCCAATAACAACTATTCAAAGCTGATTACTGTCTGGGAGAAGCTGGTGATCAAATGCAAATTATTCTCCAGGAAGTTCAGGCAGGGAAAGAGTAACTCTGTAAAATCTGCTTTTTTTAAAATATTTCTTAAAATTCCAACCACCACTGAATTGGATTTTCATTATTTATTAAAAATAGTTAATTCATTATTTTTCCAGTTGGTCCCTCTCCAGAGATATCATTTTAGTATTTTATTCTGTACTCAGGTTTTCTACATAAGACAGCTAGGTATGCCATGGTGAAAATAATGCTCTGGTGCTAGTCACTGTAAGGACATGTCAAATTAATATTTCTACATGTTCTACCTGTAAATACCATGCACCGTGCCTTCTGGGCTGCAACACATGCATTGGGGTGACTTATTAATATTTCAAAGGAAGGTATTTGCCTGTCATAAAGGGTTTCTTTTGACAGGTCGAATTGCAGTTATAAACTACCAGAGTCAGGCTAAAATGGTTGGCCTGAAGCAATCTTTGTATTGCCATATTGGTGGATGACACAATAGGTGCTGAGGAACACTAATGGCCCTTAACTTGCAGGTCCTGGGTACATTATGTACCATATGCTAGGGACCTATATGCAAGTTAATTATGCCAATTAGGAGTATGCCAAATCAACCATGTTTAACGAGGGAGCACACACACTTTACTACTGGTTCGCAGGGGTAAGGTGCACAGAATTCTAAAGTTAGTGAAAATATCCAGTCAAGCAAAATTTTTGAAATGAATATGTAGAAAATGGAGATTACCTACATTTGAGACGACTGTAGGAACACTTTATATCAAAGCAGCAAAATGCTGTAGCATGCACCGCATAAAACACAACTTAATATATGTTTATTAAAAAAATAATAATGTAAGTTAAATTTACAATATGACTATGCTACAATGCATAAAAGGGAACATGTCTCAAATGTACTAAATGTGTGTTTTAAAAAGAAAAAGATGAATAGCACTAAACAAATGCTTTAAGCATTCTGGAATAATGCAGTCATTCCCGTTATTTAGGAATTAGTGACCATTCAAAACTAGTTAAGTATTTTGAAAACTTTGTAGTAAGTGCATGACAGTGACTAAGCTCAGTTAGGTGGAGACACTGTGAATCCCGGTGGGATTGTTCCCACACAAATGTTCCCGCTGCCACAACATGCTGTGAGTACACACCGTCGTACTGGTGCCGATGAGCTACGCGCTTTCCCTTCGCTGATGTCGTAAGTCCAACGGATGGACATCTGGAAGCAGTGGTGGGAAATATGTGATTCATGGGGTGGCGGTTAGCGTGCTTTCTGCTCTCACTAAGGCCTGGGCCTCCTGATTGATAGCAGTTATTTCCCTCAACTTCCGGTTTCAGGGAAGAGGACAGGGCTGATGCAAAACTACGCATGTGACGTTTAACATCCACACCTCTATTTCTTTACTAATGCAGTGCTTAAGTAATAAAAATATAAGTATGTATAAAATGAAGGGTTATCCTTGCGTCACTGTTATTGTGAAAAAAGTGTTATGAATGATGGCTGTAGAGATGAAGTTTGAAATATAATGTGTGGAGTATCTAGGATTTGAGGAAATGTATTGAAATAAAATGTATTAGACGGTTTATTGTTTTTAATGTGTTGAAAAACTGGAATCATGTTTCTCTAAAACCTTCTTTCTTGCATTTTCAGACTTTTAAATTGTTACTGTGGGATTGTACTAAAAATATCCAGAAGAAGGTGTTGGCTCCTAAAAACTGTGCCCACCGAAACGCGTCGATACCTATATTGAGCTGGAGTACTTTAAGTATTGGTGACAACAACTCTGACTAAATCACTGGTTGGATATCAGAGTGTGATTACATATAGGCTATTGTACTTGGTTCATGCTAATAGGAATTATCGATTCCTCTAGCTTTATTTCCCAAGTATATACCGTCATGAATATTTAATGAATTGTTATTGTGTATAATTTGTGATTGTATTTTTTAAATTTATACTGTGTCTGATGACAAGAAATGATGGTCTTTTGATATAATTGAAGAAAATACACTGTCAGAATTTTAATTTTTGTGTTTAAAAACATTTTCTTTCACTTCTTACTCCAGTATGAATGAAATGTTGTGATTGGATGATATAAGAGTTATACCCAAAAGGGAATTCTTTTTTGACATAAAAATATAAGTGCCAGGGCCCTCTTCAGGAGGCCACTTCCGCTTGCACTGCTTAATGCCCTTGCCATTGCTGCTAACTGCAGTACGTACGCATCTACTAACCATCACACTCCTACAAGTGTGACATTTCTGACTATCACAGGCCTCTAAAGCTATAAGAATGGTTTTGACGGCAGGTGTTAGTCATTTTTAATTTATACTGAATTAATAAACAATTGTTGTTATGCTCTTCTCTAAATGAGACAAACACTGCCACCAGGTGGTAGACTGTCATAAGTGCCGGTGTTGACAATTAAGTGTCGGTACTGAGCACCGGAAACCTCCGGCTCAAATTAAGCACAGCACTAATGTTGGGTCTTTGGGACATGATGGTCAACAATGAGCCAGAGTGGCTAGTCATTGGCACCAGAACTCCACAACAAGGTTTCTGTTATGTATGTAGTATAGTTTATTCTTATTCAATGGTGCTGGAACAATTTTCAGAGTGGGGGTGCTGCCATCAATGTTAAGTCACCTAAGTCACATAAGCAATAGAGCGGTGATGGTGTGGTTTGCAGCCGGCTGGTGTGAATTGTGCAGCACATTATGACAAATATATTACTAAAGCATGGTGTGGTAATGCAGTGTCATTTACAGACGGCATATTTGTATTTGAAATTGCCCCCATATTTGCTAGTAACACTATACAGCGCACCAAAGTCAATGTATGGAAAACTGTTTCAGACAAGAATGATCATTTGCACACCACTAGGTAAAGTGTCCTGATTTGCTTTGATCCTATGAAATATGTTTGCTTCCATCACCCTTCAGAATTACAAAAAAAGCTCAATTTGTGCTTTCATAACTGCTGATATATTTTGGAATAGTTATGCAGACCATTTAAAGGTATTTAAATGTTGATGTTGTTTTAGAAACAAATTGACACACAACAGCCTTTCCTTTCAATCTCCCTGCACTCTGGAAGGAGTGATACAAAATTATTTTTACAAAATGCTCTCACTTTGTACTAAGAGGATGAAAAGTAAACACCAATCTCCAAAACACATGAGCAGCAAATTGCCAAAAAATGTGACCTCTGTCTTTGAAAGCCCAGCAAATGTGGTGACAAAGACAACATTAAAAGGCATCTTTATTGCTCATTCCCCTTCTGAACTCTAGAATAGTTATTTCTGTGGTTGCTGCAGTCCTCCCAGCAGCCCTACTGCCAGTGCCTATGTTCTAATTGGTTGAAATTGCTAATTGAAAAATACATTACAATTTCTGTGAAATATAGGAAACAAATACTTCATGAGTCTGTCATTATTTGCATAAAATGTGTTTTTTGAAACCACTGTTGTAAGGACTTCATAATTATGATTAAAACTTGAACGGGACAGGGGCCACAACGCTACAAACAGTGCCACATCAGAAGCGTGGCCTCGGGGAGAGCATGCAGTGGTCCATGGGAGAGCCGTCAGCTTCTCTGGATGTCCTGGTCTGCAAAAACAAAGAATAGGCTCTTAAAAATGGAGTATTTACACTTCTGAAAGCACACCCGTTGCTTTTGGCAGGTGAGAAGCATTCTATGCTTTGATGCGGCAAAATGGTTGCAAAGAAACTGCATTTGCGGTTGCGATTCAGAAGGTGGCGCTGTTTTTTTCTCTTGTTTTTATGGAAGGGCGCGCGCACACACACATGATGCCGATGAAACCACCCCCTTTTGTACCGATGAAATCAATATGGCACACAATACTTTTTTTAAAGTATATTGTTATTTTTATCATAAATAATTGTGCCGTGCAATTTCCCTTTCCTGTTGAGAACATATTAGAACATTGGAACGTTGGGAGCTCCATTGAAGATAATGGACTAACTCCGGGCTTATAATGGCTGCTAGAAGACCAGAGCTCCTACATTTCAATGTTTGTCTTCATGTTTCTTCCTTATTAATTTAGAACATTGTACCCTTTGTGGGTGGGATGTTCTAATAGCCTTATAGCCCTATACAGGCTACACTTGTTGTTAGAGGCCCTCACCCTCTCTCCGCAGTGGGCTATAAAGCTATATTATAGCCTTATAGCCCACCGTAGCCGGCTAAACTGGCAATTAAAAGCCCGCTCCAGCGTTTGGCTCTGGACCTTTAACAAGGGAGTGGGACTTCAATAGCCGGTATAGCCCAGCTACGAAGGGCTATAAGGCTATTAGAACATTCTGCCACTAGAGGGCAGAATGTTCCAACAACTAAAACAAAGGCCTCTTGGAGCCAGAGGGGGTTTAAATCCCCTCGGGCTCCGAGAACCCTTTGTAAAATAACATTGGAATGTTATTTTGAGTGCTTTTACCAGCCCGTAGAAGCTCATAGCATTCTATTGTATTCAATGGAGTGCTCCACATTCCAATGTTCTAATATATTATCTACCTCAACCAGAACTTTCTCTTGATGTAAGTTTGGAGGCTTTGTTGATCCAAGTATTTTATTACCTGTCCTCATTATCAACTCATCTTCACATCCCTTTAAACCTGTGTAAACTGACTGGAAGCGGATAACGCGCAAGGTTTGTCGCCCGTTTCTGTCCATCCTTGAACCCGGGAAAAAAGTAGCCATCTCTCTGACACAGACTGTTCTGTCCCAGAGCATTCTCCTGAAGTTTGCACCACTCTTGCCCCACCATCTCCATCTCATTACCTTCTGCCATGGACAACGACTCAACAAAGTTCTAGGGGTAGCAGAAGTGAGATCACACACCCTCTGCCCACCATGACATCACAACAATGACATCTTGTCCCACTCTGAGCCCCTCAACAGCCAATTATTTAAAAACAGAAAAGAAAACACCTGGAAACTGCACAATGTTTACTTTCTGTTCCTGCTGCTGCCTTTTCAAGCCTTGACACCAATGTGCCAAGAAAAGTGCCAGGGAAGCCAAACAGTGCTTAACTTGTGATCGTGGTTATTGGCGAGGTGGACACTGCCACTCTTTTTTTGGGGACTTATTTTCTATCAGCGGACTTTGACCTGGAGCGAGAGAGAAGGGCAGAAAAAGAACAAAAAAGATTGGAAAATAGTTCAAGAGAGGGAAGCAGCGATGAAAAAGAACGGGCAAGACTGACAGAGAGACACAGGAAGTGTACTGTGGTGAAAGAAAGAAGCATAAGGTTGAATGAAGACTAGGCATCCATGGGTGTAGCTATCAATAGTGAAGTAGGAGCAGTGGCACCATGGCCTAGGGGCATAATGGGCAGTGGCGGCTCCTCCAGTAAGGCGGAGGAGCATCGCCACACTGCTTCGTAGCAGTGAAGTTAAGGCTAACATAAAATTAAAATAACTCCTGTTATTATCATTTTATTTTTCCTTCTGCTGCAGCTTTGCTCATGGGGCAGGGCTGCTCTGACGACAGAGGAGCAGGGGAGGAGTGGTTTGCCCACTCCTAAGTGCACATGACTGTTTGGCTGACGCTTTCGGGTCAGCTAAGCATTCATGCGCACTTTGCACGTTCTCCATGCAAGGTGCATTATAGCCTGTGTGGAGAACATGCCCAGGCCCCCATTCCCTGGCTGAGCGCCGATCCATGGCGCTAAGACCAATTACAGCGCTGCATTACAGTGATGTGATTGGCTATCGGGAGGCTGGGAGCTCGGTGCTTCCTGCATCCTGCTGCAGGAATGGAGCCAGGAAAAGAGGACGGAGGAGAGGCGGCGGCCAGCCATCACAGGTAAGTGTGTTGTTTTTAATAAAACGTTTTTTATCCCCACCCTCCTGCCCCTGCTCCCGCCCCACCACCTGGGTCCGATAGCAGCCGCTACTGATCATTTGTCCACTTGCATCCCTCTTATACCTGTTTTTACTACCAAACCAAGGGATGCAGGCCAAATTTTCCTTGTTTACATTAGCACTCATGACAAGGGAGATACTCATAAAATTCATACACAATCCACCTTATGGGACACATTTTCAGTTTTCCTAGGTCACATTCACACATCACTGGTAGGGAGGCCTGCAGTTCACCTTGTAAAGAGCTCCAGAGGGCAGTCTCTGTGTGCACCCTCTGAAACCACGGTCATGAGGGGCCCTGTGATCAAGCATGCCTCCTTGGTGGGTGAGGATCTTTGTTCTTTTTTGGGTACATCTCAAGTTGAGTTCCTTTATCCATCCGGGACTGTCTTAGGCACTTCTATGTTAAACCATGACCTTCTGTCATGACACAACATGGCTTGGGCATCCTACTTACAATGACCTCCTCTTACTTTAATGCAGTGAACATTTGCTGAACAGTTTCAAGAGAAGGCATTCCATGGGTACCACAGTGGAGCCAAAGGGACAGGAGTACATCCTGAGTGAGTGAAGAGAAGAGAAGAGTGGGATGGTGTTTTCTTCATCTCTTCTGAGTGGGGTGATGGTATTTTGGTAATCTTCCATTTCACAGATGAAAGCACTGAGAATGCATTTAGTGTGGCTGAGATCTTTACTTGGAGCATGACTTCATGTGTTTTCAGATTGATTCTGAAGAGCATGATGGGTGGGACCTTGTAAATATTACTAGAGTAGTTCTTTCTTTCCTTCTTTTTTTCTTTCTTTCTTTTTTCTTTTTTTTCTTTCTTTCTTTCTTTCTTTTTTTCTTTCTTTCTTTCTTTCTTTCTTTCTTTCTTTCCTTCTTTTTGTCTTTCTTTCTTTTCTTCTTTCTTTCTTTCTTGTACAAACCACATACGAGAATAATAAAATATACAATTTATCATTTGAAACCCATAAGATTCCTTGTTTTAACTGCTCCAGATAAAAAACATGCAACATAAATATAAGTAGGTTGATCTGGGAGTAATTTTAATCATGTTAAAGCAGGTTTTAGCTGAGTAATATAATGTTTCCCTGAGAGAAAGAAGAGAATAAAATCAACAGAACATTATAAAGTGCACAGTGTCTTGTTTAGAAACAGTCATGGCTACAATATACTAGGATAAAATCCTTCTGCTGACTTCTCTGCAAGTAGATGTTGAAACAGGTTAAGCCTGAAACATGTGAACAACAAGCATTTGCAATGCAATAGGTCACAATATAGGAGTGTTTGAATTTTTGCAAATGCGAGACCTATTGCAATGCAAATATATGTTGTTTCCAAGCTCCCATGCGGGGCTTGCAGGTTATTAGAGGCCATGCCCATTTCTTTGGACAAACCCCGTATAATTAAAGGGCACGGCCGCCATTAAAGTGAAAGCGCGGTATGGGGCTCTTTTACCAAAAACGCGTTTCTTTGAAAAACAAATGCTTGTTTTGTAAAAGTGCCCCAACCAGCTTGGTGAAAATAACGCAGTGACGTTTTAGCACCAAATTAGTGTTTCCTAAAAATTTTAATTCACCATTGTGCGACAAAAAAATGCTGTTTTTCGTTTTTCATGAGGCAGCACGTTTTTGTGTGTGAGAGCTGAGATCAATCCTCCCATGGTTAAAATGTTTGCATTTTAAGAACCTGGCAAGCTCATTTTTCAAACCAATCATTTCTGAAATGTATTTAAAGCTGTTATTTTGAACCATAATTCGTGTTGACTATGAGAGATTAATTGCTCATTTAGATTCCTTGATACCAGAGAACACTTAATGCTACAGCTGTTAGTTTAAGACTTGCCTGGAGGAATTCCATCCGCCATTTTGGTAAATCTTTCAGGATATTATCACAACCACAGTGTATTTTCTTAGCAACTAAGGTTATGGTGACCTGTTTACTGTCTGACCCTGTGGTTTCAAAGCACTGTTGTATGAGTTTGTAACCATCTCTAAGAGGGTTCCATCAGTGATGTCTGTGGCTTGTTGTGACATTTTCCCCCTGTTCCTTCAGTGTATAGTCTTAATCTTAAAATATGGAATATAATCCTCTAGGAAGTGGCTGGATGGAAAATGAACATGTTTACTCTTTCCACCTGATGTTCTCTTCTACTAATGTTTAATTTCTTAATATGGTTAGTGAATAAATCTATCAACCTTGCACAGCTGTTTCCTAAATCAAAAGAGCTCCAGTTTTATTTTTTCTAACACTGTGCTTTAGTAAATTCGTCTTAGTCTGATATGTATATTTAAGGCATTTTTCTTTGAGGTGTGGCAGCAAACCTGAGGTTTCCAGAGATATGGAAAAGCAGCCTCTCACATGCCCAATATTGATAAAGAAGTCTGAAGACCCCATAAATCTGGCAAAATTGATTAGATGTGAATTAGTAGAAGGACTGTTATTACTGATTCACCTTCTGTATACCGACAGGTTGGTGTGAGGTAGTTCAACCAATTCTTGTCCCTATTGGAGAAAATTCACAAATCAGTAGGGTAGCACGTGATAACATTGTTATACACAACACCTTTCTCAAAAATGACTTTTCAAAAATGTCTGCTACAATAAGATACTTTTCCCACATCATCTAAGATCAACGTAATCAAATAATTTGAAACACAGAGAGGCAACATAACAATTATTCAAAGCATAAATGCACAGTATATTAATCAGATCCAGATTCTTTCTTCGTTTCTCAGTAACAAATCTTTTAATCTTGTCTTGGGCCAAGAGATGTTTCAAAAAAGAATATAACACATTAGAATCGTAATATATGAGCTGAATACGGGCAACAGTCCACGGCGACCACTATCCCAGCATTGAGTGCTGTGTCGTGATTTATTGAGCTTTGATCAAAGCATTAACAGGGATCGTAAGTTATCTACTTCTTGAGCGTGAACATTGCGAAGTTTGCCCTGAGTAAGCCCCTTTTGGGGCGAAACGCGTTGGCGGTTTTTGCTGGGTTTTTTAACATGTCTTGGCACTCTGTGTGACGACAAGACAAGATTAAAAGATTTGTTACTGAGAAACGAAGAAAGAATCTGGATCTGATTACTATACTGTGCATTTATGCTTTGAATAATTGTTATGTTGCCTCTCTGTGTTTCAAATATTGTAAAGCAATCGTTGAGTCCTATGGCAGTGGATTAATGAGGTGGGCAACATTGAATTTGTACTTATAGACAACAAACTTGTATAGCTAGGTGGTGCAGCTCCTCAGTATCCCTTACTGCCATCTTTTTTTGCTGAATTAATCAAATAATTTCTTTCTATTACACCAAAAAGAATTTTAGCCTAATAATGCGTATTTGTAATTTGATCGCACATTTTCAAAAAGTAAAATGTATTAACCTTCAATAGAGAGCTTTTTGTAGGTAATTTAAATGGTAGGATGGTTTCGAACGACAAATAGACACTTAAGGGATAAACAGTTATGGATAAGGGTACCCATAATTAGGACTTTAACGCCACAACACCTCCAGTTCCAGGTCCCAAACAGGAAATGTGACAGTCCGGTCCTGTGATCTTACTGGAGAAGTGTGGCTCAGTGGTTAGAGGCGGCAGACCCAGAAGCTGAGATCGACCGTGGACCAGGGTTCGATTCCCCGCCTCGGCGGGTCTCGGGCTAAAAAATTCCAAGGACTCGACAATTCTCGCTCTGGTGCCTACTCAACTCACGGGGGTCACACTCTGCGACTCTGGGCAATAGCTTGCTTAATCTCCACTACGGCCCATCGCGGCGGGATGCCTGGCTTTCACCTTGTGGACACCCTGCCGGGGTTTCTCACAGGGGAATACAAGGATGGGTTCCATAAGCAAGCGCCGGGACGCTTACGGGCAGCCGTGCGCTCTACAAATCCAGCACATTTACATTTAAGACTTTTTTATTTTCAAATTCTTTTTAAGCCAAGTGAATGTTGCACAATAAAAACGATAGCCGACACATTTTGGCGGGAGCCTGAAACTGCGCTTTTGTTATTTATTTTTTTATAAACGTATGTGTGCTGTGTGCGATACCTTTGGCATTTTTGACAGTGATACCATATATCCTTCAGTAGATGTGTTCATACATCTCATGTTTGCATGCAACATATCCTCTTTATTATTGTGAGAAGTTGGCCTGATGTGCAGTGCTCACTATTCTAGTGATCACTATATATCAGTCCAAACAACCCTTATTGATGATTGGTTGTAAGTCAACCTTATAGACCAGCTATCCTAGTAGCATGGATACGAGCAGTCTAAGGCTAAGACTCTAGAGGGCGTGTTAAGCCAGCTGTTTTACCATCACATTACCCCTTGAACACCCAGTGAAAGGACACCACACAAGTTGTTATGAAAATAAACAGTGTATTTATTTATAACAAGACTACCCTGGCTCTTTATGAGACAGGGAGCTAAGCACACAACAAAACTCTTATAAAAATACTTCAAGTCGCACAATTTACACAAATGCCCGAGGGGCACGAAAAACCATATACTCTAAAAGTGGAATGCGAATTACTAGCAGGTAAGTAACGATTCTCAGAGGCTTTAGGAACGCTAGGCCTACAATACTGAACACTCAGGTTAGGAGCAGGAGGCCTAGGGACACCACGTGCAGAGTGGGAACTCTCACGCGTAAGGCGGGAAAAAGCCTATGGAAGCTAGTATTCACAAAGTTAGTGTTCTCGGGCGAACCCGACTAGGTAGGTCAAAAACGAAAGTGGATCTGGACCCTTGGATAGTGAGGCTATGCTGAAGCACCGAAATGCCGAAGTTACCTAGCCCAGGGGCTGCAGCTGCATAGGTCTGAAAAGACGTCGGGATTCTTCGTTGACGAACCAGGAGCCTGAAGGAAAGGAGCTGCTGGCAGGCGACCAGTGAAGATTGTTCGAGTGATCCAAGCCTGGATCGAAGATGGATGACACCTGAAAGCAGAGGGGACCAAGTTCGTGACTACTAGCCAGTAGTCAGGTGGCACCAGGAGGGCACCGGATGGTAGTCACCTCGACTAGGTGAGTGGGCGACGCTGTGCTCTGTAGTCTCACGGACCAGGAGGTGTTGTCGGCGACCAGGATGGAGGTACGAGCTGTCCCACGATGGATGATGCTGTCGACGTCGCTGGACCCAGGATGGGGGCAACAAGTCTTGGCAAATTCAAGCCCACGCGGTGGACCTAAAATGGCGTCTGGAGTGGACCAGGAGGGTCCGGGGTGCTCCTCTTTTGGAAGGGAGCAAGGGCCAGTCTGGAGCAACCAGACCAGCAGCAGTGATGTCGTCGGGCGTCGTTAAGAAGGCCACAAGCCAGCGGGCTAGTAGCCAAACAACGCGGTGAGCAGCAACAAGCAGAAGGGCCCCACGCAGATCGTGGAGATGCTGGGAGGCTGGACTTCGGTGCTGGGACTGCTCAGGGTCGGGGCTTCTCGGACCCCAAAGCACTCACCAGAGGATCCCTCGGCGGTCGTGCTGGAAAGAAGTCGTGCAGTCTTGAAGATGGCCGGTCCCTCGAGGTCTCGTCGCACCCACGGTTCTCAGCTGTGCTGTAGAGGTGGGTAGAGGTCAGAGGTGCCAGGGAAGCCGGTTCTCGTCGAGCTGGGCAGTCGGATTCCGGAGGAAGGACTTGCAGCAGACCGCAGTGTTCTTAAGATGGTGCCTGCGGATGCAGGGTGACTACTCCTTAGTCACAAGGGAGAATCTTGAAGAAGAAATCTTGATGTCCTTTCGTAGAAAGTCGTGTCTTGATTCCAAAGATGATCTAATTTGGAAGGGGGCCTGCTCCTACCTTTATCTGGGAAAAGGGGGCTGGCACGCGACTAAGTCCTGCCCTATGGGTGGAACCAGGAGGGGGGTGGTTACACCCCTCTCCTTTGGCGGGCTTTCCCCAGGCCAGGGGCTGGAGTGCCCCTGGAACTGGTTTCAGCCGGCCTATGCACAGTGAGCACCGGGGTGCCACTTGCAGTCACCTTCCTCTGAAGCCCTGCCTACCTACAATACACAAAATCCTGTCTGGGACGGTGCTGGCACCGCCCCTGGTAGGAAACCCTTTGTCCTTGCCTCCTGCTCTGGGAGGACTCCCAGCAGCAGGAGGGCAGACTTGTGTCTCGGTGGCAGCATCCATTTTGTGGAGCTAAGGCTCTGTTGGACTTTAACCGGGGTTACAGGTTACATACATGTCGTGTCCCTCTAGAAGGGTGGAATGCTAACCCCGTCGCCAGAATTGGTGAGAGGTTAGTATTCCAATTCGTATGACACCTAACTCAACATGTTTTGATAAAGCGATACCAGAGTTGGCATATAACCGCGAGGATTATAATGCACTTAAGAGTATATGGTATGCGATATCATGGAAACGGCTAAGGGATAGATCCCGAAAGCCGCAGACAGGCTTAGCTCATGCCAGAGCACCATCTCACACGATTCCAAGCACTCTGCCTTCAGGATTGTTAAGGCCTGCCATAGGAGTGACTGATAGGAGATCTGTGTGTCCATTTTAGGGTTAGATATAGGTATACTATATCTAAAGCAAGGGGTGATTACACCACCTTGCCCCAGCTGTCGTGCAGCCAGTTGTGTCAGATTTGGATGGCCAGCCAGGGGTGGCATAATACATGCTGCAGCCCCTGGTAGGCCCTGGGTACACCTATGCCCTGGGTACCTAAGGTACACTGTACAGGGACTGATAAGGTGACTCAGTATCCAATTGGATATGTACCTAGGGTACATGGAATCCATTTTACAGAGAGAGCAGTAGGTCTGGGGTCCTGAATAGCAGGGCCCCAGGTCAACTAAGTCAGAAAACCAGCAAAACACCAGGCAAAAAGTTGGGGGCAACCATAGTCAGGGATCTACCTTCCTACATAACCCCCCCCCCAAACGAAAGGAGATAAGGCTATCCTTGCCAGGTAAGCCTATATTACCTGAGTGGCCATATAAGGAAGTACCAGCACTGGCATGGTTACCCCCTATCTCATGGTCCACTAAGCAATCCCTCACCCTAAGGGTATCTGAGGGTCTCCACCATAGGGAATCTCTACCTGTGGTGTGTTTTGGCAAAGGAAAAGGCTGGTGCTGAAATGGAGTACTGAAGTGAGGCTCCACTAATTTTGGGCTCAGCTTCCTCCAATCATTTTCCACCATATAGGCCTTTCTTTCCAAGACTGAGTTGTTTTGGGCTCTCAGGGTCAACCTCTGGCTACCTACAGCTGGAGGTTGGGTCCCTCTGTTTGGCTTACTGGAGGGACAGGTCAGGTCTGGGGCCCTCAGGTCCCAAGTTTGGCTGTGCCCAACAGTGTCCATCTGTGGGAGGTCCCTAACTAAATTTAAGGGGAATCCCTCAGGAGTTGGTTTTATTTTCACTTGGCTAGGACTACTAGCTTCAGTGCCCTTAATCTGCTGATTGGGGAATTCTTTTGGACAGGGGGCCCTTTGGGGTCCAACACTGGCCTCCCTGACCTCTACAGCCCTGGGCTGACTGAGGCAGGGGAGAGAGGGGCAGGTTACCTGCTCCAGACTGGGTCCCACCTTGGAAGGGTCCACTGACATCAGAGGCTCTGCCAGGCTAGGCCTGACTACCTCTGGGGCAGTTTCTTCACAAGGGGTCAGATCAGTTCCCTGAGGAGGCTGATCCTTTCCTAAAGTCTGGTGGGAGGGAGATTTCTCTTCCTCCTCCATGCTCTCTGTCTGAGTGGAGTGATCCATAGTTTCAGGCTTCACAACACTATCATCTGTCTGAGTTTGAGCTGTGGCCATCACAACTCTCCCAACCTTTTCAGGAGGGGGCTCAGTTTGGGTGTGGGCTGTGACCATCACAGCCTGGACAACCTGTTCTGGGAAGGAAGTTGTCTGAGATTGGGCTGTGACTGGCACAGCCCTCCTGACCTGTTCAGGGAGGACATCTTGGACTGGGGCTGTGGCTATCACTGCCCCACTAACCTTACCATGGATGTTTACCATTTTGGAATGGGTTTCTTGCTCTACTTCAGCCCAGGCTGAGAGCTCTAAATCATTCCCCAGTAGGCAATCTACAGGCAAGTTTGGTGACACTGCCACTCTCTTGTGGCCAGTGACACCTCCCCAGCTGAGATTAACCACTGCCATGGGATGATCTCTCTGTACTCCATCAATATTGGTCACCTGGTATGTGGCACCAGGTAAAAGTTGCCTTGAGGGGACTAGACTCTCAGCCACCATGGTGATGCTAGCCCCTATATCTCTATAGGCCTCAACTTTTATACCATTGATGAGGGGTTCCTGTCTGTACTTGCCCAAAGTGTTGGGACAAGTTGTGAAGTTGGCAAACCCCATGCCAGTCTCACAGACAAGAGTATCTAAGTTTGGGGACCTGGTTAGGCCAGAGTCCCCAGGAACTCCCAAAGTAAATGCACCCAAATTCTTGGGGGCACTCCCACCACCTGGGGGATTACTACTAGTAGTAACAGGAGGTTTGGGAATGTTACCTGGGGGTATGTTCTCCTTATTGTTATTCTTTGGGCAACTGCTGTCAGTTTTCAAATGACCCACCTGTTTACAGGGATAACAATAAGGTTTCTTCTGGTTATTAGAAGGATTCTGGGACCCACCCCCCTCAGAGGATTTTTGGGGCCCTGATGTGGTTTGATCTGGAGATTTATTCCCACCCTTCTCTTGAGGCTTGGTTGATTCCTTTTTCTGGTCACCACCTTGGTTCTTGGGCCTAATCCTGGTTCTGACCCATTTGTCTGCCCTCTTACCCAATTCTTGTGGAGAGGTCAGATCAGAGTCTACCAGGTGCTGGTGTAATAACTGGTTCTGACAATTATTTAAGACTTGCTCTCTCATAATAAGATTATATAATCCTGTGAAGTCAGTAACCTTGCTACCCAGTAGCCAGCCTTCCAAAGCCTTAGTGGCACAATCAACAAAGTCAGACCAGTCCTGAGACTGAGTTTTCTGGGTGTCTCTGAACAGCAACCTGTACTGCTCAGTGGTTAAGCCAAACCCATCAACCAGTGCATTTTTCAGGACTTGGTAATTGTTAGCTTCCTCCACTCTTGTAGTGAGGAGCTTATCTCTACCTTTACCATCAAAGGAGAGCCACAGTATAGCTGCCCACTGACTCTGGGGAATGCACTGCACAGTGCAGGCCCTCTCCAAAGCAGCCATCCATTTCTGGATGTCATCCCCTTGTCTAAAGGGGGGCACTATCTTTGTCAGGTGTTTAGTATCTAAACCCTTCTCTCTATCTCTTGGGAGATTGCTGCCACCAGTGGGAGCTAACCCACTCATCTGCTGCTCTCTAGCAAATGCAAGCTTTTCTTTGGCCAGGGCAAGTTCTTCCCTTTCAATCCTCAGTCTAGCTTGTCTCATCCTTGCTTCATGCTCTCTTCTCTGAGGGGAAGTCAATCTCCTCTGGGGAGAGTTCCTTCTCCCCTGAGAAGAGGCATTAGAGTGCAGAGATCTAATGGAGTCCCTAGAAAGAGATCTATCTCTCCTAACTCCAATGTTAGGCCCACTTCGGGTCAGTACTGGGGGTCCCCCAGATCCTAGCCCAAGTAAGTCTAAGTTGGCCCTAGTTAGCCTTCTGACTACCTCAAGACCTTTGTCTACCTCACCCCCAGAGAGTTCCTCTTGATCCTCCTCCTCAACTGCATTGGCAGTGTTGGGGAGGTCTGGATCCCCAGAGGTACCCTCTAAGGCTGGCATATTCCCATCTAGCTGAGAAATCTTTCTCGCATCATAAGTCTCTAAGAGACCTATTAAAAAGGGAATGGTGGGGTTAGACCCCTGTTTCAGTTTCCTGGAGGTACACACTTGTCTCATCTCCTGGAAACTGAGAGCTGCATATCTTGATTTGACCTGTGGAGGGTCAATATCCACAAGGGGAGTCTCAGTAGATTCTCCTTGGGTAGACATGCTTTTCTAGTGAGGTGTAAGTGGTGCACTTACCTACACTATATGTTTGCCTACTGATCCCTTGCTAGAGTTGTAGTTTAGGGTGTGCTAGGCCCTAGGAGCTACAACAGCTGGTTCAGTAGAACTCAGAGTATTCTAAGCTAAGTTATATGTACCTTAGTGCTTATGTGATCTTTCACCAGATATTCTTAGGATATGTGTGGTAAAACAACAGCAAGCTCAAATCCCAACCGCTGCTCACCAATGTGAGAAGTTGGCCTGATGTGCAGTGCTCACTATTCTAGTGATCACTATATATCAGTCCAAACAACCCTTATTGATGATTGGTTGTAAGTCAACCTTATAGACCAGCTATCCTAGTAGCATGGATACGAGCAGTCTAAGGCTAAGACTCTAGAGGGCGTGTTAAGCCAGCTGTTTTACCATCACATTACCCCTTGAACACCCAGTGAAAGGACACCACACAAGTTGTTATGAAAATAAACAGTGTATTTATTTATAACAAGACTACCCTGGCTCTTTATGAGACAGGGAGCTAAGCACACAACAAAACTCTTATAAAAATACTTCAAGTCGCACAATTTACACAAATGCCCGAGGGGCACGAAAAACCATATACTCTAAAAGTGGAATGCGAATTACTAGCAGGTAAGTAACGATTCTCAGAGGCTTTAGGAACGCTAGGCCTACAATACTGAACACTCAGGTTAGGAGCAGGAGGCCTAGGGAAACCACATGCAGAGTGGGAACTCTCACGCGTAAGGCGGGAAAAAGCCTATGGAAGCTAGTATTCACAAAGTTAGTGTTCTCGGGCGAACCCGACTAGGTAGGTCAAAAACGAAAGTGGATCTGGACCCTTGGATAGTGAGGCTATGCTGGGGCACCGAAATGCCGAAGTTACCTAGCCCAGGGGCTGCAGCTGCATAGGTCTGAAAAGACGTCGGGATTCTTCGTTGACGAACCAGGAGCCTGAAGGAAAGGAGCTGTCGGCAGGCGACCAGTGAAGATTGTTCGAGTGATCCAAGCCTGGATCGAAGATGGATGACACCTGAAAGCAGAGGGGACCAAGTTCGTGACTACTAGCCAGTAGTCAGGTGGCACCAGGAGGGCACCGGATGGTAGTCACCTCGACTAGGTGAGTGGGCGACGCTGTGCTCTGTAGTCTCACGGACCAGGAGGCGTTGTCGGCGACCAGGATGGAGGTACGAGCTGTCCCACGATGGATGATGCTGTCGACGTCGCTGGACCCAGGATGGGGGCAACAAGTCTTGGCAAATTCAAGCCCACGCGGTGGACCTAAAATGGCGTCTGGAGTGGACCAGGAGGGTCCGGGGTGCTCCTCTTTTGGAAGGGAGCAAGGGCCAGTCTGGAGCAACCAGACCAGCAGCAGTGATGTCGTCGGGCGTCGTTAAGAAGGCCACAAGCCAGCGGGCTAGTAGCCAAACAACGCGGTGAGCAGCAACAAGCAGAAGGGCCCCACGCAGATCGTGGAGATGCTGGGAGGCTGGACTTCGGTGCTGGGGCTGCTCAGGGTTGGGGCTTCTCGGACCCCAAGGCACTCACCAGAGGATCCCTCGGCGGTCGTGCTGGAAAGAAGTCGAGCAGTCTTGAAGATGGCCGGTCCCTCGAGGTCTCATCGCACCCACGGTTCTCAGCTGTGCTGTAGAGGTGGGTAGACGTCAGAGGTGCCAGGGAAGCCGGTTGTCGTCGAGCTGGGCAGTCAGATTCCGGAGGAAGGACTTGCAGCAGACCGCAGTGTTCTTAAGATGGTGCCTGCGGATGCAGGGTGACTACTCCTTAGTCACAAGGGAGAATCTTGAAGAAGAAATCTTGATGTCCTTTCGTAGAAAGTCGTGTCTTGATTCCAAAGATGATCTAATTTGGAAGGGGGCCTGCTCCTACCTTTATCTGGGAAAAGGGGGCTGGCACGCGACTAAGTCCTGTCCTATGGGTGGGACCAGGAGGGGGGTGGTTACACCCCTCTCCTTTGGCGGGCTTTCCCCAGGCCAGGGGCTGGAGTGCCCCTGGAACTGGTTTCAGCCGGCCTATGCACAGTGAGCACCGGGGTGCCATTTGCAGTCACCTTCCTCTGAAGCCCTGCCTACCTAGGATACACAAAATCCTGTCTGGGACGGTGCTGGCACCGCCCCTGGCAGGAAACCCTTTGTCCTTGCCTCCTGCTCTGGGAGGACTCCCAGCAGCAGGAGGGCAGACTTGTGTCTCGGTGGCAGCATCCATTTTGTGGAGCTAAGGCTCTGTTGGACTTTAACCGGGGTTACAGGTTACATACATGTCGTGTCCCTCTAGAAGGGTGGAATGCTAACCCCGTCGCCAGAATTGGCGAGGGGTTAGTATTCCAATTCGTATGACACCTAACTCGACATGTTTTGATAAAGCGATACCAGAGTTGGCATATAACCGCGAGGATTATAATGCACTTAAGAGTATATGGTATGCGATATCATGGAAACGGCTAAGGGATAGATCCCGAAAGCCGCAGACAGGCTTAGCTCATGCCAGAGCACCATCTCACACGATTCCAAGCACTCTGCCTTCAGGATTGTTAAGGCCTGCCATAGGAGTGACTGATAGGAGATCTGTGTGTCCATTTTAGGGTTAGATATAGGTATACTATATCTAAAGCAAGGGGTGATTACACCACCTTGCCCCAGCTGTCGTGCAGCCAGTTGTGTCAGATTTGGATGGCCAGCCAGGGGTGGCATAATACATGCTGCAGCCCCTGGTAGGCCCTGGGTACACCTATGCCCTGGGTACCTAAGGTACACTGTACAGGGACTGATAAGGTGACTCAGTATCCAATTGGATATGTACCTAGGGTACATGGAATCCATTTTACAGAGAGAGCAGTAGGCCTGGGGTCCTGAATAGCAGGGCCCCAGGTCAACTAAGTCAGAAAACCAGCAAAACACCAGGCAAAAAGTTGGGGGCAACCATAGTCAGGGATCTACCTTCCTACAATTATCATTTCTTCATTTTTAGATCTCAACCTCAAACATGCAGGGGCAGATTTACAAGCCACTGCGCCACCTGTACGTCACATTTCGTGATGTACTGGTGGCACAGGGGGCTCCTCCATATTTACAAGGAGAGGAAAAGCCACCCTGCATGACTTTTCCTCTCTTTGAAAATACGGCTTCTTCACACCACGCAGCACTTTGCGTTGAAGGGGCGTTCCATGGGTGTTGCTGTGGGTGTTCCCACGCTACACCCATGGAACAAGACATATCTCCAGATTTACAAGAAATCGTAAATCTGGAGATGCGTCTGAATGCTGCGCCACTCTAGAGGTGGCGTAGCGAGGGTGGCGTAGCGAGGCGCGACGAGGAGAAATGGTTTCATTTCCCCTCATTTTTTCCTCTTTCAATGCGTGCTGCATTCTATAGCACACGTTGAAAGAAGAAAATGCCTGTAGTGATTGTTTTTGTGCAGGAAGGTGCCCCTTCCGGCATAAAAACAATCCACTCAGGACACATTCATCCTTGCACCATGGTGCAAGTGTGCCTGTGCCACCGCATGACTGCAGTTTGTGCGCCAGCGCAGGGGGAAGCACAGAGATATGTCATATTCTTGTAAATATATTGCATCCCTGTGCTTCAGAAGTGCCGCAGTGTGGCGCAGCCAAAGGGCTTGCGGCACCACGCTGCGGCACTTCCTTGTAGATCTGCCCCGCAATACATTTTCTTTTTATTTGGTCAAGTACCTTTGTATGGTCTGTATGTTGATTTTCAAACCCACCTAAATTTCAACTTGAAACTACTATTTCTTGGCTGTTCAAGTACTCTCAAAACATTTTCAAATTATTCTTATCACCGTATCCTACACACCATTTCCTCTCTTTATTCTCTTGTTTTTTTAACAAATTGGGTCATTGGCCTCGTTACCGTATTCTTCATTCTTGCACCCTCTTTTATTCCTTAAATCTTTAATTGGCTAACTCATTGACTCATAATGGAGGACATCTGATTTCAGTAAAGTACTGATTCAGTAACCATGTCCTTATCCTCCATTTAATCTCTAATCAAAAATTGTACAAAGGCTAAGTGTCATTCAGAATGTATCTACACAATCCTTGAAAGTAACATTTACACATAGAATGAGTTACAGATTTCCTCTTTATCATCGAATCTGCATGGTTGATTATCTTATCATTTACCCAAGGTGCAATAGTGAGGAATATTAAACTTTAAATCCGTAGAAGACAATTCCTTATCTCTAGTTCTTTATGCTCTCAGAACGCTAGAATGGGTTTAAAGTGCAATGTGCTTCAATGAATGTGCTATCCTTTCCACAATACAGTACCTAAAAATAAAGTGACAATAAGAAAGTGCTTAGATCTTAAAGTGCCTTTGCATAAAGTGCACGAAACAAAAATTCCTTCTTGCCAAATCTGTTTGTTCTTAAAGCTCCAGAATGAATGTAAAGAGCAACATGCTTTGATTAACCTACATTGCTACCCTGATTATAAAATAACAAAACAACATACCGTTTTAGATAATAAAGTGCTTAAGTAGTAAAGTGCTGCAGTTCCTTAATATCACGTAAATCATCATTAGCCTAATATAAAAAGATCAGAAGGCAGTCATGAATAACAAGACAACAACAATTTCTCATCCTAATCAGGAAGCTCAAGTACGCCATCTACCCATCTCATTTCATAGACAATAAATAGGTATTTTAAAACTTTTAACTAATACACATATGAGAAATATAGATTTGTTGAATAAAATCCTACATATTACTACTCTGTTATGGACATTTCAATAATTTCAATGTAGGTGTCCTTTAAACGTATAACAAATTCCAATTGAACAAATATTCTTCTTTTATATATATATAATCATGAGCTTCTGTTGAACGAGCATGTCTACCAGCCATAAAATGAGGAGACAAGAACTTATGAATGTATGTGTAGTTCAGTATCTGTATTTAAACCCCACGGTGTCTCTCTCCCAATGGTGATAATCCATCTCGCCTCAGCACTTCTCTAGGCTAACTCAAGATTGCCACCTCTGGGTTTTACCAGGATGTTTTGGATTCCATAATAACAAAGTCTAGTTAAATCACTATTATGTTCCTCCCAAATATGCTTCTCCATCTCATAGGTGTAGTTTCTGTTGGAATTTGCTCTTAAATGTTGAACTATGCATAATTTAAGTTTATTTACAGTACTTCCAACATACTTCCTTACACAACTACACTCAAGTATATAAACCACATGTGATGTTTCAAAGAGTATTCAATCCTTGATTTTCCTGAGCGTAACACCAAAAGATTCAAAGTCAACCCTATTTTGTTCATATTGGCAGGCTTAACATCTTCGGCATTTAAAAAAGCCTGGTTTTCTAAGCTAATTGCCTCTATCTGTTTCTCTAGTTGGAAGGTAGCTCTGAGTCAGAATATCTCCCAATGAGATATTTTCTATATGTGCTAATTGGATACTCTGCTATCCATTCTTTTAAATCCTCATCCCTTCTTATGATCTTCTAGTTCTTCATCAGGACTTCTTTAATATCTATGTCTAAGTGATTAAAATCCATGATATACCTTGTTATTTTTCCTTTTGTATTTTTTGTGATGGTTTTAGGCACCAGTAAATCCTCTTTATCACAAGCTCTTGCCATTTTGAAAGCATCTTCTAATGCCAACGTAGGATAGGCTCATGTTTTGAATTTCTGGAACATTTCTTTTCCTTGTGTCTCAAATTCATGCTGTTCAGAACAGTTTCTTTTGGCTCTTAAAAATTCTCCATAAGGCACACTCCATTTTAATGCTTTTGGGTGTGCACTATTCGCAAACAAAGTACTGTTACAACTCATCGTTTCTGGTACCATTTTTACAACTATTCCCCTTCTTCATATACATTTGAGCATCCAAATAATTTATTGTCTCATTGCTCATTTCATATTCAAACTGTAGCTTTTGAGGATTCTTACTCAAGGATTGTAAACACTGTTCCAGTTCATCTTTTTCTTCGTCCTAGATTAAAAACAGATCATCAATAAAACGGATCCATAAAATCACGCTGTTTAATATCTCACCATTTTCCTCTGTCCACACGTGTTCCGCTACCCAATGGCCCAGTGTCAGATTGGCATATGTTGGAGCAAAGGACATGCCCATTGCTGTGCCTTTCCTTTGTATATAATATTTTCCATCAAAAAGGAAGTGTTAGATTTGGGGGTCTCTAGTTGGCAGAGGTAGGTATCTTTGACCAAATAGGGTCCTATGCGTCAAGTCAGTGTAAGGGGCTAGTCTCCTAAAATAACCCCTGCTCACCCCCTTGGTAGCTTGGCACAAGCAGGCAGACTTATCTCAGAGGCAGTGTGTAAAGCATTCGTGAACACATACAGTAGTTCAGTGACAATTCTACAGATGGACACAACACAGGTTGTACTATAAAAATAAGTATTTTTATATAGGCTTAACACAAGACCAAACGACGAAAATCCACACTACTGTACTAAAAAATAGACTTTAAATGGTAGGAAATAGCTCAGTTCTCTCAAATTGTAAATGCGACACTTTACTCTCACAGTACCTTGGATGTGTAACGCAAAAAATACAAAAGGGTCGCAGGGAAGGTGATGCGTCGGTTCCTTACACTCAGAGGAGTGGATGCGTCGGTTCCTTACTGCTGCGCAGGGGAGTTGATGCTTGCTTCCTTATTGTGTGGGGAGGTGATGCGTTGGTTTCTTACTGCTCTCCGGTGAGATGCGACGAGATGGCACCTCGATGCGATACTCTTCTCCGGTGCGATGCGACAAAATGGCGTCTTGCTCACGGTGCGACAACGTTGATGTGATGCGTGCACGCACGATGGCCGCACGGCGACTCGATGATCTTTGGAGCTGCGACCGGCCCTGCGATGCGCTTCTCCGGTGATGCGACGGTGACCTCTGTGGTGGCGGCACGCTTCTCCGGTGATGCGCCGCGCTACGCTTCGGCGATGATGGCAGCGGCGGCTCCCTTCTTCAGTGATGCGACGACAGCTGCTGCGGCGGTGACACTCAGAAGGCCCAGCACAACAGCAGGCACTTCAATTCCCAGCAAGGGAATTCAGGGGGAGCTGGTTGGTGAAGTCTTGTATCCCTGAGACTACAAGCAGGAGACAAGTTCTAGTTCAAGCCCATGGAGATTCTTCTTCAAGTTGATGAAAAGCACACTCAGTCCTCTTCTCCTTTCTTTGGCAATGAAGCAACCACTGCAGGCCAACCCCCAACACACACAGCACAGGGGTAGTCTCCTCCTTCAGCTTCCTGGTTCTTCTCCTCAGCAAAGGTTTGTCTTGATTCCCAGAAGTGATCTAAAGTTCTGGGGTCTGGGTCCTCTCTTTTATACACCACAATCCTTTGTCTCTGAAGGCAGAGAATGTCTGTGCCTAGTCAAAACCAGTTCTGTTCAGCCCTGGAGTACTTTGTCTACAGGACTCTTTCTCTTCCTTTGACAGTTTAGGCCAGGGACATCAGACACACCACAGGAGGTGGAGCCAGCATTGTGGAAGGCAGGCACAGCCCTATTCAGGTCCCAGGTGCTCCCCTTCCACCACTCTACATGCAGTTGGGTCTATTCAGCCCTGTGCTGACTCACCCTGTCTCCTGGAATCCCCCAGTCCCTGTCACCCACAGCCCAGACAAGGAATACACAACCTAGCAGAGGCAGGCTTGGACAGTTAGGCAAGAAAAGACCTACATTCTAAAAGTGGTATTTTCAAACACAGAATGTTAAAACCAACTTCACTAAAAGATGTATTTTGTCATTCAGAGTTCAGGCATACTAAACTCGAATTTCTACCTAGTTCCCTGAGTCAGTTAGGATTATAAGATGTTATAATCAAACTGCCCATTCTGGCCTATGGGGAATGAGTAGCCTTGCAATAGTGAAAACCAAAATGGATGTAATTCATTATCAGGACATGCCACACACATCAGGGCATGTCCTACCTTTTGCCTACAATACACCCTGCCCTTGGGCCTACCTTAGGGGTGACTAATATGTATAAAAGGGATGGTTTGGGGACTGGCAAGTGGCTCCTAGGTTTGTCACTACATACAGCAAAGAAAGTGGGAAAATAATCAACAAAATCAAGAAATATTGCCATTTAATTGCTGGAGATCCGGACATAGGGAAAATTCGGGGACAAAAACCTGTGGTCACATACAGGAAAATGAAATCCCTGAAGGATATACTTGTCAAAAGCCACTTTCAGGAAAGTCAATGAACGAACTGGCTAACAGACCAGCAAAAGGGCTTCTAGAAATGTAACCTATGCAAAGCCTGCAAAATAGGACGGTAATATGATCAATATTGATCAAAACATCACTTGTACATCTTGCTTTGCCATTTACATAATTGAATGCGATTGTGGAATGAAATACATTGGCAGTACGACCTGCATGCTTAAAAAACGCATCCTAGAGCATATCCGTGCGGTGAAGAATAGGGATGTGACGTATACAACTGCAAAGCACATGGCGCGGTGCCAGAATGGAGACCGGAGAGCAATGTGCTACTATAACATTCATATTTTACCATCAGGGGAACGTGGAGGAGACAGAATTAAAATAGTGTGCCAAATGGAATCACGCTACATTGTTAGACTCAGGACAAAGACCCCCAGAGGCATCAATAATGATGAAGAACTTTATGTACATCTTGAATGAATTTAGAGCCAAACAGAAATCTGAATTATGAATTATTTTGAAAGTGTAAAATAGTCTGTGCCTTATGAAACTTGTGATTCTATTGTTAGGGTACTGTACCCTAAATTAGGAATTAAAATGATATATCTTTTATGAATCATGGATCTAACGCTAAGCGATGACAATATCTGTTTACCCTCATTGATTAAGTTGAGCAAGGAATGCATAAACAATTGTTAGGGTACTATACCTTCAATGAGGAATTGAAATGATAAATGATGAATAATGTATCTAACGCTAAGCGATGACAATATCTATTTACCCGCATTGATTCAGTTGAGCAAGGCATGCATAAACAATGGGATACGGGTACTATACCGGTAACTCTCATGACTTAAATGTATAAAATGTACTCTGGCATAATAATGCAAGCTGCGCTGAAGAGTACGAGGATCAGGTCTTAAAAATCAGCTTGACCAACGAAATTACAAATAATATGATGTAAATAACCTGACAAAAACACATATCCTTTTTGTAAATAGTCTGTGTAAAGTTTTTTTGAATGTATAAAAACACTACAAATCCTACAATGGCCCAATAAGGCTAATGTGGGTATAAAACGTGTAACAAAGAAAGGACTCACTAACAGTGAGAAAAGCCATGGAAAGGCTGAAACTCGTTGGTTAGAGTGTTGTGCCAAGAATAAATAGAGCAAATTCCAGCTCTGGAGTGCTGCATCTTTTGTTACACAAAATTGAATTTAGGGCCAGGATTCGGCCCCCGAGCTGAGCACCCGCTGGTGAGTGCGCCGAACTGTGAAGGGATCACATTGGAGTCTATATATATATATAGATAGATAGATAGATAGATAGATAGATAATATATAGATAATAGATAATAATATATAATATATAATATATATATATATATATATATATATATATATATATATATATATATATATATATATATATATATATATATATATATATATATATCACCTACTGGCGGTTGCCAGTAGGTATATATAGTTAGGATTTTTTCTCTATGGGATTTTTGAAAATTCTATGTCTAATAACTTTGGCGTTTGTTGACGGAATTGGCTGAAATTTTCAGGAAAATTGAACATTTTGTTTCTGGGCAGGCCCTGAAAATTTGGGGGGGGGGTTCGTCAAGGGGGGGCCGAGAAAAAAGGGGGGTCCCAAAACGTGTTTTTAACATTGAGTTTTCCATAGGGCGGTTGGCCTCACTTTTAGCCCGAACGGCTGAATGGATTTGCACGAAACTTGGCAAAATTGTAGGGACTGGTAGCCCGATGTGCCTTTTATAGGTCTCAATATATGTGCTCCAGTGGATTTTGAGAAATTAACGTTTAAAAAAAGATATATATCTGTAACAGCGGACCGGGCAGCGCTCCAGTACGCGTACTTTTCGCGCAACGGAGCTTTGTGAAGCGAAGCTGATTGGTTCTCCGGCGTCTGTAAACATTCCAAACAGTCCGTAGCGGCCGCCATCTTGTCTCTCGGTAGGATAGAGAGACAAGAGGAGGCCAAAGCGAAGGGGCAAATGACCATAAGGGGGCATAGTAGATTCTCGCTGACCCCCTAGGTTTGATGTGGAGGTTTTAAAAGGGCCCCGCGGGGCAAAAAAAATAAAATAATAATAATCGAACGGCTGAATGGATTTGCACGAAACTTGCCAAAATTGTAGGGACTGGTAGCCCGATGTGCCTTTGCTAGGTCTCAATATATGTGCTCCAGTGGATTTTGAGAAATTAACGTTCAAAAAAAGATATATATCTGTAACAGCGCTCCGCTTCGCGTAACGGAGGTTTGCGAAGCTGATTGGTCATTCTGTCACTGGGCTATAGTTGGGCTACATCTGGCTGATATTTGGGCTACATTTGTTTTTTTTGTTTCTGGCGGCCATCTTTGGGCTACATTGGGCTTCATTGGGCTTCATTGGGCTACATTGGGCTACATTTGGGCTCCAACATATATATAGGCCAATGTAGCCCAATATATATTTTTCAAAGTTAATTTTCGTAAAAACCACTGGAGCATATATTTTGAGACATAGCAAAGGCACATCGGGCTACCAGTCCCTACAATTTTGCCAAGTTTCGTGGAAATCCATTCAGCCGTTCGAGCTAAAAGTGAGTCCAACCGCCCTATGGAAATGAAGGAAATGAATGGGTAATTTGTAATTAGCAAATAGCTCATCGCAAACTAGGAATGGTAAAGAATCGCTATTTATTCCTTAAAGTTCGCTATTTAGGAAATGCAAAAAACTTTGATGATACATATGGCGGTTCATCTCTAACAAGATAAGAAGCATAGGGATAGATCACCAGGGATGTGTTAGTCATTCTGTGCCGCTGTTCTGTCACCTATGGTGTGCTGCATTTACAATGCGGCGCATCATGGGGCAAAAACAGCACAGATGCGTGATGTATCTGTGCCGTAAAGGTGGCGCATTGCTGGAGTTGTATCGCAAGTGTGATGAAGCTCCAGCAAGGCTCAGGGGTGCCCCTGTCGCAGGGTTTCTGTTCTCACACAGAACTGTGGACAGAGGATTGGAACCTCGGCGAATTAGGGTGCCCCAAAACTCACCTTAGTAATCAAAAACCCCTTAGCAAGCTAGGTACAGTGTCACATTGGATATAACAAACTCTCAATGTTTAGACAATCCAGAATATGAACTTATAGTACCTCAGGATACGTGGAACTCATGAACAGTCGGTCGTTATATATTTCTTAGAAACCAGAACATGGAGTTAAGAAGAACACATGTGTATTTGAAATGTTTATTTACTAATGCCGTCTTCTCAGGCGTAGTATCTTAGATAATACAAGTACACATATTATCAGTAGCAAAATTACCAGCATAGTTACTAGTACATAAAAAGCGAATGGTGACAGTATGTTAACATGCTGTAAATGAATAAGAGTTAGCAACACTTATAAGCAGCCGCGGGCCGTGGAGGGAGTTACGGTGGGGCAGGGAGGCGGGGAGGGGGAGGGGCAGGGTGGAGAGGGCTCCACCCTGCCCCTCCCCCTCCCCGCCTCCCTGCCCCACCGTAACTCCCTCCACGGCCCGCGGCTGCTTATATCTCACCCTCCCTAATACACATATTATATTATTTGCTAAGAAGGTCTCTTTGTGTTGGTTTAGGGCGTGCCCATACTTTAGTGTCTTAGATTTGAAGGAATCACATCAGCATACAGCAGCTCTCTCTTCATGTGAACCGCATCAAGTGTTGTGTATGTGTGTTCGGCAAAGCAATATAAAACCGCCTCATGCCCAGAATTGGCAGAAGCTGCACTTATGTTATGAGTATGAAGTCGTGGAGATCAGACCTCATAACAATTCTGTATCGTGTTGTTCTTGAAACTTCAGCACTCGCTGTACACATATAGTTTAACAAGCAAAGCAGATAGTAGAGCAATAACATATTATTCTCATGTAAACCACGATGAACTACTAGGTTGAAAGCTAAAGCAACAACTAAGTGTCGTGTGCAGAAGTTGCAAAAAAGGAAAAATGGCGTTTAAACCGGTAATGAGCCCATGCTAACTTAACACGGTGTAAAGATATCCAGGACCTAGATGACACCTCCCCATGATCCGGAAATGAACTGAATAAGATAATAGAAGTGCCATCTCATGAGAGCAGATTGCAACTTTATATGTGGACGGTCCGCAAGGTAAAACATTAAAAACTAGGAAAATTTAATGCTAAAGAAAAATAAAACAGCCAAGTACTTTATCGAGTCTTAAGCCAATAGGCAAGCTAAATAATAAAAACTTGACAAATAAGTCAATGAATTGTCAATGAAATGCTAGTACTCAGCATATCAAACATGAAAAAGGTCTATGACATAACTGTGTATGCAAAATAAGCTGCAACAGCCTCCAATAGGAAGTCACCGTCTTCATCCGAAAAGAGTTCAGCCATCCAATTTAAAAGCGGAAAAGAACATACGTGCTCTCCCAGCACCGGATCCTCTATCACCATCAGAGGACAGCTCGGTGGGTTTTCAAGAAAGCTCTGTTCCAAGAAAGACTGTGTTTCCGCCAGTAAATTCCAGGGACCAATTAGTCCATGCATCAATGCCACAGCCATAATCCTTTCGCCAGGACAAACCAACTCGTGAGTAATGATAGGAGTCATCAGCTGATTAAAGTCGACGTCAGGAGAAACCGGTCCGCAGAGACACAAATCAATGGCCCAATCGAAATCACAGGTCAGGCAGTGAAATACAGGCTGGACACAGGTGAAGTAGGAGAATCAAAAAGATAATCCATATGCCGTGCTTAATATCGCCAACGGCATTGTGCCATAATATTCTAGCATGCGATTGCGGAACAGCGTCAGCAGCTGCAGGGCGGGAGCTTGCACAGGAGGGACATCCATATTTAAAAATGTAAAAAAGCACAAGAGCGTCCGCTGGTAATGCAAGTAAAAATGGGAATCCACCAAGCACAGTGGAAAAAATAGAATGAAAGAAAGCAGGGATGACTCCAAAGATTTTCTCAAATGAAGTCACGAGACCACTGGTAACAACTTTAAAAAAGTGCGCCAGGGCCTTTGTGGAGGACGCGTTAAAGATAGTCCGAACCATCTTGCTGAAATGGAAAGGCGAATCAGTATTGAAAAGGGTCTGCACCTCTGTACGGGTGTTCGCTATGTGAAGCACGAAAGTTTCACGGGCCGAACTCAAGGCCACCTCTCTCTGAGACAAAAGAGCTCTTATTCTTGCCATGCCGTTGAAATCTGCTCCCAAGGTTGGTATTTGTGGCCAGATTGAAAACTCCCTATGTTCATGTGTGGGAGGAAATAGAACATTTCTGCAGCAAATAACCCGTTCACTTACTGTTACGATAAAAGGAATACTTTTATTTAACCCAGAACAATCTTCATTATTGAGCATCAAATAACTACCATTTTCCAACAACTTGAACGTGGGGATGATAGCAGGAACTGGCGTGCCTTGCAACACGCAAGCCATATTTGGTCGGTGTTTGTTGCATGAACCGTGTAACTGTATGTGCCTACACATTAGTGAATGATCTGGCGTCTCAGTGCATTCCTCTCCATTCAGATAAACTTCTTGATCATCTTTGAAACATCTGTATGTGTATGGAAGCGACCAGACCTCATGAAGAAAAGCACTACCTAAAGGTTCATAACGACCTATTGGTATATATTTCATACAATTTGAAAACTTATATAAAGCAAAAGGCAGCGTTATTAAACCGTGGATAAGGCACGTTGCCAAAAAACCCGCAATCCTCTGCTGATGATGTCACTGAGCATGTCATGAATGATGTAATATGTGACATCATCAGCAGTGGATTACGGGTAATAGTATCTCTAGTTTACTCCCCTATAGCTGTCTTTCTTTTAACATAAGTGTCTGTTTCCTTCCCTTATACTTACTGTTCTTTTTTTTAAAAACATTTTTTGGTTCACTTACGGTTCGCGTACCGGCGAGCGAACTGGGAAGCGAACTACGAGAAATAGAGGTTGGCACAGTTCCAAATATTGTACCAATTTTTTAATAACGGGGAGGTAGTTCTGAAAAGAACTTTTTTTGTATTGTTTTTGTTGTTTTATATTTTTTTATTATTTTTCTGAACATTTTTTTACTTTTTTTGAATTTTTCTGAACAGTTTTATATTTTTTTTGGTTTTTTTTCGGAGGGGGCAACGAAAACGATTCATTGTAAAGGGCTCAACAGGAGCAACAAAACAAAAAAAAAGAATTTATTATTTGGGGCGTTTCGTACAAACTTGCATATGATAGTCAATAGCTCTGTTGATCAGAGTGATGCTTCTTTCTCCGTAGCAAATGAATCCACTGCAATATACGCAGACTTGTTTTACTTCACGAAATCTCGTTTGTATATTTGGCACCATCTCCCTGCCCTCTGGTCCCGTTACTTCCGGTACAACAGATCTTCTGGCCATAATAGGGAGATTATCTAGGTCGTTACGAAACTGTGCAGCACTGTAGTTGTTGGGATGCCACCTAGTCATATGGCGATGCATTGTGTAGTTTCCGAAACTGTATTTTTTGTCGGTCCCTCTGGACAGTCTATCTTGACATATAAGGCAAGTTACGTATCTTGCATTTACTTTTTTCTGACCTTTGGGAATTTTAAAAAATTGCCAAATGAAGTTTTCTTTCCGGTGAGACGTCCTGGGCTCCTCAGGCAAAAAGTGCCTCTCTTCGTGCTCGTCGTCCTGTTCCTCTTCTTCCTCTTCTTGCTGAATTATAACTTCAGCAGGTGGTCCACTCTTCCTTGGATGTGGTGGAGGTGGTGGGGAAGCACCAGCTGAAGCTACTAAAGAAGCCATTGCTCACTGGTAACAAAGGGTCTTTCTCTCACAATGATGAAAGTCAGAGTGAGGAAAGAAGGAGGGATTTTCATCATTTGGGAAAAACAATAGTTCTCAACCAATGAAAAGTGTTCATTTTAGATTATATGACCTAGTCTTACATCATTAGGAAACCAAAAGTGAAATGAACCAATGAAAAGTGTTATTACCAAGTCACATGACCTGCTGTGTTTACGTTACGCGCTTTGCAGGGCCTCCCGGTTTGCTTCCAGAAACCTGTGCTTTGCGACTCGGTAAGCGTACCAGTTCGCTAACGTAGCACGTCATATGACGTATCACGCGACAACGCGAAACGTCATGCGGACGGGAGGCGTCACGATGTTGTTTTCTAACGCGGCAGTTGCGGTAAAGAAACGTTTACCGGCTCGCGGTCTATTTCGCGGCATCAAGGTCAGCTAACGGGAAGCTTCCCGATTCGCGAAGCGGGAACGAAGAAAAAAAAATATTTTAAAAAAAAGTTATTAATAAACATATAAAATATATTTTTGGATTTAAAGAAGAATACATTTTACAGCTACAGATATTAGCTGTTAAAAAACCAATGAAATTCACTGAAAAAACCATAGGTTATAGACCATATATAGTTAGGAATTAACATTTACAAAACCTTGAAAATTCACTGAAAAAACCATAGGTTATAGACCATATATAGTTAGGAATTAGCATTTAGAAAACCTTATTTTACTCACACAAAACCATTGAAATTCCATATATAGTTAGTTGCACTAACTATATATCGCGCACCCGCAATCCACTGCTGATGATGTCACATATTACATCATTCATGACATGGTCAGTGACATCACTGATGACATCACTGATGACATCTCAAATGACATCACTGATGACATCACTGATGACATCTCAAATGACATCACTGATGACATCATGACACACCAATACCAGTTACTACATACGCACTCACTGATTCCTACGTCTACACACACATTCACTCATTCACCCATACAATCACTCATACATACAGTCACTCATTATTACAACACTATCATATGCACTCATACACCTATGCAGACAGTCACACACTGCCACTCATCCATGGAGTTACTCACACACCAAGTCAGTCCTGTAAAGAATCAATCACACTTCCATTTCTTCATCTATACAGTTAAACACAGAACACCATACTTCAGTGACATCACTGATGACATCACTAATGACATCTGAAATGACATCACTGATGACATCTCAAATGACATCACTAATGACATCATGACACACCAATACCAGTTACTACATACGCACTCACTGATTCGTACGTCTACACACACATTCACTCATTCACCCATACAATTACTCATACATACAGTCAGTTATTATTAGAACACTATCATATGCACTCATACACCTAGTCAGTCCTGTGAAGAATCAATCACACTTCGATTTCCTCATCTATAGTTAAACACAGAACACCATACTTTTCACACATATACTAACACATACTTACTCTCTTATACAATCACTGATACAAGTACACATTGATATGCACAGAGTCACACACCTCCCAGCCAGCCACACACACACTCAGTCTTCCATACATCCAGTCATTCTTCAATATGTAAAACGTATTTAAACTTTACAAAAACACACAGACACTAGATGATGTCATCAGTGATGTCATTTGAGATGTCATCAGTGATGTCATCAGTGATGTCACTGACCATGTCATGAATGATGTAATATGTGACATCATCAGCAGTGGATTACGGGTGCGCGATATATAGTTAGTGCAACTAACTATATATGGAATTTCAATGGTTTTGTGTGAGTAAAATAAGGTTTTCTAAATGCTAATTCCTAACTATATATGGTCTATAACCTATGGTTTTTTCAGTGAATATATATATACATATATATATATATATATATATATATATATATATATATATATATATATATATATATATATATATAGTTTCCATTCAAACACCTAGAAAAACAATGTTGTTGTAAAAGATAAAAGGAATTTTTACAAAAGATGTTTTGGAAAAAAAATGTAATACATGAACCCATCAATAGGCCATAGGCAAGGGTGCGAATTGGCCTCAATTCTTCGTAATCTATAAATAGATCTGCTTGTGCAATTGTTTCAGGGAATTCTCATCTCTGAAGCTTTGTTGCAGGTTATTCCAGTAATTCCCCTGTAGTGTGATCAATTGTGTTAAAAGTAGAGACCAGCAACACTAAGAGCGCAAAGAAATCTAAATGTCCAGAAGAACAAATTTGTGTTCCTGGTACGCACGTATAAAGATGGCACGCCTCTACTGTGAGTACTTAGAGTGATAGCAATGGGTCTGCTCCCAGAATATCGACACTTGACTATAGCTAGGGCAAAATATTGAAAATAAAACATTCACAGGTATGAAAGTTTAGATTTTCTGTTCCTAACTCTACCTATATGTCCCTGCGCTGTACATACATCATTCAGGGATGTACATGTGGAGTTAGGAATAGTACAACAATACTTCCCTGCATGCTCTTATCTTTTGATATTCTGTCATCTATATTCTTGTACCACAATATTCTGGGGGTTGATATTCAGTAGTACCACCGATCATTCCCAGGAAACAAACTAAAGCTAAGAAAAGCCTTTCTACAAAGAACTACAGGAGTTTTATAGATGGGACAAAACTGGGAGGGATTGGTTATGGATCCTACCTGACAGTTACCTTTGATGCCAAGTTACATTGGGACAAAGATTTGAGGGGATACACATTGGCAACTGAAAATATTTTGTAAATTGACAGCCTCCTTTAAGGAGAACTCACTACTATGTGGCGTGGCTCAATGGTTAGAGCAGCAGACCCTGATGCAGAGGTCTGGTCCGGGACCAGGGTTCAATTCCCGCCTCGGCGGCTCTTGGACTCAATTTCCCTGGATCTGATAATTCTCGCCTCGGTGCCTAGTCTAATCATGGGCCCCACTCTGTGACTCTGGGCAATAGCTTGCTTAATCTCCACAATGGCCCCAGCAGCGCTTGGATGCCTGGCTTCACCTTGGGGGTGCCCAGGAGTAGACATTTCACAGGAAAGCCAGAATGGGTTCCACAGCGGTATGAATACAGCGCTACCGAGGCCTCCGGGTAGAAGTGCGCTATATAAATACTATACATTTACATTTACCTACTGGTCTAACTCATGGAACAACAAACTTGGAAAGGCATTTTTTGTCTCATGTTAACCTCTCCTTATCTCTCTTGGGCTCTACTCACAACTATTACCTGCAAACTTATCTTAAAATTCTACAAATAAAAACACTCAAAATATTTCAGCATTTTTAATGCATTTAAGGAAGAAAATAATCTCATGTACACTAGCATTCTTAAGTAGGCAGGTCTCAAATGTATTTAACCAATTTTATTGCTCAGCTTCATTGTACTACACTTCTGTGGTTCTGCCTGTTTTATTCACCCTCCTTGCAGTTGCAGTGGCCTGCAGAATAACAGTTATGGGCATTAAATCTCAGACTTTTCTTCTAGGTCCATAGAATCACCTTTCTACACTCATTTAATGTGTCCCTTGCTTAGGTGTGCAGGCAGAACACACATAAGTCCATTGTTTGCAAAGTGCATAGTAAATTCCTGTGACCAAGCGCATGCACCTTTGTTGTCTGCAGTGTTTAACAACTGTGTTGTGCAGGGCTTTAAGTGTGCCGGGTCTCACCGGTGCTGAGCACCGTCAGTTTTTTCAGGGGGCCTCGAAACGGGTCTCTATCGGGCTCTGTTTTGTGCCCAGGCACAGGCAGTCTGGTTTTTTTTCCGGACCGCAGTGACAGCGGGACATCGATGTGTGCGTGGTGAGCGTTATGGGGGAAGGGAAATCCTTTAAAGAGAGTCATTTTCTCTCTGGATTTCCCTTCTTTTTGAATCTCAGGAGCAGCAACATTGTCGTGGTGTCAACAGGGCTTTAAGTGGAAGTTGTTTCAATATTATATACAAGCCATAGTTGCTGCTTATTTATCTTATGCAACTAACAACCATTGACAAAGCCAATAGTCCTGACTTGTAGGTATGATGTGACTTGTATCATATATCTCGGCGCAATAACAGGAACAGCAAAATACTAGTCTGGTGGCACACTGTGCTAAACAACAGATTTTTTGCTTAAGTGTTTTTAAGCCACGCCCTCAATTACATTGACCACTCCCCTTTGAGAGACCCTCAAGTTTTTTCATCCCACTTAAAGCCCTGGTGTTGTGTGTTTGTAAATGTTAAGATTGTCTTATCCCCGCACATGGGGAAATATCCACTTGATATACATTTTTTACTATCTGTACTGTAAAACCTTTTTGTTAAAAATAAACTGCGATGTTTTCCAATCTTTCGTAAAAAATAAAAAAATGTTTTATAGGATTTTAAATAAATATCTTGTATTCAATACTAAGATTAAAAAAAGGTAAGAGAACACTGCTAGACGTCTGAGGTGCAAATGAAAGAGACATTACAAATGTGACGTACAAAATACGTAGAACAATAGCTTTCATAATTTGCAGTTTTACCATGCACTGGAAATTACATCACCATACCTAGTTTTCTGGAATTACCATGAGGGTAGCTTTACATGTGGAAATTCAGGCTGTACTTGCCTTTCCGCAGTTTTTGGTGGTACTAATGGGTGTGGCTTCCTTATGCTCTGTTATATGGGATTTCGGTATTTGTAATATTTAAAACTTTAAATATAAAATATGAATGACATACTTGCCAATAAACCTGATTCAGGCATGACACTCACGATTTCTGAAGCCAAAAGTGGCTTTATTTTGGCTGTCTCCTGTCCGAAAATACCTATGCTTCAATACTATATAAATGCAAACCTTTTTCATTCTTTTATCCCTCCACTATCCTTCTCAATCCAAATAACTGGCTAATGTCCACCACTCAAATTACTTTCATATTTCACTATACTAATTCACCACTAATCCTTTATGGGTTCTGGAGTAGCGTGCCTACTCCCTGAAAAAGCGCGTTGACGCCTCATCAGGGGTAGTAAGCGCTATACAAATGCAATTACAATACATGTAAATGGGGGAAATACCCCATGGTTGTTTTTTTTTTTAATCTCCCACTTTCCTGGTCTAAAATAAAGGCATGTATGGTATGAATAAAATGTTAAACGTGTGCTAACCCATTTGTTGCACATTTATTACTAATTAAGGGGCATATGTATCAACCGTTTTTTAGTCGCAAACGCTGCGATTTGCAAAAAAGCGTTTGCGACTAAAAATGTGTGTATAAGTAAAATCGCATTGCAAAATTAAGGAATCGCAAAATTCGCGATTCCTTAATTTTGCGGAAGCATTTAAGGAATCGCAAATTGTGATTCGTTAAATGCTATGTATCAAGCACCCAAGTTGTGCGATTTCTCATTAAGAAATCGCAAATTACCACCAACTTCAAGTTGGTGGTAATTTGCGATTTCTTTCACAAATGCACTTTTTGGCATTTGTAAAGGTGCCATGTGGCGCACATACAGGGCATGAATGTGCGCCATATGTGCACACATGTTAATTTCAGGGGTGCATCAGGGTGTCCTTATGACACCCTTGCACCCTTGAAATTATTCTCAATTTGCGATTCTCAAATTGCGAATCACAAATTGAGAATGACTTCCTAATCATTCCTTTGGGCCTCCTGGCCCATAGAAATAAATGGGAAGGTATTCCTTAATTGAGATTTTGCAATTTCCTAATCGCAATTAAGGACTAGTAAGAATTCGCAAAAGAATTGCGAATTTTAAAATGCATCCCATTTTGCAATTCTCGAAAAGTGATTCTCAAAAAATCACTTTTTGAGAATCGCAAACACGGATGTTGATACATCTGCCCCTATAACACGTTCTGCCTTAATTTAAACTATGGCCTTTATCGTTTTACTGCTGTGCATTATCTTTGGGGCCAGTGGCCACCAGACATATATACAGACTTAAAAGTCCTGCTGAGGTCTCAGATGCAAACACCACACCAGAACTGGAAACCTCCCTCCCCCTCTCTCAGAGCCTTTCCCGCCAGTTTCAGCTGAGAAAGTGGCTCTGCTTCCCAGCTCAGCACGAGGCCCCGAGCCCCGCCCCTTGACGTCACCCTGGCCGCCATTTTCTCACGTTTGGCAGGCCTTCAAGGCCTCACAGCTGCTCTTGCTGCCCTGAACCCGCTGCCCTGCGTCTCGATGACAATGTTATGTCATAATTCCGTATAGATTCAATAACAGGAGAAGAAACTTTTTTTTGTTGTAAAGTTTGTGCGGCTGGTCTGGCCGCTGAGAGCTCCCTCGCTCTCTTTGGCGGATTAACATGGTGCATTAGTGAGCAGCAGGTGAATACTGCTGTTCCCAAGCTGCTGGCAGGGAGGCGCGCCTGTCCAGCGAGGAGCTAGCCTGGAGTGTGGGAAGGAAGGGGATGCGATGGCAGAGACATGGCGAGGCGGAGAGAGAGAGCGACAGGGGGAATGGTGGCGGGCGGTGTCAACAAAAGTATCCACCGCGGCTTTAAGTGGGATGAAAAAACTGGGGGGGTCCCTCAACGGGGCGTGGCCAATGTAATTAAGGGCGTGATTTAAAAACACGTAAGCTAAAAATCTGTGCTTAGCATAGTGTGCCGCTCGACTGGTATTTTGCTGTTTCTGTCTCCATCCAGATATACCATACAACAAGAAACATTACACCTACAACAAGCCAGGACTATTGGCTTTGACCGAGGTTGTTAGTTGCATATGATAAATAAGCACCAACTACGGCTTTGTTGTATATACCATTGAAAATGCTTCAGTTCTGAAATGATGAGGCTGGAAGAACTATAACAAGTCTCTTTGAAGTTACATCAAAGGCAGTGAAGGGTGGCCCTGCTGCAGGATTGAGATTTTTTGTTTCCCTGAGGGTGAGGGTGAAGGCAAAACTGGAGAGCCCATTAGGGACCCGTCTCAGCACCTTCCATTTAGAACTGCTGGTGCTGAGCACCAGCAGGACCCGGCCCACTTAAAGCCCTGGTAGCCGCTCACTATTATCCTACATACTATCAGTGCTTAATTTGTAAAAGAGTGAGTGCCGGTCCCCAAAGGTACAGGTGTCAAGCAAAATTAAATGTAAAGCACGTCATTTATCGAGGTTGTACAGTCTTAAATCCACCTCACGCCGCTCTAATCCTTTTTTAGTCACTCCCTGCACCTTTATCTCACTCTTGCAAGTTCCTGCTTTCTTCTTTTAAGATGGTAGTCTGTCTTTTTCTTACTCCTCCTTTCCCCTTTGTGTGTTATCCCTTTCCTGCTCTTGGGAAATGTGTAGTGAGGAAAAGTAAGTGCCGGTCCCCCAAAATGAATGCCTATGGGCCCCACCGGCGACCAGAGGCTCAAATGAAACAGTGTATGATATAGACATAAAAGTAGGACTTGCATCGAGGTATGGGAAATTGTAAGTTGGAGAAAGCAAAAATAATATAAATTTTAGGTTAAAAAATCATGGTCATTGGTGCGTATTATTTGTACGGACTCCTATCTTGTTTAATTTTTATTTTTCAGCACCATGCACCCCATTGAGTGTTAGAAGATCAACACAAATGCTAAAAGACAGCAGAAAATATTGATGAACAGCACCATAGGAGAGGATGGGATTGATGTGTTAGGGCGTAAAGAGTAGGGCTTGGGGGTCCTAGAGCATAAAGTATGGAGCTGCCGATGAATCATAGAGTGGAGAAATGGACGGAACCTGGAAGGAAATGCAGAGAAAGCTCTAAGATGACCTGAAAGCAATTAGGATTTCCACCTTGCAAGTACTTTCACAACATAGGTGCATTTTTGTGTCAATGTTGGTAAAGAAATGGGATATCATACCACTACTCTGTATGGAATGCATGGAAGATGGGATACCACCGACAATCATTAGCGGTGCTCAACCAGATGCCTCCATCCTTCTCCAAGTTAGCCATCACCTGGATGTGCGGGAAGGGCTCCCATATCTGGAAAGCCAGAACCAATTGTTCCACCTGTTCCAATGGTTGATACTGCCTCACGAGTTCTGAGACGTAGTGCGCAATCGACACCTGCAACTTAACAAGATTTTCGCCCAGGTTGAAAGATGTTTGTGCTTTCACCATCTAGCCATACATTTTGAGCAGTACCAGAAGATCTGTGCGCACTCCATGCCAGGAAACCCAACCCACAGGCGCGGCAGGGATGCAATGCCTAAAATCTTTGTGCACTGCAGGTGAACAACCAAACTGCATTCCGGCCAGGGTCAGGACTGCAAGATCAGGTCACGGATGCATCTGGTAGTGGCAAGAACCCTATCATGTCACCTCCAAGTTGATGCCCAATATTGTGCTTTTATAAGAAATTGCTGGAAATGCTGGACACTCTGGAACTGCACCAACCCAGCAGAAACCTGCATGAACCCAAAGTGCTACAAACTCACCACGCACAAGAAATAATTCCACTGGTTTGCTCCCTACTCCCTTGTATCTGGGAGAAAATGCAAATTTCCCATAAAAAATGCTTAATTGTTACATTCCACAGCAGCAGGCCTAAGATGTATCTCCTGCACCCTGAAGGAACCTAAGAAGCATTTGAACTACAAACTGGCTTCTGAAGCTGCAGCCTAGAAAGGATAGCAGGAGCGGCTCGTGTCAGGGAAAAGAGGCAGGGCTGGGGGGGGGTTCGGGGGACGAAAGAGAAAAAAAACCATATCTGCCGCCATTCAGCATCATGGTCTTCTGCTGCTCTCCACTGCGGGCAGGCATGGGCTCCCAGACTGCCCTGTAGGCAATCCTGATGCTGCTCTCATGCATTGTTTTATTTTTCAAGTTTTTGAGGGTGCTGGCAACGGGGCTGACGCTCCTCCACCATAGCGGCGGAGCCATCGCTGATTGCAAGCCCTACTGAATTTAGAGTGTCAGGGAATAAGATGGAGGATTGATGGGGTGCAGACCCCTACATTCTAGTCCACCGGTTGTAGGACGCCTGCCCTGGGATGCAAGGAAAGGGTGAATTTTGATCCCTTTTAGGATTGCTGGAGTTCAAAGATGGGTTTAAATTATTTCACACCATTGAGAACAAGGGGATAAATATGAACCCCCAAGTATTTTCCGTGTCACAATACATCTCAAAATTCCAGCTGACATCATCATCAAACAAAGCAGCATTCTAGAAGGTCTGTCGGTGGTGATTTTTAGCCATGCAAAGATGCAAACGAGTGAGGTTCCGTGACAATTATAAGTGATGTTTTCGACTCGCACGAATATGGTCGAGTCTGGTATCTAAGAACCGCAAATGACGAGTTTAGTAAGTATGCGCAGTTTCGCTGTGCTAACTTAAACCGTTCGTTTAATATGTGGGTTTTTCATCTGTACCCACGGGTTCCATCTTAGATACGGCATCCATTTTGTCTCTTGCCCTCAAGTAGCCAGCGAACGGACACTGTCCGCTTCGTTACCCTGGGACTCTCAAGATATTTGTGGAAGACACATGTTCTTTGTAAATATCTTTTACGATGAGGGGGATGATACTGTAAGGCAGATGGCCCCGCTCGAGGCTCATCTTGCCGGGCCGGTTTATTGTCTCAGCCGTGCATCTCATTAGGCACGTCCCTTTGATGCCTGTATCTCGTGTTTCCCGATACCTCCCCTTTTACACCCTTTTCGATCTCCCCACTGTCTCCATCTTCCTCTGCACCTGTCTTTGTCCCTATTTCGATCTGTTTTACTGCCGATTGGAATTCACTAATGTTGGGAAGATGGGTTTTTACAGTTGGGAACCGTCAAATGTTTCCGCACTTATGTTCCGGACCTTATGTGTACCAAAGTGACCAAAGCGACCCCTCTGAGGGATAATTATGGGAACCAGGTTGTAAACTTTTGTGTACCATGTTGTCCTATGAGTAAATTCTGTATAAAAGGAGCGCTCCACAGAACCAATTTGAAGCAGTCTCCCCAAGTTGCACGTGTTGTACTTGTTGTGACTTCTGTGTTCCCTGCAGTAAATAAACCTTGAATCTTTGACGCCGAAGGAAGTGTCCCGTGTCTCTGTAATTTGTGCGCCGAAACAGGTATCCCATGAAGGTTATAGGTGTTGTTCCCTGGCACCGCTGGTACTGTTAAAAGTCCAGTCCTTCAGTTGGCGCCCAACGTGGGGCGACTTCAGCGGTACCGGTCCAAAGCCTGATGATCGTGAGGAACTTCGTGTGAAATCTCCGAGGGAAGGTGCACCCCGCTTCATCGATCCTGTTGTCGAAATAAGTGGCCCGAAGTTTTTCCCTGCGAAGATTCCCGCCTCCTGACGGCTGCGACGGACCGATGCCCTGACTGTCGACCTGTCTTCGACGCCCGGCGTAGACCTTATGTACAAGCGAGACGACAGACGGGCCTTCCTGGTGACGCCATTGAAGTTCTGAGTTAAGTATTTGTGGGTCGCTCCCAGTCCTTAGTGGTTGTTCTAGCTTTTTGAAAGCTTTGTTGTTAGCCTTTAAGGCTTTGTTGTAATAGCTCACTGAGCTTTGTAATAGCCTCCTCAGGCTTTGTGGTTAGCTCTCCGAGCTTTGTGATAGCCTTAAGGCTTTGTTGTATTGCATGGTTCCATTGCATTTGTGGTTCTTAGTATTGGTCCTTAGTATTATTTGACAGTTGCAATTGCCAAAAACCGAGGGTTTTGACTTACACGAGGTTTCATTGCTTCGGTAATCCTTGAAGTTTGATACTAGGTTAGTGTGCACGATGCCTAGCCATAGTGATTTGTTTCGTATTTTCAAATGTTGCGCAATGGATTCCCGGTTGGAGGACTCGTGTCCGATACCTCCAGTTGGAACTCCGATACATGATCTTTATAGTCGACATGGGGTGGGTCCTATAATATATAATGATTACTGGGTCCGCTATACAAAGAAAGACGGTGACCTTAGATGGCCACCACATGGAACTTTTGAACTTTCGATTTTAGATAATCTTGAGGCTAAATTATTTTCAAAGAAAGCTAGGCCAGCTATGTTTGATTCCTTTCGGATATGGCGTAAAGAGGCCAAGCAGAAAGAAATCAAACAACTTAAAAAGGATCAAAAACAAGAGTTCGTTCCTGTAATGCAAGCTATAAAAGAATGTAGACAAGACAAAGAAGAAAAAGACATGGAAATCGCTACTAGATTGCATCACATGAAAATAGATAAATGTTACCCAGTTTTACCGAATAAATTAGAAAAGAAAGAAGAAGATTTGAAGGAGGATTCCTTGCTGTCATACTTGATGTAATCACCGCCTCCTTATGTACAGGGTGCTACTGCTCCTGTAGTTCCTCCTGTAGTACCCCCTGTTGTTCCTCTTGTTGCTCCAGCGGCTGCGGGTCAGCCTGCTGTTAACCCTACGTTTGTTTCACCACTTGTTCTAGTTCCTACTGCTCCTGTACCTGTACCTTCGCAGACTGTTGTTTCTGCTACTCCAACTATCTTGTCCGTTCCTACTATGCCTTCTTTCACCTCCAGTGTTGTTGCCCCTGTTTTTCTTTCCCCTTCTGTCCGTAAGCGTGTTCCTAACTCTGTTGCTACTCTTTATTCACCTCTTTCTGGTCCGTTATTTTCGTCTAATTTACCTGAAACTCCTCAGAGACGGAGTCAGATCCCTAGTGGTAGGGAGAAAGAGACGTTAGTAACAATGGCACATAGGTGGATAAGACATCCTGCTAATTACACTCCATGTGTAGTCTTTGATACGTTTTCTCAGTTTAATGAGCCTACGCAGAGATTCGTATTTGAAGAGATGTGTAACTTTTTGAGGGAAGAATGGTATAATGATGATGTAGATGATGTACCGTCCGACATAATTGAACTTCAGAGTCACTTTTCAAACGGTATGATTATAGGAGACGATGTACGACGTGCCGTGGAACGCTTATTAGCATTCAGACACACAGCACATTCTCGGGTATCATTAGAAGATACCACTGAGAACTGGAAAGCGGTTCCTGGTCAGTATCCTATGAGAGAAGTCCCGCCACTGTGGGTGCCTGGAGATCCGCAGGGTAACCCTGTAGTGCTACCGCATTTTCGAAGGGTGTGGATACATCTTCCATGGAAACGATCAGAAGTTTTGCAAGTGAAGCAATCCTTACCCGATCCGCGTAAAAATCCGGCTGGTTATTATAAGGAGTTATCACAACTGATAGAAGCTTCTATTATGAACCTTGCCGACATCGACATGTTGTTTGGCAATGTGGTACCACAACCAGTTTGGGCTAAAATTCGTCAAGCCAATCACGCAGTTGAATTAGGGGGTGATTGGGCTGCACTATTAGCAGCTGATGCATTACAAGTTGGTGGGGCTAAACCTGAACAGTTGATCTTGGATTTGCCTCAGAAAATAATTACGCTCATGAAAACTCTCATGCCAGCGATGAAGGTGAATTGGGATAAGTTATCAGCTTGTAAGCAAAAGAAAGACGAGAGTGTCTCAGATTTCTTTACAAGGTTTGAGGAAGCATTTGTCGATCACAGCGGCCAGGACATGGGCGCTGAGGGAGGCCAGCGGTTATTCGTTGACAAATTTGTGTCAAATTTGTTGCCTGAACTAAGCAACAAATTGAAGAATTCAGAAAGTGCGTGGGCAGTTTCAACCCCTGCGCAAATACTAGCAACGGCTCAGTATTATGAGAATAGGGAAAAGGAAGAAAGTGATCGTGTAGAAAAGAAAACGAAGGAGCTCAAAACGAAGGTTTTGTTGCAGCAAGCATACCCTCCACGATCAAACCAAAATGATGCACAACAGCAGTATCGACCACGAGCACAGCTCGATAGGACACAGCCGCGCTCTGACAATTTTGATTCCAGATCTTCACTTGGGTATAATCAGTGCGCATATTGTAGGAAAGAGGGACACCTAAAATATGATTGTCTTGCCTTACGGGACCGTCTAAATGGTGTGTCGACACGTGGAAACCGTGGTGGTGGTCCTCAACAGGCACCACGTGGTAGAGGTCGTGGTTCATCCCACAATCAGAGTGATCGTTATCAAAATCAATCAGACGCAAATAATTGTTTTGACCAGCGAAATGCGGGGTCAGTTCGATCTGCACAGTATAATGTTGATGATTATTATGCAGAGTATGAAACTGTTATAAATGACCACTACTAGGACAGCCAACGACAAAGAGAGGGAGTAGTGTCAGTTCCGGTCGATCAGAGTGGGCCTTACGTTGCAGTGGCTACATCAGGTGTAGTTGAGCCTTTTCTGTTAGACACTGGTGCGACGAAAAGTTCCATCATGCATTCAAAACTCCCTGGCGCACCTTTGTCTGGCTTAACGAATGTTTCCGTTGGATTCTCTGGCGCCCCTGTTAGTAACCCAGTCTCTAACCCTTTGCCTCTTATGATTGGACCACGTGAGCTAACCGCTCCACTGATTCTATCTACAGGTTGTGGTGAAAATCTTTTGGGCCTGGATTTGTTGAAACGATTATATGCAACATTGTATTGTTCCCCCGAAGGAGTGGAGCTTACATTGGGACGGAGAGTGATCTCTCCCATGTATTTGTCAGTCGATAAATTCCCACCGGAATTGAGTTCCCTCCCTGCGTCCTTATGGGCCACAGGTCCCAATGACGTGGGCCTGTTAGACATTCCACCCTATGTGATTCAATTGAAACCAAATGCGCGATTACCGCGTTTACCTCAATATCGTATTTCTCTCGAGGGCGAACGAGCGCTGTTAGCAATCGTTCATGATCTCATTGGAAAGGGTGTTGTTGAAGAAACTTGTGGAAATGTATGTAATAGCCCTGTATTGCCAATTCTGAAACGAACTGACCCAACTAAACCTCCTGTGTACCGTTTCGTTATAGATTTGAGAGAGGTAAATAAAATAGTAGTTCCACAATTTCCTGTGGTTCCTGACATTACGGCTTTATTAACAATGATTCCGGCATCTGCCTCCTGGTTCACAGTGATCGATCTAAAGAATGCTTTCTTTAGCATCCCGATTGCAGAGGAAAGCAGAGACCTATTCGGATTTTCATTAGGAGGTCGCAGTTTTAGGCTAGAACGCGCTCCACAGGGCTACTGTGAGAGTCCGTCAATCTACAGCCAAGCACTTAAAGGTCAACTTGATGCCTTTGTATTACCTAAAGGTGCAGCTTTGATTCAATACGTTGACGATCTTTTAGTGGCAGCTGATACAGAAGCTATTTGCAAAACGGCTACAGTATCATTATTGCACTATCTACATGACTTACACCACAAGGTATCGCCTTCAAAGCTACAGTATTGTTGTCAAGAAGTTACCTATCTAGGTCACTTATTGTCAAAAGAAGGGAGAAGGTTGACCCCAGAGAGAATTGCAGCGATTTCCCGAATGACTGTGCCAAAAACCCAAAGAGATGTTCGCGCCTTTTTAGGTATTACGTCCTACTGCAGACAATGGATTCCAAATTTTTCATTGTTGGCGAAACCATTGATAGCCCTTACATGCAAAGATGTTTCATCCCCAGTACCTTGGTCTGAAGAATGTCAGAAAAGTTTTTCTGAATTGCGTGATGCGTTGTGTTCGGCTCCTGTGTTGGGCACTCCTGACTACAGTAAGCCGTTTACACTATACGTTCACGAGAGGGATGGTTGCGCGTTGAGTGTTTTGACACAACCTTTTGGTGGTAAGCAACGCCCATGTGCCTACTTTTCCTCGACTTTAGACCCAGTAGCAAGAGCTTTGCCAAGTTGCTTAAGGGCAACAGCGGCAGCTGCGGCGTCCATTCGACAGTCCGCAGGTCTAGTCATGGATAATATGCTCACGGTAATGGTTCCGCATGCAGTCGACACTCTATTGAACCGAACGAAAACTCAACATCTGACAAGTGCAAGATTGTCTGGATATGAGTTGACATTGCTGGCCAGTCATATACGGATAAAACGATGTAATGTGTTGAATCCAGCAACATTGCTGCCGATCGACACAGAATCAAGTGGTGAAGCAGTACATGACTGCTATCTCAGAACTGAAGAGGAAACCAAGGGTCGTATTGACCTAAAAGATACTCCATTGACAGATCCCGATGGTACTTTGTATGTGGATGGTTCTTGTTTCAAGTTGCCGAATGGTGATGTGACAACTGCGTATGCTGTAGTTACATTGAGAACAATTGTGGAAAACGCAAGGTTAAGTCAGAATTCGGCTCAGGCTGCTGAGTTAATTGCTTTGACGAGAGCGTGTGTGTTGTCTAAAGATAAACGGGTGAATGTGTTTACAGATAGCCAGTATGCGTTTGGTGTGGCACATAGTTTTGGACGACTGTGGAGAGAGAGAGGATTCCTTACGTCACATGGTACGAAGATTCAACATGGCCAGCTTGTAAATGATCTTTTGGATGCACTTACGTTGCCTAAGCAAGTGGCGATTGTTAAATGTAGTGCGCATCGTAAGGTGACGGATGATGTTGGTCGTGGTAATGCGTTTGCGGATGAGACTGCTAAGGAGACTGCCCGGAACCTTAGTACTCGAATGTATGTGACGAGTTCGGTTAGGTGGCCTGCAGAATCAAGTATGTGTGAAAACACTATCGAGAGTGTGAAAGCAATTCAGAATGAGGCCACCGAGACTGAAAAGACGAAGTGGAAAGAAAGTAAGGGAAAGTTGGATGCGAATGGTTGTTGGATTGACTTATCGGAACAGAAAAGATGGATGTTGCCTGATGCATATGTGCTGGCTGTTGTGACTATGGCACATGGGTTAGCACATATTAGCGCGAAAGGTATCTGTAAATTGCTGTTTCCTGTGTGGAAAAATGATGGTATTACGAAATGTGCTGAACGCTTGGTTAAGAATTGTATGGTATGTATGTTGTACAATCCTGGTAAGGGAACCCCAACTCCTCCTGGTAGTTTTGCTCCCCCTTCATGTCCCTTTGAGGTGATCCAATTGGACTTCATCCATATGGAGCGATGCAATAACTTGAAATACGTTTTAGTTGTTGTTTGCGCATTCTCCCGATGGATTGAGGCCTATCCTCTCAAAGACAATACTGCTTTGTCCACTGCGAAAATCCTACTGAAGGAATACTTTCCTCGGTATGGAATGCCTAGAATTGTGTGGTCAGACAACGGAAGTGAGTTTGTGGGGAGTGTGATGAAGAGTGTGTGCAAGGGCCTTGGAATTAATCAAAAATTCCATAGTGCCAATCATCCTCAGTCAGCTGGTTTGGTTGAAGGGTACAATGGCACCCTTAAACTAAAACTAGCAAAGATTCAGGCTACAACAGGTCTTTCATGGCCTGACGCTTTACCTTTAGCATTGCTGTCAACAAGGGCAACTGTACACTCCCGAGTAGGGCTCAGTCCCTATGAAATAGTGTTCGGTCGCCCTGCCAATGTTTGGGGGGTCCCTAGACCGGGTGCCTTTTGTGATCTTGAGTATCCAATGTTGATCGATTATCTTCATGACTTGACTGCTAAACTGAGGTTAATTCACCAACAGGTTCACGAAGCATTGCCGACGCAGACGGAGGGTCCAGGCCACCGGCTCCAGCCCGGAGATTGGGTGGTAACGCGAAATTTTTCGCGCAAGAACAATTTGGATCCCAGGTTCACTGGACCCTATCAGGTCCTCCTTGCCACGAGAACTGCAGTTCGTCTCGAGGGGCGGAAGAATTGGGTGCATGCCACCCATACCAAGAAAGTCCCCATCCCGTTGCCAGCAGACTCGTGGGTGAGGAAAGGCATTGCATCAACTGAAACCGAAGGATTGCCGGCGTTTGTACCTTTCAGCGACGCACAACCTGTCGGAGAATCCTCAGTGCAGCAAAAAGGCATTGTTGAACACTTGTCATCAGAAGACTCAAGACCAGAACATTCAGCTGATCAACAGGGCGTTGTCCCTTCGACGGATCTTTTGTTTAACGAACAGACACGTCCTGGGAAAACCCGATATTTTTTGCGATCCAGCACTAAAGACTAATAAAAAACCCCGTTCTGTCCCTTGACAAGTGCATTATCCCGTTTTCCATGATCAGTTTGAACACTCATACTATTTTAATTATTTTGTACATATTCATTGAGCTTCGTTCCTTACACTTTTTGTTTCCACAGCTGAGAGACATTGTTTTCACATATATATATATATTTGTGAAGTGAAGGCCGTAGGGCCGCGCGCGTACTTCCTTCTGATTAGTAGGTCTTGACGCTAGGTTAAAGACCGTCGGTTCCTGGGAACTCCTAGGAATTGACTATTGCTACACAGAACGAAGTGCGTCAAGAAACGTTGCGGACGGTCATAGGGAATGGCATTTTCGAAGATGATGGACTTGGAAAGAGCTCAAGCACAAAGATTCAAGCTGCAGCAACTCAGTCGTACCAAATGTTTTGTGTTCCAAATATTCGTACTGTTTGTGACTGTTTCTGCGTTATTGGTGGGTGGAGTATATTACACGATGTCTTACTTCTTGCCTTCTACCATATCTACTCCTACCCCTGACCTTAAACTCACCTCCACTATTTCTCCTCATTCTTTTCACATCTTACCTGAACACGAGCAGGCTAGACGTGCAGAATTCCGCAACAATTCCTTTATTCAGCTCCTTCATCAGCATCAGTTAGTGGTTAACACTACTAATTGTTGGGTGTGTGGGTTGATGCCGCATACTACGGATAAGGGAATTCCATATCTGGTGTTACCGTATAGCTCCCAAGGGTCTGCTCGAGCATTTCAAACAATGTTTCAAAGCGCACTGGGTTTCCACCCCATTCGAGAACCACGTTCCCCCTACTCTGGTCCTACCTCGTACCAAAAATCTTTGTCTATAGCAATAGAGGATTTAGATAGCGATATCTATGATCCCTCGCTTATCCCTGAAGAAGAGGTACAAGCCTATAAGGTCCTAAGTAGAGGCGAATATAGTGTGTTCACTGGTGAAAAACAGCTTAAAAGATCGCCTCCGATATGGGTCGTACCCCACATTGGTAATTTTTGTTTAATAGGTCGCGGCCGTAGATCGAAAGTCCGACTTGGAGAGAGTGCTTGCACTGAAAATTATATTTTGCCAATGGTCTCGTCCCCTGTGTTTTTGGCTGCCAAGGGTACATACTTTATTTGTCATGATCGTGCGTATGCATGGTTGCCCTCTGACTTCATGGGCTCATGTTTTATCGCAAACTTGTTGCCTCCGACGTTTACTGTAGATGCAGATTATCACAAAACTAGAGTTGTGAGAGGCGTAATTAGCGAAGAGGATACTGCCGGTCAAGAGGCAGGAGACTTTTTCAAGGGTTTCCTCCCATTTTGGGGACCTATGGTTAATAGTAGGAACCTGAGACAGTTGACTCGAGTGGTAGAATCGACAGCTAATATTACTGCCAGTGCCCTTGGTAATATCACCACAGAACTTCAGGCGGATAGACTTATGACGTTACAAAACCGTATGGTTTTAGACGTGATCTTAGCAGATCGAGGTGGGGTATGTAAGGTGATCCATTCGAGCTGCTGTATTTTCATTCCTGATAACGCTCCGACTGTCTATCAAGCCATCTCAAAGTTGCATAAGATCTCCGAATCCATACACGTGGATGTAGGGGATTGGACGCTACTTGGATGGTTTTGGGGCCTGATGTCGACTTGGGGTTGGAAGATTCTGACGATCATTGGAGTCGTTGTAGCGTTCCTGTTCACGTGTTGCCTTTGCGTGCAGTGCGGTCCTGCCTTATGTGGCCTCTGTGCTACAACGTGTATGAGACAGCCACCTGTTACCAAAGGGTCTCGGTTGGACAGAGCTATGCTACAGCAACATCTCGAGGGTCTGATGAATATCGAATATGATTCCGACTAGTGCTTGCCTACATGAGGGCAAAAGGAGCGTCTGAGGTTCCGTGACAATTATAAGTGATGTTTTCGACTCGCATGAATATGGTCGAGTCTGGTATCTAAGAACCGCAAATGACGAGTTTAGTAAGTATGCGCAGTTTCGCTGTGCTAACTTAAACCGTTCGTTTAATATGTGGGTTTTTCATCTGTACCCACGGGTTCCATCTTAGATACGGCATCCATTTTGTCTCTTGCCCTCAAGTAGCCAGCGAACGGACACTGTCCGCTTCGTTACCCTGGGACTCTCAAGATATTTGTGGAAGACACATGTTCTTTGTAAATATCTTTTACGATGAGGGGGATGATACTGTAAGGCAGATGGCCCCGCTCGAGGCTCATCTTGCCGGGCCGGTTTATTGTCTCAGCCGTGCATCTCATTAGGCACGTCCCTTTGATGCCTGTATCTCGTGTTTCCCGATACCTCCCCTTTTACACCCTTTTCGATCTCCCCACTGTCTCCATCTTCCTCTGCACCTGTCTTTGTCCCTATTTCGATCTGTTTTACTGCCGATTGGAATTCACTAATGTTGGGAAGATGGGTTTTTACAGTTGGGAACCGTCAAATGTTTCCGCACTTATGTTCCGGACCTTATGTGTACCAAAGTGACCAAAGCGACCCCTCTGAGGGATAATTATGGGAACCAGGTTGTAAACTTTTGTGTACCATGTTGTCCTATGAGTAAATTCTGTATAAAAGGAGCGCTCCACAGAACCAATTTGAAGCAGTCTCCCCATGTTGCACGTGTTGTACTTGTTGTGACTTCTGTGTTCCCTGCAGTAAATAAACCTTGAATCTTTGACGCCGAAGGAAGTGTCCCGTGTCTCTGTAATTTGTGCGCCGAAACAGGTATCCCATGAAGGTTATAGGTGTTGTTCCCTGGCACCGCTGGTACTGTTAAAAGTCCAGTCCTTCACGAGAAAATGTTTTTCTCTACTCTTGAAGGCCCCTTTTAATAGCAGTGGTATGCACAAGATGAGCCTAGACAGAGAAAAGATTATGACCAGGGGCCATACTACCATAGTGCTCCGCTGGTGCAACGGGCACGTGCCGCTGCTTTTCTGCTCCCAGGCACTGTGGCACTACAGAAGGGGTCGAGGATGCTTGTGTAGCACCTTCTGTAATACTGATCGCGCTGGTGTGCATGTAGCGCCACCCCTATCCATAGAGGGTGTTCCCTCATTTGTATAAGGTGTACCCCCATACAAGTGAGGGAATCACTTTCCCTCTGTGCCCGTGTCCTATTACCGAGCGAGCGCAGAGGCAAACATGCCCAGTGTACTACAAAACGGTGGCAGACTGTCAGCGCACCTCCTGAGGGCAGACCTTTGGTGTGGGTTAAAGAGGGTCCCGTGAAACCCCCAGACATCCCCCTGCAGGCGTGTGCAGTCACTCAGTGCATTCGCCGTGAGCGGGGATCTCTAACCGCCTTGTAAACTGCAGGTGGCTGCCGCCTGCAGAGAGAATCATGGAGCGGCTTTAACACCTTCCATGCTGGTGACGGAACCGCTCCGTCAACAGCCACGGACGGGCTGTGCTGATGACGGAGCGGTTCCGTCACGGCCCGCTCGGCATGCCTGCGCGGTGCGGATTCCGCGCCTGCGCTGGACGTTCTGATGAGCGGGCGGGGCCGTGATGGAACCGCTCCGTCATCAGCACAGCGCACCCGAGGCTCGTGACGGAGCGGTTCCGTCACGAGTATGGGAGCGCCGTGCGGCCCCCCACCCCCCTAGCGATGCGGCGGAATTGCCGCCGCAGCGAAGGGGTTAAAGCAGCTGATCCGTGTTTCAAGGAATGCGCTGGCCCGAGCGCAGTGCGAGTCTGTGGCTGCCCTGGAGGCAGTGCATTCATTATAAATGGGGGCACTGTCCCCGTATGTACCTAACACATATGCTTACGGACGAGGATAGTGTGTTCTATATGTACTACGGGCCAGGAGGGCACAGGATGAGTTTAATGCAATGCTGAGGAATATTCATAATGCAAGATTTTAAGCCTACAGATCAACCCTCTGAATAGGATGATGTACTTAATTGTACGCCACTAAAGCAAAGGGGGTGTGGATTTTCCGAAACAGGTTTATTTTTAAAGCCTCCTTGATTCCTTTAAGCCCATGTTGCTTTAAGGAACCCGGGTGTTTAAAAAAAAAAAACTCCAATGAGTGCAAGCAGTTTTCCCTTGGACTATTGCCTACTCTCACTGAAGCTCCCACACCAATTCCCAAAGGAAAAGAGTTCCAAGGGGGCAACTACCCCTTGCAAATGAGTTACCACCTCAACCGGAATTACGATAGCAAACTACCGATACATCCATTACCGACTCGCCATTTGGAAGGAATGCCCTTAACACGCACCTTCCTAAATGTGATTCGCCATTGGTTTTTCAATTAATTTAGCAATTTGGAAAACGTTTTCTAACTCACAAAATTGAGTTAGCACAGTGTTTAATTTGAGCCGGTGGTTGCTGGTGGGGCCCACAAGAACTCGTTTTTGGGAACCAGCGAATGTATGACGTTACCATGCACACATTTACAACGCATGCCTTTGCTACGCATCGCAACATCCATTACAACGCATGATTTTACATCGGATGCCATCACAACGCATTTTCAGAAACTACATTTGCAACACATTCCATTACATCGCATTATACCATTACAACGCATACCATTACAACGCATACCATTACATTGCAGGTAAAGTAAGTGTTGGATAGTGTAGGGGTAAAAATTACTATTCCCACTCCAGTGAGTGCAACAGTAGGGTAAGTGTTGGATAGTGTAGGGGTAAAAATTACTATTCCCACTCCAGTGAGAGCAACAGTAGGGTAAGCGTTGGATAGTGTAGGGGTAAAAATTGCTATTCCCACTCCAGAGAGTGCAACAGTATGTTAAGTGTTGGATAGTGTAAGGGTAAAGACTAGGCGTTGTAATGGTATGCGTTGTAATGGTATTTGTTGTAGTGACATGCATTGTAATGACATGCATTGTAGTGACATGCGATGTAATGGCTGCGTTTTAATGGCATGCGATGTAAAGGATGTTGCGTTGTAATGACTGCGTTGTAAAGGTAGTGCGATGTAATGACTGCGTTGTAAAGGTTGTTTCCCAGAACCAGCACTTATTTTTCCCTCATCTGATACTCACTGCAGGCAAGAGAGGGAAACCACATGCAGGAAGGGAGGAGGAAGAGAAAGACAGGAAAACAGGCACAAATGTAGAAAAAAGAGACATACAAGAGTGAGATAAAAAGGGGAGCAGTGCCTGGGAGTCGATTAAAGAGGCCTGAGGTAAATCCAAGACTATGTAGCCTTGGTATTCGTCGCGCCATTTTTTAATAGCACCGCAGGAGAAGACCTTTGGGTACCGCCACTTATTCTTTTACAAATTAAGCACTAGAATATCAGAAAAAATGATTTAGGTAGTTTGCGACCGCTATACAACTTTGTAAATCAGGTCCCAAATCTCTTTTAAGGGAACGAATCAGCTGTGAGCCTTCCCAAAATTGACAAGGATTGGAAGGATGGTTGGACGGAAGCTGCCTTTCCTTGGGAAAAAGTATTTTCCATTTGTAGAAAATAAGAACGCGTAAATGCGTGCAATTGTACACGTAGGGGGGGTCTTTCGCCAACCGCTAATATACAATTTACGCAATTACGCATGTGAAAATAAGTTGCATCGTTTTATTTGGGAATTTGAAAAACATTCCAGGGTCACACCTAGAAACCTGCAATAGTGGTAGCTTTTCAGCATAGGCGGATACAAGTTTGCGAGATGCAAATTTCTGAAAATTTGCACCCGAGTGAGGTCGTACACCTTCGTTTGCAGATTTCCAAATATTTCAGAGAATCCGCCCCTGGAGTTTTTCGCTGGGGTGCTGCTACTTACAGCTCACTCAGTGATGCTCTTCAGGAGAAGCACCCATAGGACCAATAATTCCATCATCAATCTGATATAATTTCTGAGTTTCTTTAGGATGTCTTTTGGGGGAGACTCTACAGCTGTGAAACACTCCAGACCCCTCTCACCCAGGGCTCTGCCAGATGATCAGGTCTGCAAAACTCTCTGAAGACCCCAAAGCAGCTGGTGCTCTTGGACATGCTGGTGTGGAAAATCCAAATAATGTCTTGTAAAAACAAACCACTGCTCTGACAGCTGTGAATGCCCAGGGACTGCAGCAGAGAGTCTGCACAACTCTCTGACTTCAGAGATGTAGGTTGTAACTACAGCAGTGGTTAATTTGTAAAACAATAAGTGTCGGGGCTCTCGTCAGGAGGCAGCATGCACCAGCCCATTTCTCCTGTTAGCGCCACCTAGAACAGAACCAACTACTAACCAGGAAAGTTGGGAGAGGATGTGGCATAATGGCCAGAGCTGCCTACTTCGGAGCAGGGGAACCAGGTTTGAGTCTTGGCGTCGACTCAACATCCTGTGATTCTGGGCAAATCACTTAATCTACCTGTAAATGTATGTGTCCTTAACTGGTGCTCATGATAAGCCCCAAGTGGGTCAAATTAAGTATTGAAATACAGATTTACATATAAGGCCCTATTTTAAAGTTGTTTGCACGTGCGTCAAATTACTGGTGCAAATAGCTTAATGGTCAAACCCTCTTTTCAGATTTCAAATTCGCAAACATAGGTCTGCGTTCATTAAAGCGTGTATTCTTACAGAGATTTTCATGTGAATAGATCTACTGGAGTTGGTTCGCAGTCTACATTCAAGAGCTGTAATACCCTGGAAGTTTGTGCACAGCTAAAAAGTTACACCTTTGTGGGGTATTCACAAACCATTTTCTGAGCACTTTCAGCCCTAGGAAAGGTGGGCGTGTGAGCCCTGTCCAGGACTGTGGTGCAACTTTCTGGGATGGGAAAGGGACACCACCCAAAACATTTGTGATTGTAGGAGAAAGGGATTTTTCCACAGGGAAAATATTTTCAACCAATGAAAAAAAGCAAAAACGCTTGCATGTACCTTTGATTGTTTTTGTTTTGAAAGAATGCACATTTGCCCATAAAAAAGGACATTTACAAAACTTTTCCAGGATTTTGAGTAAAGCTAGGACTGCTGTGAGTTAACGTAATAGGTGTAACATGAAATGGAATAGCTTCAGAGGAGTTTTTGGGGTGTTACATCCCCCTAAAAAATATATTCTGTAGCATATAGTTGGGTACAGGTGCTTTCAGTCGGGCATGGTGTGGTGTTTGTCGGATTTCACTCTGGATTGGTAAATGTTCACAATGACAAAAACACACACTCTCTCGCTCTCTCATCCCTGCCTTAAATGTAGTTAGTTTAAAATATATTGGGTCAGATTTACAAGCCCCTTGCGACACTTTTGCGCCGCCATTGCTTCACTTTTTGTGACGCAGCGGCGGCGTAAACAATGTGCCACACTGCGGCCCATTTACAACGTGATGCATCTAAGGAGATGCATTACGTTGTAAAGCCGTGAGTCACATTATACTGCGTAAGGTATAATGTATGCAGGGTGGGCGTTCCCACGCAGGAAAGCCTCGTAAAAGTGACGCAGTGAAATCTACAAGATTTCACCGCGCCACATCTAGTAAGCCACTGCATCAAAACCTTACGTCTGCTTGAAGCAGGCGTAAGGAGTGGCGCAGTACAAAAAGTATGGGCCTCAATATGCATTGCTGGAGCTGAATCGTGCTTGCAACATGACTCCAGCAATGCGTGACTTTAGGGCCAACAGATGCGTCAGAATTTTTGACGCATCTGTCAATCCTTGCACCATGGTGCGCTGTATTGTAAATACAGTGCATCCATGGTGGCGCAAGGGTATCGCAGGCTGGTGCAGGGAAACTGACGCATCTCTACAGATCCGTCAGTTTCTTGTAAATCTGCCCCATTGTGTTTTAAGTACCCCCTTAACAATTAAACCTCCTTTCACTTTCCACTGCCTCTTAAGCCCCCCTTTTGTCCGGCTTTCTATTTTAACACTATATACCAGCGTGATTGTTGGAAGTCTGAAGCTTACTGCACCCCTCGACCACCAACCCCCAATCGTACTAAGCTTCGCCCCTGGTAACATGAAACTGTTTTGTGCATTCCTAAACTGAGTAAGTCTATCCATGCAAGGTCATGACCTCTGTGTGAGATTTACTCATTTGTGTTAGAATGAAGTCCATAGCCCCTGTTGCTGCAGAGCACACATACACTATCAGATATGTAATGACGTAATCTAACACATTCACATCCTCTCTTTGTCTCTTCCTGTCTTTTGTCTCTACAGATAGACAAGCTTGTGCATACATGCCAACATTTACGAACAGACAAGAGGAACATTTAGAAAAAAATTCAGGTGGAATTTAATTTCTTAATTAACATACATTAACGTGGAGAAGTTTCAAGATGTCGAAATTCTCCGGAATACTCAAGAGAAAGTAACTATGCTTCTACTGTTCAAAAATCATGCCTTCGGGCAGCAATATTTTTTGCAAGAAATATCACTTAATAATACATGCAAAATGGAATACCGTGTTTCCTGCTTGCAAGCTGCAAGATCTGTTTCCTCTGTCATCCCCCCTCCCCTGCACCCCCCAGTGATGTGTTGGCATCTTGGATCATGGAGTCAGACATCTGAAGCGTTTTTTTACAAGATAATTATCCTGCAACCCTCAGAAAGAACCCAGAAAGATACTTGCACCTTCAAGTTCAATCTACAGTTCACAGCCCACTGATATGTAACAACCCAACCAGAACACTACTTCCTATATCTAGGTAAGCTAAGAAGGGCTGACCCATGGTTGGTCTATTATTATATGGTGATATCACTTCATATATATCTGTTCTAGCCTATATTAATACTAATATCATAACACTCTGTGGTCGCCAGCCAACTATAGCTTAATACTCTTACACTCACATAAGACATATTTGCTACAGGGCTTGTCCATCACCCGCGCTGTACCAGCCAATAAACCACCATCCCCAAATGAACAGGCGTGGAGAAAGTGCAGATCTCTGTTAAAGACTGATGACCAATCAGAGGAATTTCATCTAGTAACCCATGACAGGTTTCATCTAGATACACACTATGACCGCTTCTTTACATCTAACAATTCCATTCAAATATGGGATCATCATAAAAAAAGTCCATCCCAAAAGATCTCCCTACCACTTCTCCATCCATACCAGCCTGCTCAGAACCAGATGTTTTCAACAAAATATCAAGTCGGACAACCCAGTGCAGTAACCAGCTAAGCAGATTCTGATGTATCACACAGACCTGCAGAACTGCCCAAACCTGCCATTGTACAGAAAACCATAAACTGGGTGTCTATCTTTCACACCTCTTCATCCAATACACTGCTAATCAATGTGTCTCCTAACACGACAACCACATCACTCACAACACAGAAACACTTCCTGCAAAGGATTAAATATACAAAGACAACAACAAACCACGCACACTACATGGCGTAACAGAATGGGCAAAACTCTTTGATGCATCTGGCCCTAAGTACCTCTTTCTTCAAGGTGTACTTCATCGTCTCTCTTCATTGAGTACTTCACCTACCATTGATATAGCTTTCCACCTGCCTCCCCTTTCCACCAATCACACATCAGGCTTGCTTCTCCTCCTCTGCAATTCAAGAGCAGATCCATAGACCCATTTCTTCCATGAAGTTTCTGAAAACACACCTATTTTAGAAGGGTCAGCTAGCCAGTGCTATAAAAAAACTTATTTTTGTTTGATTTGATTACCTCTGGCCTGAAACCTTGTTTGAACAGAGAGTTAGGCAAAACAATTAAGAAACGTATGGGAAGCCGCGGAGAAGCGAAAGTTGAAGTAAACCACAAACAACAGAAACAGCTATGGGAAGATATAAATTCGGAAGAAATCATAAGCCCTTAGGAAGTCATAGGGTGACACCCTATAACGTCGAAACGTTGTGTTCCTTTACAATTGTGTACATACTGTATTATAACATGCATGTGCTTCAAAAAATTGTAAACAATATGTTATGTTATGTTATGTTATGTTATTAATATTTGTACAGCGCAACAGCTGCCCCAGCAAAGGGGCGTCCTGGCGCTATGAGAAGGCAAACACAACACAACATCAGTCTGGCGCAGAGAAGAACCTAAATTTAGACAAACAATAAGGTTTTGATAGCGTGTCTAAACTGAAGAAGGTCATCAATTGCCCGAGTCTCAGAGGGGAGAAGGTTCCACCACTTCGCTGCCAGTACTCGAAAGGAGCGGCCGCCAGTTCTACTCAGCCTGAAGCGTGGAACCACTGCCAAGTTCTGGCCCAAAGATCTCAGAGTCCGCAAAGGGACATAAGGAATTAAAAGATTCGCCAGAATTTGGGGAGACATACCTTTGAGGATTTTAAATGCCAGGCAGAGAACCTTGAATTTAATCCTCTGAGTTACAGGGAGCCAATGAAGCGAGTGCATCGTCTTGGAGACCGAGCACCGTCTAGGCAAACCTACCACTATTCTGGCCGCAGCGCTTTGAACTCGCTGCAGCCGAATAAGTTCAGCCTGATTTATCCCGGCCAAGAGCGAGCTGGCGTAGTCCAGTCGAGACAGTACTGATGCCTGAACCACCAGCTGTCTGGTGGGGGCATCAAAGAATCTCATTATAGGCCTTAGTCCTCTAATAACGCCATAGCAAGAGGCCGCCACCCTCTTGGTGTGGCAGATAAAACTAAGTGTTGGATCAAGCCAAACCCCAAGATTTTTTATCTCCGATACTGGAGAGGGGGTCACACCCAGTTCAGAAGGCCACCAGTCGTCGCCCCACAACCCCACTTGCTTGCCTACCACCATGACCTCAGTCTTCTTGGTGTTCAACTGGAGACAGTTAGAGTTCATCCAATTGGCCACTGCCCGTAAGCCGTCCCGGAACCTGAGGGCCTCCACATCAGAGTCCCCACTCAACGTGACCGCCAGCTGCGTGTCATCAGCATATGAGACCATCGTCAGGCCCCATTGCCTGACGACCGCAGCCAGCGGTCTCACGTAAAGATTAAAAAGAGTGGGGCTCAACGAAGACCCCTGTGGGACCCCCAGAGACAATGGGTACGGTTTAGACTCGCCAGGTGGAATCGCAACCTGGAACGACCTATCCGTAAGAAAGGATCGAAACCAGCATAGGGCAGAGCCCTTGACACCTACTTCCTCCAGTCGCTGAAGTAAGATCCCGTGCGTGGGTGGAATTAAACCTCAACAGATCTATACTGGCTTCCACTTGGGCACAGGTACATGAAACAGTGCCCGTGTTTGTTAGCAAACACATTATACACAGCACAACTATAAAAGCCGCAATCAGAAAGCTGTGGGGTTTGTGTCTTGTGCGATAGAGAAACCATATCTATCTAAGGAGTTTCCGGTTTCACTTTTGGCACACACACAATAGCTTGCCTGAAGCAGGTTTGATGATTCCACAGGAAATGCAGAGTCTCTTTGGCACTTGGAGGTATGGACCTGCCCATGTCTGTCATGCACCCAGCAAAGGTGCTGCCAGGGGGCATGCAATGCACCACCCGCACACAGGAAGTGAATCAACCCAGGCACTGTGCCACAGGTGACGGCACACTTTAAATGCATACTCACAGATATACTTACCAACCCCACTGACTTAAGAGGTAGCCATTGCTTTTGCAGCACCACTACAGCCTACATAGTTTTCGGAGTCATCCTACTGCTTTTGAGGAAGCTGCGGGTGGCGCACATTATTTGGTGAAAAATAGTGCCTGGAGCAGGACAAAATAACTAACACCCCTCTTAACCCCTTAGCTGCGGCGGCTTTTCCGCCGCAGTGCTAAGGGGGATGGGGGGCCGCGCGGCGCTCCCATGCTCGTGATGGAACTGCTCTGTCACAAGCCTCGGGTGGGCTGTGCTTGTGACGGAACGGTTCCGTCACGGCCCCGCCCACCCAATAGAACTTCAGCGCAGGCGCGGAATTCACGCCGCGCGGGCCGTGACGGAACCGTTCCGTCACCAGCACAGCCCACCCGAGGCTTGTGACGGAACGGTTCTGTCACAAGCACGCAAGTGGTTAAACTTGAAATGCAAGCCTCACGGCAACTGCTGTAGTCATTGGCTGACAACCTTACACTTCATTGATCTGTTGATGGACATATGTGTTAGTGTGGCAAAGTCTGGGCCCGGTGTCACTTCATTCATTTCTCATGAAATCCATGTTGTTTTTTCATTAGGTTTTGGTGAAAAATTCCGCTCCCCCGGCGGAGTTTGCTGAGTTTTGCCCACTCCGCGTTTGGCTTGGAACGCGGAGTTCCGGCAAACCTCTGCCAACTGCCACGTGGCAGAGTTTTTTCTCGTGAGCGGGCGGCTCACCAACGTTAAGTTGACAAGTGAGAATTTGGGTCACCTAGCATGACTTTCGGCCGCTAAAACGCCTCCCGGCTGCGTTGAGAAAGCTGCCTTTCAAGTAGAAAGAGAACTGCCACTCGAGTGGCAGAAAGAAGCAGCACCATCTGGTGCGCCACGTGGTTCTGTTTGTGCTGATTTTACAGTGTGGACAAGCTCCTAGCATGACTTGACGAATTCGGCCTGCTGGCGGAACTCCGCGGAATCTCGCAGAGTTTTTATGTAACTCGGTGGAGTGAAACTCCACAAGTTCCACCCACCTCGACTTTTTATCTGATCTCGCTCCAGCGTCATCATGTCGCGATTTTCTATAAAATCTTCATTGGGCCTAACTTCATGTGATGGTATTTCTAGTCATATCTTCATTGCTTATTTATCAATGTAATTATTTATAAAGTGCTTGGTCACTCAGAGAGTATCAAGATCCATTGGACAGCCAGCTTTAACCAGCCTTGTTAGATGGCGCCCAATGGGGTGGAAGAAGATAAGCAGAAGAGAAAGGTTTAAAGTGGCTTCTTGAAATAGAGGTGATTGTACTGTTCACAGGGCCTGTTCTAAACAATAGGACCCTGCCGACTCGGCGATCGACCACCATGTGTGCTCATGAGCCAATGCCAAAACGTAGATCGTGGCGAGGATGCCTGATTGTGTCACAAAGCGAGGATGCCTGACAGTGTCTCAAGGTAGGGATATTCCAGTCCATATAAGAAGCTGCAAATAAATAATGGAGGGGGGAGTTGCTTTCTTCCTCCATAACAGCTGGTAGAGCTGTCTTCTATAAAAGAAATTGTTTAAGAACTGCACACCAAAAATAATGATCCAAACTATTTGAATTTGGAAGGAAATATTGTCAAAATGTCTCTACTGATGCATGCTACACATTATTTGAGGGCTGCCTTTCACTCATCTAAACATAATTATGTGGGAATAATCAAGCAGGATAGCCTGACAGAACGTGTGCACAACAACTAAATGTTTTCATTCTGATCATCAAACACTACGAGGTCTACATAACATTAAATCAGTGCAAAAATCATTGTATCTTACTTTCCGATACGCGAATTGCGGTTGCAACACCAAAACATCAATGCAATAATCCTAATTAACTCCTTCGCCGCACGGCAAATTTTGCCGTGGTGCGAGGGGGGGCGTGGCTCGGCGTGGCACTCAGGTACCCAGGACGGCACCTGGCCGTCATAAATCATGGGGGGCATGTGCTTATGACGGCCAGGAGCCGTCTGAACTCCGCCCATCAATTAATTTGCCCGCACAGGCGGGGAATTAACCACGCATGGGCGGAGCGGCAACGGTCGGGCGGCTCCCGGTCGTCATGAGCTCACGTCTGCTGTGACACATGATGGCCGGGAGTCCTCATGAGCATCGATGAGGTTAACGTTGAACTTGATAACGCCGTGCCCAATGCATTTCGGGACCTTGAGTGCCTTCTTCAGGGGTCACTGTAATACAAGCAGAAACAATTTTTTGTTTATATGTGTGTTGGAGCATTGATCGCAGCCCAAATTTAGCCATCACATCAAACGACACCCACTCGAGTGGAAAAGTAAACCCAAAGCGCCCAAGGAGGTCACTGTCTGTACAGAATGATTGCATTATACGGAGACTAACGTGGGGAGCGACAGTAGCATGCAAAAAGTAGATGGTGTAAAAGATTGTGGAGCGCTGCAAATACGTTCGGAAAACTGCAATGTCACCTGCCGTACGGTGGTAGGACCAGTACACCCGAAGTCCACTAATAATAGCTATCTTCTAGCCAATGATACGAGGTCTAAAGTTCAACCACTTTCTTTACTTTTACTTTAGCGCGGGGACACTCCGTTGGAGTAACCAGGCGTTCTATAAGCTGTATAATAATAATAATAATACTGCAAAATTCTGAATCCGTTGATGTTTGTGTGATGCCGAGCAATGTAAAGGCCGGACAGAGACTATTATAGTAGACTGTCTAAACAGTGTACATGAAGGTGTATCTTTTGGATGGGGCCTTCTGAATGAATGTCAGAGCTTTCCTTAATGCATGCAGGGCCCGATTCATGAAGGTACTTATGTGTAGTAAAGTCACAAGTGTGTAGGCTCCAAACTTGTGGCAGAATCTCCGCACGGCGCCCTGCAGAGAGTGCCCTGTGCATAGATTCCGCCCTAAGGGCCTCATTATGATGGAGGATTTTCCGCATCCTCCGGCCCGGAGGATGCGGAAAATCCTCCATCATAATGAGGAAAATCCTCTGCGGACCCACCAAAGACCCACCGCCACATTAGGATGGCTGGTGGGTCCTGGTTTCTGTCCGCTGCTTTTCCGCCGCGGTTGGCTTACAACCGCAGCGGAAAAGCACTAATATGGTGACGGTGTCTCTCAGACACTGTCAGCCAGATTAGGATGGGCTCAGAACCATGCTTTTCCGCTGCGGGTTTTCCGCCGTGGAAAAGCATGTGTAACTTTACTGCGGGGGCCCGTTGCGGGCCCCCTAGGTGAAGGGGGGATGGGGGGGTGCACATGGGGGGTACCTATGGTACCCCCCTGCATTTGTATGCAGAAAGCAGCAGGCACCGCGCGGTGCCTGCCACTTTCTACATACAAATGCAAAGCGTGCATTTTTAACATTGCTGCGGGTGCAGCTTGAAGCCGCACCCGCCGCAATGTTAAAAATAGAGGATGTGACCGCCAGGGTGGCGGTCACATCCTAATAGCACAGGAGGGACCTCCGCAGGCCATGCGGAGGTTCCCTCCTACTGTATGGTGGCGGACGGACTCAGGTCCGTCCGCCATCATAATGTGCCCCATAGTGCGGAGATTTCCCCACAAGTGTGGAGACTCCACACTCTTAACTTCATGAAGGTGCTTATGGGTAGTAAAGTTACAAGTGCGGAGTCTCCACACTCGTGGCAGAGTCTCCGCACGGCGCCCTGCAGAGAGTGCACCCTGCAGAGAGTTCGCCCCATGTGCGGAGATTCCCCCATGAGTGCAGAGAAACTGCACTCGTAAGTTCAGGAAGGTGCTTATGTGTAGTAAAGTTACAAGGGCGTAGTCTTCACACTCATGGCAGAATCTCCATACGACGCACTGCAGAGAGTTGGCCGTGTGGCAATTCCACCAAAGTGCAGAGATTCCCCCACGAGTGTGGAGATTCCGCATTCGTAACTTTACTACACGTAAGTACCTTTAGGAATCGGGCCCTAAGTGTAGAAAAACAGATGAGTTCATCTTTAAGGGTAAAGGTGTTGTTTAACTCACCTCAGGGGCTTAGCATGTGCTGCTGATATGGTGGGAGATCCCGCTTAGACGGCCAGATGGGCTGGATCTTAACGAGAATCCCTCGTCTGACTTTGATAGATCACTAGCTCCATGGTGACTTTGATAGATCACTATCTCCATGGTCCAAGAGAGAGCCGGATGACTCTCCCTTGATCTCCGCCATGTTGTGCGCTCTTGCTGATATTGTATAGACTTTTACTTCCCCATGTTCTCCCTGCCCTGCTTTCAACCTACTTGTCTTATTGATGCTTATTTGTATTCGATGTGAAGCGCTCTGATACCTTCGGGTCCAGCTAGCGCTATACAAAACATAAATAAATAAAAAAATAATTTAGTCTTACTCACTAATAGAAGCATATCCATCAGATAATTACTGAGACGGGGTAGGGAACTAGGAACATTTTGATGAAGGGGCACAAGTAACGGCATATCATTAGCATCCATTACCACAGAGCAGCCATGTTTTTTAATCATCGGACTAGTGGGCGAACATTCACTTCCACTGAAGGTGGGGTGAAGACGATCTTCGATGCACCCCACGTAGAACATTAAAACCACAAGAGTGAACGCGACGAAGGGATAGTGACGACATATGATGAGTCAAGATCAAAGCAAACCAATTGGCAAGTAATTCAGTGATGTCCACAATGACAACTGTGGCGGGTAGATCTAATAGGATCAATACCCTAAATCTCCTTAAATTCTCTATCTTTCTCTTCCAGGACTACAAGACACACCTTTAGTGCCCCTACAAGTGCAAACACACATGCTCCTGAGTCAAGATGTCCAGGTCTTTGAGTAAGTGAGATAATGGGACAGCCATGCCCCTTGTCATGATCTTTTCTAGGGCAGTGAGCAGGATAATAGGACAGTAATTATCAAGATTCATGCTATGCGGGTAGTCTTTCTTAAGGAGGGCAGTGACAAGTGCAAGAGTTGTTACCACCATCTTGGATGTTGACGAGTGTTGCATTGATGGCCATAGGTACTGTGAAGGGTGTCACGGTTTGGTTTCCAACTCTGGAGCTCTCCTGCAATTATCTTTCATCCACATGGACTCTCGTTGAACATGTTCCACTGTCTCTGGAGTGAGCTGGGCAGCTTCTGGCTTTTCATTGGTTCTTCATTGATTCAATGTTATCTCGGTCTCTCGCGCTATTTTGTTGGGGGACGTGGCTTGTTCTTCTTTGGTAATAGATATGTTTTGACTATAGCTAAGGCAGATCTTGTGGTGTAAGGAACCCAATGCCAAATCCTGGAAGGGTCAGAGAGGGATAGAAGCTGGGGATACAAGTGGAAGAGGGTCATAGAGTGATTAAAAGGAGTAAATATTAAGGTGGTCAAGAGGTCTGTAAGCTCATCAAGTTTAGTGAATAGTGTGTGAGTAGACAGCAGGCATGTGATTGCTGACACTGGTGGAAGCGTGGAAAAAGCAGTGATGTCTCTTATGTGTAAGAGAGCTCCCAACTCATTGGGAGGGAACATGCTTTGGTGGAATAAATGAGGCATAGCTCTGGGACATCCTTTGTTACGAGGACTGGGCATGGTTAAGTGACATGGGAATTTGGGCACCACCTACCGGGCTGCTTTGACGGGGGATGCTACTGGCCATGGCAGCAGCATATGGTGTCATGTGGAACAAGACAGAAAGGGAAGGGGCCTCTCCATGTGCACAGGTCTAAAATGTAATCTATAAGCTCGGTCATGTAAATCCCGGTGTTGGGGTTTGTAAAGCCAGGTATCCCTGGGACAGAGTCCCCGCATGTCTACGCACAGCCATGATCCTGAGTTCTTGACACCTGTCCTACCTGAGATATGTTTCTGCTCACTGGACTTATGTGAAGAGTCCCTGAGAGATACACCTGTGACTTTATATTGCTCCGCAACTGAGATATTGACCCCTCTGGGTTGGAAGTCCACACCATAAGGGCCTCCTTTTATCTAGGACGACTACCGTGCCCCTTGCTAGGTCATGGCATTACTGGGGCTTGGTGCCAGTCGCAAAGAGTTTGGGGTACAAGCCATTTTATGGCACCCTTTTATGGAATCTGCCCTCTGACTCTCTCTGCTGAAATCTGCACATGCTATAATTGGTGGGACCTCTCACTTAACCCCTGCCTTGCCTGGATGCAGTGGAGTAGATGAAGGGTTGAGATGCCCTCATATAATAATTCCTAATTGTAAAGCGTGAACATATCTCCTCTTACGGTTTCAAGGCGCTGGGGGCTTTCAAGGAGATTAAGTGGGCCAGAGTCATATGATGCTGAGCTGAGCTGCCGCCGGCGACGGGGATTGAACCGTGAGCACCGCGCTCCGGAGTTAACTGCTCTGGCCACTCCGTTGCACCTGATGTGTATATTATTTATATTTCAAAGTTAGTAGGTTCCCTTTAAAGGAAGGTGGAGACATTTTTTGTAATTGTATTCCCTTTAACTCCCTTAGTGTCCCTGATGCCGCTGCCTGCCCATTCGCCTGGAGCAGCTCAAGATAGGCCAGATTGTTGTGTGTCTGGCTTAAATCCACAAATGCTTCCACGGAGGAGAAGGAAGACCTTGGGGCCGATTCACAGAACTAACTTAAGACAAAATCCTAAACTTACTACTTTTGGTATTCACAGAAGTTAGGATTTTGTCTTAAGTTTGTCTTAAGACAGACTTAAGACAAAATCCTGTCTTAAGTCTGTCTTAAGACAAAATCCTAACTTCTGTGAATACCAAAAGTAGTAAGTTTAGGAGTTTGTCTTAAATTAGTTCTGTGAATCGGGCCCCTTATGTTTATCCCGATTGCAGCAAGCTTGTGCTAGTAAGCCTGTAGCGTGCAAGAAGGGACACTAGTGCAAGGAAAGGCTGCTTGTCAACCCTGACATAAAGAAATGCCGTCCATCCCCATATCACCACACACTGCACTCAGTTTAAGAAGACAAGCTGAAGACCCAGCAACATCTTCTGATTTTCCAGGCCTGTATAAAATGAACCCACTGACAGTGTGAAGGGGTGTCACCCATCACCATGAATTTAGTGGCATTACAAATATTATGGGCCGCTTAATAACACCATCAGCATTGGACTAGGCTGTACACAAAGGAACATGGGGGTGGGTGGAGGAGAGCAAGTTGTGTCTCTCAACTACCACCATCCCCGGCAACCGAGAACAAGTTGTCTGTCGGCCACCAGCCCCTCCCCCCAGAACAAGTTGTCCATCGGCCGCCAATCCAAACCGCTCTTACCCCTGCACTGGGTGGCAAATTTAGGGTCCGCCCCGGGTGGCAGTAGGTCTAGCTACGCCACTGACCAAAACAGGACCTCACCGATTAATTCCACGAAGATCTCAGTAAGGTTGTGTGACACCATGGCCCACAGAACTTGATGGCTCCATTGAGCCCTGATAATTGTTGTGTTTACTACCTCAACAGCAATCGAAGGGGCCATTTCTCTTTCACACTAATACTTAGTAAAAATTGAAAGTAGGCAAAGAGGTCTAATATCACACAGAAAGTCAAAGAGCAGAGTTGGTCTGTGTACTTGTCCATTTTTCAAAATTCAAGCAAGAAATAAAGAATGGACTAGGACCAACTATGTTCTTTGATTCTCTGTGTGATATTCGGCCTCTTTGCCTAATTTCAAATGTTTTTTTCTTCTCAAAATTCTCTTTATTTTCCAGATAAATTCACAATACACACAAGATGATGGACGGAATGTTGCACAATGGCAAAACATTCACCCCAGTCACAGATCTAGGTTTAATCCATCGTTATTTTGCTCACCAAGCCACCGGAGTTCAGACATGGCCATATGCAAATCAGTCTTGACCCTGTGCCTCATAGGAACAGTCCAGCCCGAACTGCCAAGCCATGTCTTCCCTGGACGGGAATCAAGCATCCTAGGACCGATTTCTGGCTATCAGCCGTCTTCAGCCAGGATAACTTGACTCCTGTGGCGTAGTGAGCACGGGACCCATGTCTGGGCATACCCTTCTCACATAAGGTGAATAGCAAAACACACAAGTCACAATACAAACAGGTCAACATGTCACCTCAAGCACAGTGGAATTGCTATTTCCACAAATACAGTAGTCACCAATGTAGAGGTAGACATGGGCGAACCAAAACCAGTCGCCCAATACCGGAACATACCCACAAAGCCCCCCCCCAACAAAGCATATTCTGCAGCCCACCCCCACTCCCCCAACAAACCCCACAAATAAAAGGAAAGGTACAGTACAAGAGGGTTCAATAAATATAAGAGGAGGAAAGCTACTTGCAGGATACTATTTTACGATTCTCAGTAATATTGGTTCGATATAGGTGCTTGCTCTGTCTCCCCGAGGCAGTTCAAAATTGGAACAGATGAAGGGCCTTGTTCTGGTAGGACAAGCACACAGGGGTCAGCCCCTTGAGAGGTAGGTCACCAAGGGACACCAGATATAATTAAAGCACCTGATTCACAAAGGTAAACTGAGAAACCACTCAACAGGGGAGAGCAGTTGGCTAGGGCGGTCGACCTCGAATCTGGGGAACAGGGTTCGAGTCTCGGCAATGACCCTGAACATCCTGTGATACTGGGCAAATCACTTAATCTCCCTGTGCCTAACAAAAAAAAAATGAATGTGTCCTCATGTAACGCAACTAGTGCTCTGTAAAGCGCTCTGATACCCGATTCGGGTCAAGTTCGCGCTACATAAAACTCTCTAAAAAAAATAAAAAAACAGACCAAAAGTCTAAGTTTAGACCTGAAGTCTAACTTTACTATTAGTAAAGTTAGACCTTTGGTTAAAACTTAGACCAAAAGTCTAACTTTACTAGTACTTTTGTGAATCAGGCCCACTGTTTTTATACTTTCAATTTTTAGTGTGAGATTGCTTCACTCTCCTGTTGTGTTATTTATAAGTCTTAGGGCATTTTATGGAGTGAGCACCTTTTTGGTAGGAACTATCCGGAGTGCGGTGATATTAAATCATAACCGCTCTTGTGGTATTATTTAATAAGCGGCCATATTTCTTGCTTGCTTCAGGGCCCATGGCATCCTTGCTATGCTACTGAGTAATACACAGGAACCATGAGTAAAACTCCCAATGCTGCTCTCCTCAGGACCAGAGACAGGGAACTGCAGCTCACAAAATAGTTCTACTTAGTAACAAATCCCTAATTACAATCCACAGTGTTATTTGTGCAAACAAGCAGTAGGCACGTGTTCTGCCACGCGTCGACGGGTGCTCATGTGTTGCCAGCTCTGGCACGTTTTACCCCCCAGGGTCAATGAATTATTTGCACTACAACAAAATGAGCTCACCGTACAGGCCCAGGTGAAAACAGAAGTCCACAAGTGAAATGTAAATCCCAAGCCTAGGAGATGTGGTTGCTTACCTGTCTCACCAACTTTTTTCCTGACTGTATCTTCTTTTAGACCTGAGCTGTCGGAGGTGTGGGGTTGGGTGTTGAGATGGGGGAGTTGGTTTTTGTCCAACGCTTGCATGTTATTTAGAAACCAATCTTTCAGTGTTATGTTATGGTGGAGAAGTGTGGCTCAGGGGTTAGAGGCAGCAGACCCGGAAGCTGAGATCGGTCCTGGACCAGGGTTCAATTCCCCGCCTCGGCGGGTCTTGGGCTAAAAATTCCACGGACTCGATAATTCTCGCCCCGGTGCCTCCTCGACTCACGGGTTCACACTCTGCGACTCTGGGCAATAGCTTGCTTAATCTTCACAACAGCCCCTCGCGGCGGGATGCCTGACTTTCACCTTGTGGATACCCTGCTATCTCACAGGGGAATACCAGGAAGGGTTCCCTAAGCAAGTGCCGGGAAACCCACTGCGGGTAGCTGTGCGCTATATAAGCTCAACTACATTTACATTTGGAGAAATTTGTTAAGCGCATGGCGACCCATAGGCATTCCAGCTCTGATTGAGCAACACAGACTGTAGGTCCAAGCTCCATGAAGGTTCATTCACAAACAGAGCTGTTTTCCGAAACACAGTTCGTTATCGATTGTCCGCAAGGTAAGGGGCAGAGGGTTCCAGAGTTTTGCTATATTGTACCTGAAGGATCTGCCTCCCTTTCGAGCCCTTTCCTGGGGCGGAACTACGGCCTATAGGGTTAGTGGATCTGAGAGCGCTACCTGAATCGTAATGAGTAATCAGCTATCGGCAGGGCCGGACTGGCCGTAGCGGGCACAGGGCGTTTCCCCGGTGGGCCGCCGGAGTGGGGGCCAGTTTTGAGCCCCTGGGGGCCGTTTTTGTTACCGGGGGTCGGCATTATCGACTCCCTGTAACAAAATCGGCCGAAACCGGCCCTCGCAAACTGCTCGGCTGTACCCCCCTCACCCATGGGGGGACCGGCCGAGTATGTTTGCCAGGGCCGGTTTTGGTCCCCAGTCCGGCCCTGGCTGTCGGGGATATGAAGCGCCCTTGATTTCAAAGGGTTGTGTGCAAAATGCACAGTGCCTTGAGGGTGATCCTCTCCAAGACCGGGCCTGGCATGCCAAAACGTGTCTAGGAATATTGAGCAGGGTCCTTGCCGCTGCGTTCTGCACCTCCTGGTCAGAGCCCTGGCACTTCATATTTTACAAATTAAGCACTGGTCAGGAGTAAGGGAAACCCCCAACTGGTTGATGGTTATTAGTTGGGCTGTTACTGCAGTTGACAGCTCTGGCAATGGACTTGGGAGGTGCAAGCGGAAGTGGCCTCCTGAAGAGGGCCTTGGCACTTTTATTTTTACAAACTAAGCACTGCGTGGGGCAGGGACCCTACACACTTCAATCACCTTGCTTTTAAAATATTCAGCGGTGTTGAAAATAATAAATGCAGAGACTGGAGTATGATGCTGTTTGCTAAATTTGGCCTGATTTAAGACAGTACTTTCCACAGATTTCGGCTGTTTTCCTCTGCAGAGTTCACCTTGTTTCCACTAGAAAGGTAAACTCATTTCCACATATTCCACATATTTTTCCGAGTATTTGAGTTGCCTCTGTTTATTTCCCCAGATGGGTGCTTCTGTTTCTTCCACTCTGCTCTGTCTCATGCTTGCCTGGACTGACTTTACCTGCCAGCCCTCATCCCCCATGGATAAAAAGATTACCAGTGTGAATAACTGCTATCTGTCTGACTGTAAAAACATTTGGTGAAGCCTGTTTTCTAAAGAACAAAAGGTGAAAGGACCGGGGGGGGGGGGGAGGGGGTACAGGGTGTGCACGTGGAAGGGCTTTGCAAGTTACAACTGCTGCCTCAGCCCTGCTCCATTACACCCCCAGGAAGATTCCTGTCAAAAGACAAACATGTCACTGTTGCTAAGTTTTGCACATAATAATAACCATTTCTGCTATCTTTAACTAAAGAGCTAAAAATAGCATCCGTTTATAGCTGGCTGTTTGGGCTGTGTTGCTGATGGGGCATTGCTAGAAAGGAAAACTCGCCCTGCTTGGGAGGTGTGCACACTGGGTTAGACCCTGGCTTAGTGAAAGCTGCCTCCGAGGTGTGCAGGCATGCTGCATTACACACTCGTGCTGGTTTAGTGAGAGAAGCTATCTGCCTCTGAGGTGTGCCGGCATACTGTATGATGAGCAAAAAAATGATGGATTTAACCCAGATCTCTTGACAGGGGGTGAATGTTTTGATTTGTTCTTCATTCCATCCATCAATTGTGTGTCTTTTGCTTCCTCGCCGTAAGTGCACCGGTTATGCCCAGACGTGGGTCCCGGGCTCACTGTGCCACTGGATTCAAACTATCCTGGCTGATGAGGGGTGAAACCCCAAAATCAGTTCTAGGATGCTTGTTTCCCATCCAGGGAGGGCCTGGCCTGGCAGTTCAGGCTGGACTGTTCCCATGAGGCACAGGGTCAAGACTGATTTGCATATGGCCAGGCTAAACTTGGGTGTCATGGTGAGAAAAAGAATGATGGATTTAACCTAGATCTCTTGACTAGGGGTGAATGTTTTGATTTGTTCTGCATTTTGACCATCAATTGTGTGTCTTTTGCTTCCTAATCCTCAGTGCGCTGGGTATGCCCAGATGTGGTTCCCGGGCTCACTGTGCCACTGGATTCAAGCTAGCCTGGCTGATGAGGGTTGAAATTCCGAAACCGGTCCTAGGGTGCTTGTTTCCGATCAAGGGATGACCTGGCTTGGCAGTACGGGCTGGACTGTTCCCATGGGGCACAGGGTCAAGACTGATTTGCATATGGCCAGGTCTAAACTGGGGTGGCATGGTGAGCAAAATAATGATGGATTTAACCCAGATCTATTGACTGGGGGTGAATGTTTTGATTTGTTCTGCATTTCGTCCATTAATTGTGTGTCTTTTGCTCTCTTGCCTAAATGCCGGGTATGCCCAGACATGGGTCCGGGGCTCACTGTGCCACTGGATTCAAGCTATCCTGGCTGATGAGGGGTGAAACCCCGAAACCAGTCCTAGGATGCTTGTTTCCGCCACAGGGAGGACCTGGCTTGGCAGTTCCGGCTGTACTGTTCCCATGAGGCACAAGGTCATGACTGATTTGCATATGGCCAGGTCTAAACTGGGGTGGCATGGTGAGCAAAAATTCAACCCAAATCTCTTGACTGGGGGGAATTTTTTGCATTGTTCTGCATTCCGTCCATCAATTGTGTGTCTTTTGCTTCCTCGCCCTAAGTGTGGCAGGTATGCCCAGACGTGGGTCCTGGGCTCACTGTGCCACTGGATTCAAACTATCCTGGCTGATGAGGGGTGAACCCCCAAAACCGGTCCTACGACACTTGTTTCTGGTACAGGGAGGACCTGGCTTGGCAGTTCGGGCAGCACTGTTCCCATGAGACACAGGGTCAAACCTGATTTGCATATGGCCAGGTCTAAACGTGGGTGGCATGGTGAGCAAAAGAATGATGGATTTAACCCATATCTCTTGACTGGGGGTGAATGTTTTGATTTGATCTGCATTTCGTCCATCAATTGTGTGTCTTTTGCTTTTGTCTTTTGACACACTAACTCAAACTCTGGTCCTGTGGTGTTGTTTGTTAGTGAGTGAAGCTCCCTGCCTCTGAGTTGTGAAGACACACTGCGTTAGACTCTTGTCCTGTGGTGTTGTTTGTTAGTGAGTGAAGCTCCGTGACTCGGATATGCGCAGACACGCTGCTTTGGACTCTTGTCCAGTGGGATGGTTTCTTAGTGAGTGAAACACCCTGACTCTCAGGTGTCCAGGCAACAATATGAGTGCATGGTGCTGTATCAGTGATAAAGAAACTCCCTGCTTCTGAGGTGTTTTGGCACATTGCACTTGTACTTCAAACATACATTTATTTTTGTGGTGTGGGCTCTTGAGGCCCGATGTGCTGGTAGCGCCAGGGAGGCCTCAGGATGGGTTTGTGACTGTCCGCTGACCATGGGGGGGGGATTGTGGGTGGGGACTCGGGGTGCATGCATATGGGCTATTGCTCTCCTTCGAATGTGGGAGGTTCGGGGTGAGGAGTGATGAGGTTGTTGTTTGCTGGGGAGTTGGGATCCATTGGAATGGCTGGCTCAGGGTCCTCGGTTCTGGACTCGGGGACATCCATGCCGCGACAGGTACTTCATGGTTTTTTGAGGTATAGGGTGGGGGGAGGCGGGGCACGAGTGGCCGGGGACGGAGCCACTGAGTTGGGGCTGCAACATGTTCAAAATTGGGATGACATTCCTTTGATGTTTGGTTCTGGGGGTCGGGGTGGGACGAGAGTTGCTCGTCATGTTATCTTGGGGTTCTGGGGCGGGTGGGTGGGACTGCACGGGTGTTCTGCTATAGTATTCCTTACAGTGGGCGATGAGTGGCAATGGCGAGGACGTTCAGGTCGGTGGGTCCCGCTAGATTATGGCTGACAAGACTGATAGACTTCCTGATGCCTCTCTGCGGGTGATCACATGGAATGTCAGGGGGATGCTCGACAAAATCAAGCGTGGGGCAGTGTTGAGATGGGGGAAAAGTGAGAGTGCTGACGTTTTCTTACTCCAGGAAACTCACATGATGGGCTCGAAAGTGCTGGGTCTACAGAGGTTTGGCTATCATCAAGTGTTTCATGCAGGATTTTCCCGGGGATCTAGGGGGGTAGCCATTTTAATACATGGTAGAGTGGCCTATGTCCATGAAAAGCAGTGGGTTGACCCTCAGGGTCGTTATATCTTTGTCAAGGGCACGGTGGGCACTGAATCGGTGGTCTTCGGGAGTGTCTATGCCCCCCCCCCCTGCAATGGGCCCTAGCTGAGAAACTTTTCACGATATGGGAGGACATCCCCGAATCCCTGGCGGTGATTGGCGGTGATTGGAATGATGTGATGGAGACGAATGTGGATCGCTGGCGGCGCCGGGAAGTGGCTGAGACTGCCCCCTCCCCCGCGCATACTCGATTGCGTGCTATGACTGAGGGTCTGGGCTGGTCGGATGCCTGGCGACATATGCACCCCACTGCACGAGAGTATACGTATGTCTCCGCTGTGCATGGCTCCTACTCTAGATTAGACTGTGTGTTTGTGCCTGGCGACTGCCTGTGTAGAGTGGAGAGTGCTGCCATCTTGCCTAGGGGTCTGTCTGACCACTCCCCAGTATCGATTAGGGTGGAACTCTGTCGACAACGCCAACCGTTTCGCTGGAGGATGTCCTCGTGGCATCTTCAGCAGCCGGCCTATGTGGCGCACTTACGGGAGGCATTAGACCTGTATTGGCGGGAGAATCTTGTAGGAGACATTGACGCTGGGGTGATTTGGGAGGCCATGAAGCCCACTATCCGGGGAGTAGATATAGCGTGGTGTGCCGCGGCCCGGCGCAAGCGGCGAGAACTGATTGTTGCAGCGGCGGCACGGGTAGAAACCTTGGAGGAGCAGCAACGCATGGGGGGGGATGTGGCTGGGTTACGACTCCTTCTCCAGGCTCAGCAGGCCTACGCATCTGTCCTCCTCGATGATGCCAAACAGGCGTGGCTAGCTACACGTAGTAGAATATACCAGTGGGGGGACAAGTCCTGTACGATGCTTCATAGGCTCTGCCAGCGCCACCTTCAGCCGCTTACGCTGCCGGGACTCACGTCCATGGATGGTGGGGTCATTACTGACCCAGTAGAATTGGCGGCGAGCTTTGCCGCATACTTTGCTACTCAATACGCCCAATGTGATCGCTTATCGGCTGATGAAGTGATCAAATTTATTGAGGACCTGCCCCCTAAGATGGTGTCGGACGACACCAGGAAGGCGCTTGATGCGCCCCTTACGGCTGAGGAGCTGGGTGATGCTCTGGGACAGCTTAATACCGGAAAAGTCCCTGGCCCGAGTGGCTATCCGAGTGAGTTTTATAGACAATTTCACATACAGCTAGGGTCCCATTATCACCGAGCGCTTGAGGCGGCGCGTGAGCGTGGTACTTTGCCCCGAGACTGGCGCCATGCCGAAATTGTAGTCTTTCAGAAACCGGGCAGACCTCCGGAGAGGCACGACTCGTATCGTCCCATCTCGCTACTCAATATTGAGGCTAAGGTTCTGGCCAAGGCTCTAGCGAATCGTTTGTCCCCGTATATTACGGACCTGGTGCATCCGGACCAGGCCGGGTTCATGCCTCATAGGGCGACGCGACATAACATTCGACGCGCACAGGCGGCGATTGATGCCATGGGTGCTACCGGGGAGCGGGCGGCTTTGTTACTGGCTGACATTGACAAAGCCTTTGATTCCGTTAGTTGGGCTTACCTATTTGCCCTACTGCCCCGCCTCAATCTGGGCCCGGTCTTCCTGTCCTACATCAAACTTCTGTACACAGATAATACGGCCTCGGTGCGGGTTGCGGGAGCGGTGTCGGAGTCGTTTCAGATTAGACGAGGGACCAGGCAGGGTTGCCCGCTCTCCCCCTATTTGTTCGCTCTCCTAGTAGAGCCGTTGGCTGCATGGGTGCGTATAGATGCGCAAATGAGGGGCTTTGTCTGGAACAACAGCTTATCGGATAGGATCGCACTTTACGCGGACGACGTCCTTTTCTTTCTCACCGATCTGCGGCGCTCGGGACCGCGGGTCCTGGAAATCATGCGAATCTTTGGGGAAGTCTCGGGCCTATATCTGAACCTGCGTAAGTCTACCCTCTGGGTGCTGAATGGAGATACCGAAGCGGACCATTGGTCGATGGGACTACAGGTGGCCACGCATGGCATAAAATATCTGGGGGTGTTTCTGTCCGACTTACCTAGCGTTGCCTGGGAACGTAACATACTGCCCGTTTGGGACCGAGTTCAGTCGGATATCAAGACATGGTCTCGAATGCCCCTCTCTATATTTGGTAGATCTGCAATCTTTAAGATGGTTGCGCTCCCACGTCTCCTCTATCAATTGCAGAACCATCCCTATCCAATTGCACCTCAGTGGTTCCGGCAGGTCAACTCGATCTTGGGCCGCTTTCTATGGGCTGGGGGACCGGCCAGAGTGGCACTACGTACGTGCTTCTTGTCCACCTACTGCGGAGGCCTGGCCACCTCGGATATATTGTCCTATTACCAGGCCGCTCATCTGCTTATCCTGAACGATTGGTGGTACGGTGACAGTGGGGATCCAGCCTATGCCCTGGAACGCACGTTGATGGGTGACAATACACTCCACACGATTCTCTACTCGGCTCGCCTGCGCCGGAAGCTGCCGAGGGTCACGAGCCTCGTGTTTGCTGTCTGGCGGCAGGCTTTACGTCGTATGGGATGGTGGGGCCGATTGACCGCGGAGACTCCGCTGTGGCACAATGGCCTTTTACCTGAATTGTCGGCCTTATCTGGTTTTGAGGGCTGGGATGCAATTGGGATCTCGCAGCTGGGACATGTGATGTCTGGTACGACGCTCAAGTCCTTTCAGACGCTCAGCATCGAATTTGATATGCCCCAGTCTCAATTTTTTCGGTATCTACAACTCCGGCACGCACTCACGCCCAGTATTGCTGATATGGATTCGCTCCCTGAATTTAGTCCTATCGAGGCGAAAGTCTTTATGGGTGATCTGGGGGATAAGAAAGTCTCTCGCATCTACCAGACACTAGTCACTCACTGTTCCTCCACCCTTCTTCCACTGAAGACGACTTGGGAAGCTGATGTGGGCCCCCTTGATGAGGATGACTGGAGGGAGGCTCTGGAATCCCCTAGGGGAGCAGCCATTGCTATTCGATTTAGGTTAATCCAATTCAAAATTCTCCATAGGGCTTATTTCACCCGTGAACGACTGTGGAAAGCAGGCTTGATTGGAGTGTTTGAGATGTGGAGCTGCGGTGGGCACTTTGCTCCACACGGTATGGTCTTGCCCTAGATTGGTGGGCTTCTGGAGGGGTGTGTGGGACTGCCTGTCTGAGGTACTACACTGGACTCTTCCTCGCACTCACCGGCTGGGCTTGCTTCACGTCCTTGAGGGGGTTGGTGGAAACACTTATAAACGTCACTTGCTACTCTTGGGATTGGTAATGGCCAAAAGAGACCTGGCCCGGGCTTGGAAAGATGTGAGAGCTCCTCCCCTGTGTGCCTGGAAAGCTGGAATGGACTTTTGTATGGGTCTGGAACGTCCTATTTTTGAAGCGCGTGGCTGCCCCCGCAAGCATTACAAGATATGGAAGGGATGGGCTGAATATAGAGGATTAATGCTAGACCCACCGGCAGAACTGGAGGAAGATCTTTAGTTGCAGGTTACTTGCAAGTTCTTGCATTGCGCCACGAATATCGCATTATGGTTACACGCTGAAGCTATCTCTACACACGTGCGTTGGGGGGGGTGGGGGGGGCACGGGAATGGGAATGGGAGGGTTGGGTAGTTGGGTTAAGCGGGGGCAGGAGAGGACATAGTTGTATTCCACTTATAATTGTTTTCTCTTGACTATTTAGCTGGACGCTTAGATTTATGTTGTACATGTGACACAATGCTTGGTGGTGTTCTCCTGACTGTGGGGAGCCACGCGTACTTTTTGCCCGATCCTGCTAATAAAATTGTTGTGAAAAAAAAAAACATACATTTATTTTTATCCATTGCTGTTTGTGTCCTGTATGTATATATTTGGGGCTTTCTAGTCTATACTGCAATTTTTGTATAGGGCATGGCTACCAATAGGCCTCCAGCACTTTCACAGCTACCATAGAACAGCCCAGGTGTGACATTATTCCTTAACCCCTCCCATGCTCATGACGGTGCTCAGGACGAGCTCAGCTCGTCATGAGCCGTGGAACGCTCGCATGCGGGGATAATTCCCCTGCTGTGCTGAGCGTTCCACGGCAGGTAATGCACCTGTGACGAGCTGAGCTCGTCATGAGCACAGGAGCGCCGTGCGCGCTCCCCTCCCCCCCAGCACAGCGGGAAATTAACCCCCGCAGCGAAGGGGTTAAATAGCCTGGTCTCCAGGGTTACAGACCATACTACAGGAAGTAACTTGGGGTGGTCAGATCAGACCCCTCTAGAGGTGTCTACCCGGGTGGAAGAGGACATGCTGAGTTTGGTGTCTCTCAAGGGGAGCCGCCCTGCACACAACACCACCATGAGCCACAGGCTGAAGGAAGTTTGTCTTTGTCCTCACTTGGACCTTAGCTTTTTTGCATTTTTATTTTGGATTGACTTCATCTGTGAGGACACTCCCAGAAGCGTCTGGGTCTTTACAGAGATACACCTTCAGGATTTACATAATAAGGCAATGATCAAACAAGATCAAACAGAACGGCACATGCAAGTTGCCTCCACCCCCTGCCACCGCCTTCCCCTCCGCCACCCAAGATGCTTCACAAACTGATTGCGCGAGGGATAATCAGCAAAGTGGGCGGAAGGCGATTTAAAAAAGCAGAGGCTGCTCCAGTGAAGAACTGAGCCATGGTTTTCTGAAGATGGATTTTAGACATCTGCATTTGGAGGACAGACTACCTGGACAGGAGTGCAGCCACCTCATTTTCACACCCTGAGATACTTACCTTATTGACCAGATAATGGGGGCTGTTAGAATGGAGTACAATGTAGACAGGGCTTCCCATATAAACAGGATTCTGCCCCCGAAAGAGCAGGATTGGGGACACTACCATATTTATAAGCCTTACCACTAGTCTGGCAGCGGTGTGAGAAGTTGCCTTTAAAGATGCGCCGTAAACCTTAGCTATGCAAACTGGTATGCAACGTTTTCAACGAAATTTTTACAACGCACTACCATTACAACGCAGGTATTACCACGCATACCATTACAACGCATTGCGCTGGGGGCGCTCTAGGGTAAGTAATAAGTTTAATTTTCTATCCAACACCTTCCCTAGTGTCCACGGGGACTGGAGTTGGAATAGAAAATTATACTTACCACTATCCAGCACCTCTAAGCACTATGCGTTGTAACGGTATTCGTTGTAAATACCGCGTTGTAAAGGTATGCGTGGTAAAAGTATGCGTTGTAACGTCATACATCCATGCAAACTAGTACTGAGTCCCCACCTTCAGTCCTAGAAAGTGGTGGCTGCTACCGAATGGGGGTGGTGAGACGGGGGGAACGAAATTTAAAAATATATACATATCACTTACCTGGGTGCGGCTGCTGCCTCTCCACGGTCCTTACTCTCCTCCCTGCACACACAGGCTCCCAGACTCCCGTAGCCAATCACAACGCTGCTTTTACCAGCATGACAGCAGTGTTGTGATTGGTCTGAGTGGCCTGGTTCGGTGCTCAGACAGGGAGTGGGAGCCTGTGCATGTTCTCTATCCGATTGTGCAATGCAGCCAGACAGCCGGGTGGAGAAATGGTAAGTGCGCATGACTGTGTTGCCTGCCCAAGACGGCCAGCCAAACCGTCATGCACACTTAGAGAATGCCCACCACTCTCCCCCTGGTCTGGACAGCCCCGCCCTGCCCCACACCTAGACTGTAAACCATTTGAGCCAGTATGGCAAACTAACAAGATAATAACATTGTTTTGTCATCATTTTATTTTTCCTTTTTGAACTGCTCAGAGAGCATTGGGGGACGCTTAACGGAGGAGCTGTCGCTAGTCCTAGATAAGGTATAGCCTCACCATTTTGTCCTGAAATGACGCACAGGGATGTCACATGTGTTTCTTCCTGCAGGGGGTGGTGTCTGGTGGCGGTGGTGTTGGTGATTGTGATGTATTGGTGGTGGTGTGGTATTGGTGGTGATAATGTGACGAGAGATGTGATAGTTGAGTGCACTTCTTGGATGTAAAAAAAAGTCCCTCTTACGCTGCAATGCAAGCAGTCAGTAGGAGGCAGAATAATACACCAAACATCCAATCGAATATCAGCAACAGACATACTCCTCTGCTCTGATCTGAGGTCTGATTAGAGATCTTTCATTTGCACGGTGTGAACGCCGTTACTCGAGTATGACAGTAAACGACACAAGCTCTTCTCTATCAGTGACCCCAACGAAACGATTTTAATATTCTCTCATGAAAGGAGGGTCTGTTAGAACTAACGCCTGATTTAGATCTTGGCAGATGGTTTGCTCCGTCTTAACAGTGAGGGATATCCCGTCCGCCGAAATATAAATCCTATTATATCCTATGGGATGCATGATTTTTTATTTCTGTCTTTTTAATTATTTATGAAGTATTCTTAAAAAACATGTACTGTATTTTAACTGTTTTGTGCTTTTTAAGATATTTATTATATCGAAATAAAGCTTTGTTCCATTTCTTGTTACATTTCTATGGGATGCATATTTTGGCAGACTGGATATCTGTCACCGTTGTGATGAAGAAATCCATCCGTCAAGTTCTAAATCAGGCCCTAAGTATGAAAATCCATCATCACTCCTCATCGTACTCCTACTCATCGGAGTCCTTCAGATGCACAACGATCTCAGCTCAAACTCACTCCCTCATTTTCTCCTCTATGGTAGGAGGAGCCTATGAGCATTTTGAAGGGGATACCAGTGAGGTGCTGGTCACCAGGATGCAAAGGAGCCTCTGACAAGGAAGATTAAGACACAAAGGGGCTGATTCACAGAACTAATCTGAGACAAAATCCTAAACTTACTACTTTTGGTTACTACTTTAGGTATTCACAGAAGGCATTTAGTAGTAGTAAAGTTAGTATGTTGACTTAAGTTAGTATTTTGTCTTAAATTAGTATTTTATCTTAAATTAGGTTTTGTCTTAAGTTAGGATTTTGTCTTAAATTAGAATGTTGTCTCAAGCTAGTATTTTGCCTTAAGTTAGTATTTTGTCTCAAGTTTGGATTTTGTCTTAAAACCAAAACTTAAGACAACATACTAATTTAACCTTTTGAATGCTATGGGGATTTTTCCCCTGTGCTGGAAAATCATGATCACCATTATTCATGACGAGCTGGGCTCGTCATGAGCGTAGCAGGAGGCTACTGCATGACGAGCCCAGCTCGTCATGAGCGTCGAAGGGGTTAAGGAAAAATACTAACTTAAGACAAAATACAAATTTAAGACAAAATCTTAGCTTAAGACAAAATACAAATTTAAGACAAAATCCTAATTTAAGACAAAATCCTAATTTAAGACAAAATACTACCTTAAGACAAAATACTAACTTAAGACAAAATACTAACATTCCTACTACTAAATGCCTTCTGTGAATACCAAAAGTAGTAAGTTTAGGATTTTGTATCAGATTAGTTCTGTGAATCGGCCTCAGAGAAGTGGTTAATACTAGCAGGTAATGAGTAATCAAGTCCTACTGTAACAAGCAGATGTTGGAGATGTATGAGTCTGCCAGGCAAGGGCACCCACCGCAAATGTGCACCTCGCTTCTCAACCTGCAGAACCGTTATCCAGAAAAATCCTTACTGCTGCTCTGTTAAAAACAATGATCTTTTTTTTGGGCACTTGGATTATGAATGAATGAGTGAGTGAATGAACAATTCCAGTATTCACTCTGAAAAGTCTCTCTCCATGGTCGATAAGCATAGGTGAATGTTGGCCGAATGTTCCCCAAGTAGTCTATACACCATAACCTAATCTTTTTTTTTTTAACAAGCACTTTCTTTTTTCCACTCACCTTTTGTCCTCTGTCACCAACTCTATTTTTTCTCAGTTCAGTTCATTCTTAATTAATGATTAGACACCATCTTTATAACATACAGTCCTTAAAAACAATTAAAACAAGCATTTGCAATGCAATAGGTTTCGCAATTGTGAGATTGAGCTATTGGCATTGTAAATGACAATGCCTTTTATGTGTTTAAAAACCTGCAATAATAAAAGGCATTGTCATTTACAATAACAATAGGTTAGAGCGACCTATTGCATTGCAAATGCTTGTTTTTATTGCTTTTGTCAGCACTTGAGAGAGAGCTTCAAAATTATTGACATTGTCAATGCAGGTTTACGTACCGACCTCTTTTTACCAGTCTGCTAAGACAGGCTAAGAGCTGAAGATTTTGTTTTGATTTAAAAGAGCTTTGCCAAAGGCATCTGCTTCAGTTTGACAGATTAACAGGTGCTGCGGACTCCTGTGCTCCTCGAGCTGTCACTGGTCCTCACCTGACACGAGCGGAAGGGGCGCACGTATTCCTCCTGAGAGAAAATACGTAAACAGGACTATCTGAGCAGTGCGCCTCAGGTGAAGACCGGGGAGCGGACGCAAGTAGGTGGGGGAGAGGAAGGAAGAAAACAAATAACATGTGCCGTACTGGTTTCATTTTTACGAGATTCTGGAAGAATAACCAGGGTTATAATTTTAGCCAACCCGTTTTTAGTCACACATTCCTGTGTGGTATGCTCAAAGTGTTATTTACTCTATTCAGCTTAAACCGGGTCTCCGGTTATGAGGAAACATCAGCTGGACTCCAAGGGCGAGTAATAGCTTCAGGTTGCCGCTGTCCCTAGCAGATTAATGCTTAAGTGTAATCATGAAGTCCCAACGTACTACCAAAATGGTGTTGGGCCGCTTTAATTCTGACCATCAATAGAGGTGCCCAGTGGTTTATCTAGGAGGAGTAGAGGTGTGCATTGCAAGACAGCAAATTCATAAAAGGAACCAAGCCAGAGCACAACCAAAACACGAACCAACATGCGAGCTGCGTGGTGCGCGCGTGACAGCAGCTGTTTTGAAGCACACTCGTGCTTGTGGCAGCATCCGCCTTGCGGGAGCGAGCAAATGCCAATTAGCATGCGCGCCGTTGTTCGCTCCTGCAAGGTGGATGCCGCCACAAGCATGAGTGTGTGCTTGAAAATTAGCAGAGCGACAGCTTAAGCCCCTCCTAAAATGCACATGCGCGCTGCGTAGTCGAGACCTAAAAATAGCAGGCACTTTTCTATATATAGATCAAGAACTTCGTAAATAGGCAGTACTTTTTTGGAATAGACGTAACAAATTCAGCAATGTTAACCAACAATGCATTTAATGAGTAATGCTTTCCTACAGGAAAAAGAACATTCATTGCATACATATACTTGCAATACATTTCAGTGGGACCCCTTTTGGTCGTCTGGACACAAGCACCAAAGTTGCACAAGCAGATTTGTTGTATCTTCCCTGGTGAGTTTTAGTGCAGAGGTGGTGGATGGGTTGGTAGCCTTGCAACCTACGCTGTAGAAAGTAAGTAAGGCCACTTGGAAGCCGGTTGCAAAGGGGGGGACTTGTGTTTAAGTTCAAGAGCTCCCAACTGGGTCTTGGGTTGGGCGGATCCTGGAAGCAGTCAGTTTCCCTAGGCACGGGTGGCTAGGGTGCAGAGTTTTTGCAGCTGCAGGCTCTTGTGGATCAAGGCGCCCACTGTATTCAGTCGGGACCTGCAAAAAAGTGGGGGGGGTACACAAAAGTAGGACAGCAGGGCATTTCTCAGGGATGGCCTCTGCGGTACTGATGTTCCTAGTCGGCTGTGATGTCAGGAGTCCGGACTGGGCTCCAAACAAGCTTTGGTAATGGCAAAGGGGTCTGGTACCCAGGTATTGGTACAGGAAGGGTTGTGGAGGTCCAGGTACCTTTAGTCTTGGCAGAAAGATTGTGCCGACCGTCTCCTGGATAGCGACTGCTCAGCGGACAGCAACTTCTTTAAACCAGACGTCGCAGTCTGTATCTGCTGGATGCAGGTGAGTAGCTCCTCTACTCCAAGGATGATGCTGGCGGCTTGGCAAAGTGCTGGTAACACTCCGGGGCTTGTGAATGTTGCACAGCTGCAGGACAAGTCGGTCTTTGCAACTGTTGAGTCGTTGTGTTGCAGGTAGGGTTTAGTGCCAAAAGTCCACAGCAGACTTCAGTTCTTGCAGGGATGAGCTCTTCAGTGCCTTCTTTTTAGTCCGTGCAATCTGAGTACCGGGTGTCAGGGGCCATCTAAATACTAAATGTTGGGGTGGTAAGGGGGAAATAAAGGTAGTAGCCAATGGGCTACTTACCCCTGCAATCACTACACTACCTAGATGACCACTTCCAGTGGGAAGTGGGCATCACTCGGTCACAGAGTTCCTAATTTCTCCACACACAAGATGGTGCAATTCTTAATTTTGTGTTCACTTCAGGTAGCACACTCTAGGGGCGTGACTAGCCTGAGGGTTTAACACGCCTCCTGCCTATCCTGCTGCCAATGGACCTCAGGGCAGGGGGTGGCATCCTACGGGGTCTGGGAGAAGCGAGGCTTGGATATCAAAGGCAGCAGTGGGCTTTGAAGCTTCTGGCCTTTACATGGTGATTCACTATCTTTCCTTCTGAGGGAGGTATAAACATCTGCTACCAGGGAAAGCATTGTTTCTGACATCTAAGAGCAAGGCTCTCACCTCCTAAGGGGTCAAAAACTCTCCTGTGGTGGCAGGCTGGCCAGGACCAGTTAGCCAGCACACTAGATGACTGGTAGGGTTCAGAGGCTACCTTGAAGGTACTCTCTAGGTGCAAGTACTAATAAATCCATCACTGGAATCAGTGAGAGTTTATTAATACAAGTATTTGATACATAAACACCATTATGTACCTGGGTAACTCTTTTTGACCAGTGCCCAGTACATACCTTAAGATGGCGCCCCTGGTCACTTCCAATATCTAGTAATAGAACTAGACATCACAGGGGCATATCTGCTCATGAAGACATGTCCTCACATAAAATATGGGCCTCAAAGGCCCGATATTAGAGTGACGTACGTCTATTAAATGTAGTGACTTTGGCACGGCACACAGGAGTGTGCCTGGTCAGGTTTTCACATCATGGTTTGCACCATGTCACACAGCCTGCTCTGGCAGTCTGCCAGAGTGTGGTGGTGGGTCCCTTAGAGTGGAACAATCCATGCTGCAGCCCTTAGGGACCCTCTTAAGTACCCAGGTCCTAGGTACCAGGGGTACCCTTCAATAGGGACTTACAGGGGTGCTAAAGTCTTGTGCAAATTGTAAAACAATCAGACATACCTTGTTTTAAAAGGCGACTTTGGCACGGAGGTCTGGTTGGTAGGCCTCAGTGTGCTGACAGAGTTCAAAACCAACATCTAGTAGCTAAAAAAGTGGTCAAAAAGTGGGGGATACTACTATAAAAACCCAGTGTCCTACAATGTTCCTGCCAATCTAAAATGGTTTGAGAAAACAGGATTTAAACAGTAAAAGGGTGCCTTCTCAGGAGAAAAAAAAGGCATTAAAAGAAGGCCACTGGTGCATGTGGATGTGTTGCGAAGCAATGGTGGCCATCCTTGGATGTAGTTTTAGTTTGATATACCAACCTTTAATACAGTTAATGTCAAAGCAACATATAAAGGCCCACTGGTTTTAACAAACGATTCACACAATTAATTAAATTGGTCAGGCTTCTTGACTTGGTCATAACTTTGCACACTAAACATCAGACCTATGGCATCAGGCATACATGTTCAATAAAAAGCAATCAGTCCTACAGTCTTTACCTTTGGCTTGTCAACTTTAACAGTCGTACTAATTACTGCATAAGGTTTGCCGCAATGCAACCCTCCAGGAAACAGCCATAAGTGTGAATATACACAAAATTACAATAGGCAAAGTAATATTCACCCCTCCTAAGAAGTTTAAAGATCATCTAAGTGTAAATCTTCCAGCAGAAGGGTGAACGACAACCACCAAAAACCCTTGCCTACCAGAGTAATCTGAGAAGCCAAGTAACTCAATACATGTCTAAAGGCAGTAATAAAAAAAATAAAAAGGCCTTTTGGTTAGAACATATCATTTTCACAATAAGACAGGCCTACTGTGCATGTTAACTTTTCTTAAGAAGAACCATTCAGGCCTATAGCCTTTATCATTTACTTCACCATAATCACTTCAGGCATACTGTATTCCACTAGCAATTCCCAGATGGCAACTATCATTAACTAGGCATAAAAATAGAAATACATGGACTAAAATTTGCACCCCTGACTAAAACATAACAAGGACTCTCTAACTGCAAGTCTTCTAACCCTAGGATGTATCGCAGGGGGTAACTAACACAGCCACCCTTGCCTCCCATGAAGCTGAGATTGCCCGTAACAAAAATACCTGCCACAGTAAAGGAACAATCCACCCATAAAGGTCTATTTGAGTTACTAAATATGTAGAAAGCTGGCTTTTTTATGTGATGTCGTGTAGAGTCCAGGGGGCCCTCGTGAGTGGACAGGGGCTTGCTATGCAATCTCAAAGTGCTCTATTAGGGGGTAGAGTGGTCAAGCAACCTCAGGCTTAACACAGAGCATAGCATTTGCAAATATACAAAACGATCATATAACTGACATGACTCAAGGAGATCCATACAAATTTATAAAAATAGCAAGTATCTTTATAGATGTTTAGGCAGAAAAAAAAAATCGCTCAGGTAAGTAGATTTTCACTTCAAAAAGTGGATACAGTGCAATTTCTGAGTTATGGAATGTTATCCTATCGAAGGTAGAACAAGTTCTGCAAACCGGTATTGTACAGTGACTGACAAGACCAAACTCAAGGAGTTAAAAGGTGAGTGGTGGGCAAGGTCCAGGGCAGCACCTGTAGTACACCACCAACTACACAAGGGCGGACAGGTGCATAACAGCATCAGGAGCCCAATAGGTTTCAATGCAGATCGGTCAATGGGAACTGAGTCTGCAGGCTCTGTCTGGAAGGCCAGTTGAGACGAAACAGGAGGATGCAAAGCTTGTGATGCTTGGGGACACCAGAGCTCCTCTTCTCTACCCCTGGGGGCGAGTGATGCAGAGGTGTCTTTAGGCATTGGAATTTCTTACCTGGAGCAGTCACGGTTGAGGATGGCTGCGTGCAGAGGCTGCAGGCTAAGTCCGGCAATCCAGGAGGGGTGAACCCACAATGGACTCTAGCTCTGGAGGACCTTGTAGACACTGGTGGCCCACTTCAACTCTGGCCAGAGGCAACGGGTGCAGTGGTGGCTTCAGGTGTCAGGTTTGGCAGATCCAGAGGCCTCAGACTTTTCTTTTGGAGTTTTTCGCAGTATGCAGGTAACAGTTTTTCTGTTCTTCTGGAGGTTTTAGTCTTTATCAAAAGGTAGGCAGTCCTCCCAGGTTTCTGGGGTCAACAGCTGCAGGACGAGTAGACTCTGGCGCAGAGAATCAGACAGGCCGGCAGGGTTGATACTAGGTCAGCTGTTTCTGCCCTGCTTTTGCACCTCTTAGGTGTCCTCATCTTAGGTGGACTGAAACTGTTTCTCTTGTGCCAGGGGCTCTCCTAAATACTGAATTTAGAGGCATTAGGGGAGTGCAGGGCAGTAGCCAATGGGCTACTGAACCTTGGGGTCATTATGCCCCTCAAATGACCACTTCCAATTGGTAGTGGACATAACCCTGTCCCAGAATTGCTGAGTATGCCATCACAAAGGTGGCTACTTCTCAAAAATAGTGTCCACTTCCCAGTAGCCCACCTTAGGAGTGGTATTAGCCTGGATGTGCCATGCATACCTTACTAGCAAATTTTCCAACCCACTCTAGTGCCAAGGGGGTTCTGGACAATGGGGATGGCTTCCTCTCCTGTGAGGGGAAGCCAGATTTCACATTTCAATGGCAGCAGCCCTTTCAGGCTTGCCACCCAAGGACGGCCAATCAGCAGGTCATCCAGTGGGAGGGGGAGTTACATCTTTTTCCCAGACAGGCTTCTGTTCTAAGTCTCATGGGTGCACAGGGCTCTCACCCTGGGAGGTCAGAACAGTGTCTCGGGTGGTAGGCTGAAGGAAACCAGTCAGCAAGGACACCAGAGGCTGGTAGGTTTTCAGGGGGTACCTCCAAGAATCACTTTGGGAGAATGTATTGGTAAATCCAACTCTGGCATCAGTGTGGGTTTATCAATACAACAGGTTTAATACCAAACACCCCTACTTTCAGTGAAGCAATCATGTAGCTGGGGAACTCTTTTTCACCAGTGTCCTACACACATCTTAAGATTTTTCCCCTGGTCACTTGTACTGGCCAGTAATCGACTGACCAGCACAGGGCATATCTGCTCATGCAGGTATGCCCTCACATGTACTCTTCAGCACCCTGCACTAGGGCTGTTAGACCTGCTATTGGGGTGTCTTACAAAAATTACCTGCAGTGGTAAGGGACGTGCCACACAGGATGTGTGACATGTTGTGTTTTCACTTTTGTCTGCACCAAGACATGCAGCCTGCAATGTCAGTCTTGCATGTGCTTACTGAGAAGTCCCTTAGGATGCCACAATTCGTGTTGCAGCCCATAGGGACCCTCTTTAGTACCTCGGGGCCTAGGTGCCATTTACTTGGGAATTACAGAGGGTGCTAAAAGTTTTGCCAATGTGGGGAACAATTGTACGGTTATGGGAAAGAGTTCTGGTATTGGGGGCCCTTGTTAGCAAAAAGTGCTGATAAAGCGGCGATTATGCCCTTGATAATATGCCCCTTTGTTCGCACAACTTGTCTGAGTGGTCATGTCAGTAAAGTATTTCTTTACTTTATAATGCCCCAGCAGTAAATTGGCTTTACTTAATCCAGATGAGTAACATTGGCCAGGACGTTTCATAAGAGAAAGGTCAAAGAAAAGAAATGCAAGGGTGCCAAGCCACTAGTCTAGCTCTGAGGAAACTGAACTCTGAATGGGTAAATCTAAATAAACCAGTCAAAAGAATACACTAATCTCGACAAGGAGGAGTAAATTTATTGCAGGAATCAAAATATGATTTTTTTAAAATCATTAATAGTACCCAAATACACATACAATCTCACTTCTCAAGTAGGGAAATGAGCTCAACCAGGTTATGTAAAGTGTGTTGTTATGGGGCAAGTTTAAGATGTGGAGACCGAGGATAACTCTGCGCCTGCCAAAGCATACTAATCACTCACTGATTTTACATTTGGTGCGCACAAGCCTAAACCAAGGGTACTCGCAAACATTTTTCCAAGGGCCAAAATGTTGGTCTGTGATAAGACTGTGGGCAGCACTGAAGTCAGTAGGGTGAGATAAGGTAGGTGTAGGGGATGCAAAGCATGTAAATCTAGTGACGGATTTGCACAATGTGAAACTAGAAAATCTCAGCTTCCCCACCTGATCAGCGAAGAGGTGTGGCGCAGCGGCCAGGGTGCCTAACTCTGGCCCATGGGGTTCACGGTTCGATCCCTGGCACCGGCTGCAGGTTAGCCCAGCACCATGTGACTCTGGGCAATAGCTCGCTTAAACTTCCAGCCGGCCCCTAGCGCAGGACACCTCTACGGAGGTAGCTGTGTGCTTTACAAATGCTGGTATTTCATTATTTTGCAAACTGTGTGACCCTAGGCAATTGTTACATTTCATTTTCCTTCCTTTTACTTAGTTATCGCATATAAGAAGACCTCCAAATACAATACTTCAGGTTTTACGCTGTACAAAACCTTCTGTGTTTGATTTAATAAACTAAATGGTGTTGCTGTATAATAGCAACCCAAGCTGCTCGAAGGATGAACATAACTGACTTGCCTCCAAGTTCACTATTGGCATTTTGGTCAGGGTGGGTGGAAGAAGCATGAATATTTCTATATTCATGTTTAAAAACCATCACTTTTCAAAAATACTTCTCAATGCACTACTGTAACCTGATGTACTGGGATGAAACGGTTCTAACGGTTAATGAAATACACATTTTGAATTTACTTTATCATATCTTAAACGTTTGCTGCAAGATTCAATTAACATTTCAAGAAACATTTTCACGTGTATTTAACATGTTTTTATGTTTAGTGGAGTCGAGTAAACAGCATCCCAGTGCTTCTTTGAACCTTGGGGGGGGGGCATGTAAAGGGTCGGGAGGGCCGCATGCAGTCCCTGGGCTGTACTTTGAGTATCACTGACCTAAATAAACCATTAAACATTTGATTTGTTCAGCATTCCGACAATCATCTGTTCTTTTTTCTTTTGCTCATCCCCTCCCAAAAGTAAGTTACAACACAGCTCACAAATCACCAGGCCTGTCCTGAAGGGGTCTATATACTAAAACATGATGTCACCGACAGTATATGCTGAAAAATTAATTTTGCTAGTAGCTTTATGTAAATAGTCTTATTTTAGTTGAGCGCCAAAGATGCCACAGAAGTGCCAGTTGTACCTTTTACTAGACAGATAACATAACACATGGGCCAGCATATGTTGTCAACTACAGTTTATAGTGAACTACTTGAATGCAGATCCTATGAGTCTATCAGTCAATCCTTTATTCAAGATGTGGAGCTCAAGCGAGGTCCGCATGAAAATAGTAGCTTTACAACGATCTGATACAAATGTATGCGTCAACTATGGATGTGGGACTAGACGGTCTGTAAACAGAAGTATGTAGCAGATGTGCTCATATATTTGGAATGTCCGCCTTGTTCTAAAGCGTGTGGTTTTATATTAAGCCCGTAAGTTTTAATAAGCGAAATTCGCTTGTTTTCAAGCGCGCCCGTATCGACTGTCAATGGGAAGAGAATGTGTAGTTGGTCCCTGAACATCCCGCGCCTATGGGTAGCTGCATGTTATCCGTGCAGTGTATCTTTCACTGATATTTGTATCTGTGGAGTCCCTGAGACACTACAGTCTGAGACTTTGTATGTTGTGCGTAAGATAGCCAAGAAAAGCAGGTATATAAAAGAGTGTGCTGGTGGGTGCCATCAATGTTGGTTTATTGCGGTCGTCTATAAATAAAACCTTTTATCCGTGTGGTCCATCCTTAGGTGCAGCATTCTAAGACCCGTGAACATGGAGCTCGTCAGTGTGCGTTTCTGCATAGCGCCAGTGGGTGCCTTCTAAAGCAAAGATATGCTTGGGGTGTATACCAATTAAGGTTGTAAAGTGGGCGTGTGAATAGTTGGGTGTATAAATGCCGCTTCCAGATATCTGCATTTTTTATCCGTAGGTTCTTAAATAGGCTTTGCTGGAGTCTCCTAGCGTCGATATAAGTCTAGGCTAATGCACGCTTCCTATAGAGTGCCTAAGTGGTGCCCCTATAGGAGAGTGTGCTAGAACGCGCCGTCAAATGGGTTCTTAGGAGGGAAACTGCTGTGTTCCTTCCGATATGCAGCATCCACAGATGCATGATATGACCTATATCTATGTGTCTCTGCAGTGCGCAGTTGTATGTGCCTGAGACGCATGGCAGAATGGGAAATGTAGTCACGAAAAGAGACAAACCCCACTTCTCCTATTCACTTTGGGAGTTGCAGTACTAATAGAGAATGGCGATTTGGCCTCAGGCACGAATAGGACTCTTGCTGTACAAACGCCTCTACATGGAGAGCAAGGCTCACGTAGAGTGAATAAATGACCCCTGGGAAAAGCAGTTTTATGAGACTAACAAATACGACCTCAAAGAATCAAATGGACTACAAGGTTGGTGACCTGTTGATGGAGGGGTAGCGTGAGGTCACAGCGCTAGGAGTGATGGGGCTTGTAGTGCGAATGACCACCAACGCTGGGCAGCCATTACAATAGGAACCACAATGTAAACACACCGGCTTTCTAGCAACCTGGCAAGCGCCTAATTATTTTACTCTTCCAGACAGCTAGAGCTTCACCATTTGCAAGCACACGGGGGATCTTGTTTTTGAGAGCTCTTCCCGTTTGTGAGCTTTGACTTACTCCTCCAATTCAAAGTGCTTGCCTCCTGGTCCTTCTAAGGTGTAATTTATCACATGGTAAGCGGGGCTAAATGCAGAAAATAACATGGACCGGCATAGCTGCTCGCGCACGTGAAAGAGGCGAGGAGCAGCCGGGCACCTTACCTCACACGCGGCTCTGTGTCGATCTCTGCGACCAGCAGCTGTTCCGTCAGTCAGCGGCTCCCTTCTGCAGCCCCCTTATGTGTGCGAGCGAGGAGCGACCGCTCTGCGCACAGCCGGCTTTGCTCTTCCTTCCCCTCCTGCACCCCATGCCCCTAGGAGTGCCGATGCCGGGACCCCGGCCTGCACCGTAAACCTTGTGATTGACGCCACAGCTTTCCAGTTTCCCTCTCTCTCCTAGGGGCGCTCTGAATGAGGCAGCGCAGAAGAGAGCAAGGAAAGTAAAACAAGTCAGGTCCCGGGCCGCGCTGTGATTGGCTGACGTCACGGGGGTGTCCCGGGCCGGCTGCCAATCACAGCGCGGCCCGGGAATGACGTCACGGGGGTGTCCCGGGCCGGCAGCCAATCGCAGCGCGGCCCGGGACAAAGGGGCGGGGCTTAAAAAAAGCACCAGAAACGCCCCCGAATCGCGTTTTCAAGAGAAAGCGCGATTGACAGCCTCTGTCTCCCAATGGCTAGCCTCCATTTATGGAGCTAGCCAATGATAGACAGAGGCGGGTCATCACCCGACATAGAACTCAAGAGGTTTTGCTAGCGCATGCGTACTTCGTACGCATTGCTAGGCAAAACCTAAAAATTATATAATGACACCGTATGAATACCAATTCATCATACTACACTAAAAAATTATTTCTCAATCTTTTGCTGTTCATTG